>NC_091303.1:31363413-31510913 GCF_038502225.1 Cherax quadricarinatus | reverse complement strand
GCTTATATCTCACCCAAACTTCCTCCTCCCTTAGTTTATACACTTTCACCTCCCTCTTACTTGTTGTTGCCACCTTCCTCTTTTCCCATCTACCTCTTACTCTAACTGTAGCTACAACTAAATAATGATCCAATATATCAGTTGCCCCTCTATAAACATGTACATCCTGGAGCCTACCCATCAACCTTTTATCCACCAATACATAATCTAATAAACTACTTTCATTACGTGCTACATCATACCTTGTATATTTATTCATCCTCTTTTTCATAAAATATGTATTACTTATTACCAAATTTCTTTCTACACATAGCTCAATTAAAGGCTCCCCATTTACATTTACCCCTGGCACCCCAAATTTACCTACTACTCCCTCCATAACATTTTTACCCACTTTAGCATTGAAATCCCCAACCACCATTACTCTCACACTTGATTCAAAACTCCCCAAGCATTCACTCAACATTTCCCAAAATCTCTCTCTCTCCTCTACACTTCTCTCTTCTCCAGGTGCATACACACTTATTATAACCCACTTTTCACATCCAATCTTTATTTTACTCCACATAATCCTTGAATTAATACATTTATAGTCCCTCTTTTCCTGCCATAGCTTATCCTTCAACATTATTGCTACTCCTTCTTTAGCTCTAACTCTATTTGAAACCCCTGACCTAATCCCATTTATTCCTCTCCACTGAAACTCTCCCACCCCCTTCAGCTTTGTTTCACTTAAAGCCAGGACATCCAGCTTCTTCTCATTCATAACATCCACAATCATCTCTTTCTTATCATCTGCACAACATCCACGCACATTCAGACTTCCCACTTTGACAATTTTCTTCTTCTTATTCTTTTTAGTAATCTTTACAGGAAAAGGGGTTACTAGCCCATTGTTCCCGGCATTTTAGTTGACTTTTACACACACACATACACTTATATCCGAACTGTTGTGTTCTGAGCAACTCTGCAAAAACAGTGATTATGTGCGAGTGAGGTGAAAGTGTTGAATGATGAAAGTATTTTCTTTTTGGGGATTTTCTTTCTTTTTGGGTCACCCTGCCTTGGTGGGAGACAGCCGACTTGTTAAAAAAAAAAAAATATACTTTCATACTCATCACAAATATCTGACAGTACAGTACAGTTTATAAAACTGAAGAAATGCCACTCTTTAATCACTTTGAGTGACTGATTTATTTCATTCCTTTCATTTTTATTTTTTTTTCAACAAGTCAGTCGTCTCCCACCGAGGCAGGGTGACCCAAAAAGAAAGAAAATCCCCAAAAAGAAAATACTTTCATCATTCAACACTTTCACCTCACTCATACATAATCACTGTCTCTGCAGAGGTGCCCAGATACAACAACTTAGAAGCATATATAAAGATATGTTACATATCCCTCCAAACTGCTAACATCCTAAACCCCGCCTTTAAAGTGCAGGCATTGTACTTCCCATTTCCAGTACTCAAGTCCGGCTATATAAAAATAACCGGTTTGCCTGAATCCCTTCACTAAATATTATCCTGCTCACACTCCAACAGCTAGTCATGTCCCAGAAACCATTTGTCTCCATTCACTCCTATCTAACACACTCACGCATGCTTGCTGGAAGCCCAAGCCCCTTGCCCACAAAGCCTCCTTTACCCCCTCCCTCCAACTTTTTTGAGGACGACCCCTACCCTGCCTTCCTTCCCCTACAGATTTATACGCTCTCCAGGTCATTCCACACTGATCCATTCTCTCTAAATGACCAAACCACCTCAACAACCCCTATTCATCCCTCTGACTAATACTTTTATTACCTCCACACCTTCTCCTAATTTCCACACTCTAAATTCTCTGCATAATATTTACACCATACATTGCCCTTAGACAGGACATCTCCACTGCCACCAGCTGCCTCCTCGCTGCAGCATTTACAACCAAGCTTCACACCCACATAAGAGTGTTGGTACCACTATACTTTCATACATTCCCTTCTTTGCCTCCATGGATAACGTTTTTTGTCTCCACAAACACCTCAATGCACGACTCGTCTTTTTTCCTTCACCAATTCTATGATTAACCTCATCCTTCATAAACCCAACTGCTGACAAGTCAACTCCCAAATATATGAAAACATTTACTTCTTCCATACTCCCTCTCTCCAATGTGATATCCAATTTTTCTTTATCTAAATACTAGTTTGATACCCTCATCACCTTACTCTTATCTATGTTCATTTTCAGCTTTTTACCTTTACGCACCCTCCCAAACTCATCCACTAACCTTCGCAACTTTCCTTTAGAATCTCCCATAAGCACAGTATCATCAGCAAAAAGTAACTGTGTCAACTCCCATTTTGTACGTGATTCCCCATAATTTAATCCCAACACCCTAGCATTTATTTCTTTCACAACCCATCTATAAATACATTAAAAAACCATGGTGACATTACACATCCCTGTCTAAGACCCACTTTTACCGGGACGCAATCTCCCTCTCTCCTACACACACTAACCTGAGCCTCACTATCCTCATAAAAACTCTTTACAGCATTTAGTAACTTACTACCCATTCCATACACTTGTAACATCTGCCACATTGCTCACCTATCCACTCTATCATATGCCTTTTCTAAATGCGTAAACGCAATAAAAACTTCCCTACCTTTATATAAATACTGTTCACATATATGCTTTAATGCAAACACTTGATCTACACATCCCCTACCCACTCTAAAGCCTCCTTGCTCATCTGCAATCCTACTCTCTGTCTTACCTCCAATTCCTTCAATAATAATCCTAATGTATGCTTTATCTGGTATACTCAGTAAACTTATTCCTCTATAACTTTTACAATCTCTTTTGTCCCCATTCCCTTTATATAAAGGAACTATACATGCTCTCTCCCAATCCCTAAGTACCTTCCCCTCTTTCACACATTCAACAAAACCACCAACCACACCAACACAATATCCCACCCTGCTTTTAACATTTCTGTCACGATCCCATCAGTTCCTGCTGCTTTATCCCCTTTCATTCTATGTAATGCCTCATGCACCTTCCCCCCACCCACATCCTGCTCTTCTTCACTTCTAAAAGATGTTATGCCTCCCTGACCAGTGCATGAAATTACAGCCTGGTGGTTAATGCTCTCGCTTCACACGGTGAGGGCCCGGGTTCGGTTCCCAGCCAGAGTAGAAATATTGGACGTGTTTCTTTCAACCTGTTGTCTATGTTCCCCATCAGTAAAATGGGTACCTGGGTGTTAGTCGACTGGTGTGGGTCGCATCCTGGGACACTGACCTAAGGAGGCCTGGTCACAGACCGGGCCGCGGGGGCGTTGACCCCCGGAACTCTCTCCAGGTAACTCCAGGTAATCAATCCAATACCTCCAGCTCCCCATCTACTAACTCCTCTTTTGTCCTATGTACCTCTTACTCTAACTGTAGCTACAACTAAATAATGATCCGATACATCCGTTACCCCTCAATAAACATATACATCCTGGAGCCTGCTCATCAACCATTTATCCACCAATACATAATCTAACAAGCTACTTTCATTACATGCTATATCAAACCTTGTATACTTATTTATATTCTTTTTCATAAAATATGTGTAACTTAATACCAAACCTCTTTCTACACATAGCTCAATTAAAGGCTGCCTATTTTCATTTACCCCTGGCACCCCAAATTTACCTATTCCCTCCACATTTTTATCCACTTTAGCATTGAGATCCCCAACCACAAATACTCTCTCACTTGGTTTAAAACTCTCCACTCACTCAACTTTTCCCAAAATCTCTTTGTCTGCTGTACACTTCTCTCTTCTCCAGGTGAATAAACACTTAACCACTTTTTACATCCAACCCTTATTTTACACCACATAATCCTTGAATTTATACACTTACATTCCCTCTTTTCCTGCCATAACTTATCCTTCAACATTATTGCTGCTCCTTCTTTTGCTCTAACTCTATTTGAATCCCCTGACCTAATCCCATTTATTTCTCGCCACTGAAACTCTCCCACCCCTTTCAGCTTTGTTTCACTTAACCCTTTCAGGATTTCTGACGTACTAGTACGGCTTATGCACCAGGGTTTTTGACGTACTAGTACGCATAAATTCTAGCGCCCTCAAATCTAGTGAGAGAAAGCTGGTAGGCCTACACATGAAAGAATGGGTCTATGTGATCAGTGTGCACAGTATAAAAAAAATCCTGCAGCACACAGTGCGTAATGAGAAAAAAACTGACAGTATTTTTGGTTTAAAACAGCGACTTTGCACTGTATTTTCATATGGTATTTATGATGGTATTCTACGTTTCCTGGTCTCATTTTATAGAATGGAAGACATATTACAGAAATTGAAATGATTTTGATTGGTTTTACAATGAAAAGTACCTTGAAATTGAGCTCAAAGTAGCAGAAAGTAAACAAATCATGCCAGGCGTCCAATTTACATCAACTGGTGAGTCTAATATTCTTTCACAAGTGCGCTATTATTTATACCATTTCTACACTAATGCAGTAGTCTACATAACAGTAAATCTTCTATTTTTTGTGAGAATAAAAATTCAAAGTGGAAAGCAAAAGAATGTAAGAGGGGCGTGGGGACATGAGTAATGAACAGAGGAAATGTTATTTTAGTGCCAGGAAGAATGTCTTTCTTGTTTATTCTGCACCCTATTCGGAAATTGGCATCTTTTGAAATTTGTGTGAAATTGGCAAAATTGCTAAATTCTGACCACATTATTGGATAGTTGAAATCGGTAAATGGGTGGTTACTTGTACTCATTCGATAGAAAAAATGGAGTTCTAGCGAAATATTTACGATTTTTGTCGACTAGTACACTGGAATTGGCTGAAAATAGGGCTCAAAGTGGGCAAAATCGCCGATGAGTAAACATTATTGAGACCGCTAACTTCGCGAGAGCATAATTCCGTAAGTTTTCCATCAAATTTCATACTTTTGGTGTCATTATGACTGGGAAAAGATTCACTATCTTTTGATAAGAAAAAATAATTTTTTTTTTTTTAATTTTTCGACCCTGAGAACAAGTCTGGGAGGGGGCCTGTCGACCCTGAAAGGGTTAAAGCCGGGACATCCAGCTTCTTCTCATTCATAAAATCAACAATCATCTCTCTTATTATTCACACAACATCTATGCACATTCAAACATCCCACTTTGACAGTTTTCTTCTTTTTCTTTTTAGTAAGCCATATGGGAAAAGGGGTTACTAGCCCATTGTTCCCGGCATTTTAGTTGACTTTTACAACACACATGGCGTTTGAAGGAAAGATTCTTATTCCACTTCCCCATGGATATGAAACGAAAAGCACTAAGAACAAGAACTAATAAGATAAAATCAAAGAAAACTCAGATGAGTGTGTATACATAAACGTGTACATGTATGTGTAATGTTACCTAAGTTTAAGTAGAAGTAGCAATCTTGCATGTTTATGAGACATGTAAAACAAATACAGTGGACCCTCGCATAGCGCTATTAATCCGTTCCTGAGAGCTCAATGTTATGCAAAATTATCGTTATGCGAATGAATTTTCCCCATAAGAAATAATGGAAATCAAATTAATCCGTTCCTGACACCCCAAAGTATGAAAAAAAAAATTTTTACCACATGAAATATTAATTTTAATACACACAAACTGAAGAAGACATGCACAGTTACATGACACTTACCTTTATTGAAGATCTGGTGATGATTGATGGGATGGGAGGAGGGGAGAGTGTTGATGGTCTTAGTGTTCAGAAGGGGAATCCCCTTCCATTAACCCTTTCAGGGTCCATCCCGTAGATCTACGGCTTTACGTTCAGGGTCCAAACCGTAGATCTACGTCATGAGCTCAGCACACTCTGATAAACTGTGAGTGGTACATTTGGGCCTAGATATGAGAGAATACATCTATGTGGTATGTGTGCACCACATAAAACAGATCCTGCAGCACACTGTGTATAATGAGAGAAAAAACTGAAATCATGATTTTTCGATTAAAACAGCGACTTTGCAGTGTTTTTTCGTATGTTTTTTATAGGTGTATTTGAGATTTCTTGGTCTCATTTGATAGAAAGGAAGACATATTACAGAAATAGAGATGAGTTTGATTGGTTTTAGCACTGGAAATGGCTTGAAACCGAGCTCAAAGTAGCAGAAATGTTAAATTTTTGCCGATATTCAAGAGTAAACAAACGACCTCACACGTCTAATACACACCAGCTGGTGGGTCTAATATGCATTCACAAATATGGTGATGATATTTATACAATTATTACAGTATTGCATAACAGTAAACCTTCTATTTTTTGGTGTGAATAAAAATTCATCATGTGATTAAAAAATAAAAATAGAATTTATTTGTAAAGCTTCAAAACATAACTAATGAACAGAGGAAATGTTAGTTTAGTTCCAGGAATACCTACATTGTTTATTCTGGGCCCTATTTTGAAATTGGAATATTTTGAACTTTGTGTTAAATTGGCCAAATTAACAATTTCCGATCACTTTAATTTGTAGTTGAAACAGTTGACTTGGCGATTTCTTGTGCTCAATCGATAGAATAGAAGTAATACTAGTGAAATAGCTAAGAATTTGGTTGAATGGAATAATGTAATTGGCCTAAAATGGGAGTCAATGTCGGCAAAATCGCCGATTCGTAAAAATCGCTGACACATCAAAATTCGCGAGAGCATAATTTCGTCAATTTTCCATAAAATTTCGTACGTTTTGTTTTATTACCTTCACAAAAAGATTCTCTACCATTTCATAAGAAAAAATAACAAAATTTTTTTTTTTTAATTCTTGGACACTGGGGCACCACTTCTGATTTGGGCCTTGGACCCTGAACGGGTTAAGACTTGAGGTGTCAAGTCCTTTTCCAGGGATACTTCCCTTCTTCTTTTAATGCCACTAGGACCACCTTCAGAGTCACTGGACTTCTGTCGCACGACATATCTGTCCATAGAGGTCTGTACCAATCGTTCCTTTATGACTTTCCTAAAGTGTTTCACAACAATGCCAGTGTAATAGTCACCAGCACGGCTTGCAACAGCTGTCTGAGGGTGATTTTCATCCATAAAGGTTTGCACTTTAAGCCACATTGCACAGATTTCCTTAATCTTTGAAGTAGGCAACTTCTTCAATTTCTCTCTCCCCTCCTCCGAAGCAGTTTCCTCAGGTGTGGCCTCATGCTGTTGAAGATGATCTAGCAGCTCATCAGTGGTTAGTTCTTCATTGTCCTCCTCCTCCACCAACTCTTCCACATCCTCCCCACTAACCTCCAACCCCAAGGACTTCCCCAATGCCACAATGGATTCCTCAACTGGCATAGGATTCCCAGGGTTAGCCTCAAACCCTTCAAAATCCCTTTGGTCTACACATTCTGGCCACAGTTTCTTCCAAGCAGAGTTCAAGGTTCTCTTAGTCACTCCCTCCCAAGCCTTACCTATAAGGTTTACACAATTGAGGATATTAACGTGCTCTCTCCAAAACTCTCTTAGAGTCAATTGAGTTTCTGAGGTCACTACAAAGCACCTTTCAAACAGAGCTTTTGTGTACAGTTTTTTGAAGTTTGCAATAACCTGCTGGTCCATGGGCTGCAGGAGAGGAGTGGTATTAGGAGGCAAAAACTTCACCTTAATGAAGCTCATGTCCCAACAAAGTCGCTCTGCCAAGTCTGTAGGATGACCAGGGGCATTGTCTAACACCAGGAGGCACTTAAGGTCTAATTTCTTTTCAGTTAGGTAATTTTTCACATTGGGGGCAAATGCTTGGTGTAACCAGTCATAGAAAAAGTCCCTAGTGACCCATGCCTTACTGTTTGCCCTCCACAGCACACACAAATTAGCCTTGAGGATATTCTTTTGCCTGAACGCTCTGGGAGTTTCAGAGTGATACACTAATAAAGGCTTCACTTTGCAATCACCACTAGCATTGGCACACATTAACAGAGTATGCCTGTCTTTCATAGGCTTATGTCCTGGGAGTGCCTTTTCCTCCTGAGTAATGTAGGTCCTGCTTGGCATTTTCTTCCAAAACAGGCCTGTTTCATCACAATTAAACACTTGTTCAGGTTTCAGTCCTTCACTGTCTATGTTCTCCTTGAATTCCTGCACGTTTTTCAGCTGCTTTGTGGTCCGAACTGGCAGCCTCACCATGCCTTATCACACTATGTATGCCACTACGCTTCTTAAATCTCTCAAACCAACCTTCGCTGGCCTTAAATTCACTCACATCATCACTAGTTGCAGGCATTTTTCTAATTAAATCCTGATGCAACTTCCTAGCCTTTTCACTTATGATCACTTGAGAGATGCTATCTCCTGCTATCTGTTTTTCGTTTATCCACACCAATAAGTCTCTCTCAACATCATCTCTGTTTCGAAAACACAGTTGAACCTTTGGCAAGAACAGCTTCCTTGATTGCCGTTTTCTTGGACACAATAGTAGCGATGGTTGATTGGGGTTTACTATACAACCTGGCCAGCTCGGAGACACGTACTCCGCTTTCATACTTAGCAATGATCTCTTTCTTCATCTCTATAGTAA
The DNA here is from genome assembly GCF_038502225.1 of Cherax quadricarinatus. Classification (NCBI taxonomy): domain Eukaryota; kingdom Metazoa; phylum Arthropoda; class Malacostraca; order Decapoda; family Parastacidae; genus Cherax; species Cherax quadricarinatus. The sequence goes on along the minus strand of NC_091303.1, from coordinate 31,502,359 downwards.
TTCTCACCCTTATTCCTGTAGGGTTGGCACTAGAAGCTTTCTTGGGGCCCATGGTCACTCATTTTGCAGATGAAATCGCCAAAAACGCTGTAATAATACAAAATTTTCTGATTGTATGCTTGGATGTTACCGTGGAGGCTGGTTGGTAAACAATGCCACTGGCGGAACATGTGAGGCTGGCTCAGGCCGCACATTAGATGCGTCTCGGACGAATAGCGTTGAGCGAGTTTTTTAGCAGTATGCGAGGCAAAATTTTAGCGATAAAATGTATCGGTATGCGGATTTAACGTCATGTGATGCCAGCGGTATGCGAGGGTCCACTGTACAGTCTTCCTTTTTACACTCACTTGGTAGGACGGTAGTATCTCCCCAAATGGTTGCTGTCTACCAACCTACTAAGTCCATGTCTGTTTATAAATACTATTTTAGCACTCAACAGCTAGTATTAATATAACTTACTGCACTAGGTTTAACCCTTTGACTGTTTCAGGCCCCTCTCTGAAACTGTCATTCTATGTCGCTCAATTTTTAAAAAAAAAAAAATTATTTTTTCTTATGAAATGATAGAGAATCTTTTCCCGGTGGTAATGACACCAAAAGTTCGAAATTTGGTCGAAAACTCGTGGAATTATGCTCCCGCGAAGTTAGCGGTCTCTGCGACATATGGGTATCGGCGATTTCGCCGACTTTGAGCCCTATTTTCAGCCAATTCCATTGTTCCAGTTGACCAAACTCATAGCTATTTCTTTAGAACTCCATTTTATCTATCAGCTGAGTACAAGAAACCTCCCATTTACTAATTTGGACTACCCAATATGGTGGTCAGAAATTGGCAATTTGGCCAATTTCACGCAAAATAAAAAAGATGCCAATTTCAAAATAGGGTCCAGAATAAACAAGGTAGACATTCGTGGCACTAAAATAACATATGCTCTGTTCATTAGTCACATCTCTAGGCCCCTCTTATATTATTATTGCTTTCTATTTTGATTTTTTATTCATACAAAAAAATACAAAATTTACTGTTATTCAGACGACTGCATTATTGTAAAAATGGTATAAATAATATCAGTGCACTAGTGAAAGAATATAAGACTCCCCAGTTGACGTGTATTGGATGTGTGGTGTGATTTATTTACTCTTGAACATTGGTAAAAATCGAACATTTCCGCTACTTCGAGCTCAGTTTCAAGGTCGTTTTCATCGTAAAAGTAATGAAAATCATCTCTATTTCTATAATATGTTTTCCATTTTATCACCTAAGACCATGAAAACGCGAATACAACGATAAATACTATACGAAAATACACCTCAAAGTCGGCGTTTTATTCCAAAAAAACGATCAGTTTTTTTTTCTCATTACGCAATGTGTGCTGCAGGATTTTTTTTATGTGGTGCACACTGACCACACAGACCCATTCTCTCACATGTGGGCCTACCAGCTTTCTCCCACTTGATTTGAAGCCGCTAGAATTATTGAGTATATATACGTCAGAAACATTGGCTCGTAAGACGTATTTATATGTCGAAAACAGTCAAAGGGTTAAAATGATGAAGTTTATTTTGAGCACAAAGGACAAACAGCAGCAAGATTTCCATAAGAACAAGACTGCACAGCAATAAGCTTTCTTCTTCTTTCAACGTACCAGCCGTATCCCACCGAGGTGAGGTGGCCCAAAAGGACAAACGTAAGTTTCTCCTTTCAAATTTAGTAATATATACAGGAGAAGGGGTTACTAGCCCCTTGCTCCTGGCATTTTAGTCGCCTTTTACGACACGCATGGCTTACAGAGGAAGAATTCTGTCCAACTTCCCCATGGAGATAAGAGGAAATGAACAAGAACTAGAAAGAAAGTAGAAGAAAACCCAGAGGGGTGTGTATATATATGCTTGTACATGTATGTGTAGTGTGACCTAAGTGTAAGTAGAAGTAGCAAGATGTACCTGAAATCTTGCATGTTTATGAGACAGAAAAAAGACACCAGCAATCCTACTATCATGTAAAACAATTACAGGCTTTCGTTTTACACTCACTTGGCAGGACGGTAGTACCTCCCTGGGCATTTGCTGTATACCAACCTACTTTGTCCATGTCTGTTTATAAATATTATTTTAGCACTCAACAGTTAGTATTAAAATAGTTTACTGCACTGGGTTTAAAATGATGAAGTTTATTTTGAGCACAAAGGACAAACAACAGCAAGATTTCCGTAAGAACAAGACTGCACACCAATAAGCTATACCTGACAATACCCTCTAAGAATAGAGAGAATCAAAGATGGAAATACTGTACTTCCCAGCACCTCTTGAGTTGTGTATCCTACAAGGACCATTCACTAGAAAAATAACAATCATAAAATTAAACAATCATGTGAATGAGTTCCTAGGTAGTAGGTTGGTAGACAGCAACCGCCCAGGGAGGTACTACCGTCCTGCCAAGTGAGTGTAAAACGAAAGCCTGTAATTGTTTTACATGATGGTAGGATTGCTGGTGTCCTTTTTTCTGTCTCATGAACATGCAAGATTTCAGGTACGTCTTGCTACTTCTACTCACACTTAGGTCACACTACACATACATGTACAAGCACATATATACACACCCCTCTGGGTTTTCTTCTATTTTCTTTCTAGTTCTTATTCTTGTTTATTTCCTCTTATCTCCATGGGGAAGTGGAACAGAATTCTTCCTCCGTAAGCCATGCGTGTTGTAAGAGGCGACTAAAATGCCGGGAGCAAGGGGCTAGTAACCTCTTCTCCTGTATATATTACTAAATGTAAAAGGAGAAACTTTCGTTTTTCCTTTTGGGTCACCCCGCCTCGGTGGGATATGGCCGGTGTGTTGAAAGAAAGAAAGAAAGTGAATGAGTTAAATTCAGGTATAATTTTTGGAACATCAGCATACACTGATAAACACTTGAAGACTGAAGTAACACTGCAGAACATATATATTCCTGAAAATTCTGAGGTTAGGGGAAAAAGAAAAACATTTCATTTGTAACACCAGTAGCCTGCAAGACTGTGCAACAGCTAGTCTGATACCTCAAACTAAATATTCAGGCCAGACACATTCTTAATGGTAATGATTTTAGCTGAATTGGCAACTTGCTTACAGTGCCATACCTTAATTACTGCTTGTTACACATTCATTCTGCTACTTACACACCTATAGGCTATATACCTTCGAAATACCTTTTATGAGTTTTATGAGAGTTTTCTACTCCTGGAGCATGGCCTTGGGCCAGGCTCATCTGGTGCTTGCTTGGTCAATCAGGCTGTTGCTGCTGGCAGCCCAAAAGCTGCCAGCAGCACCACCAACCTGTTTCTTCCCTACTTTCCTACCTTCTTCCTTCCTCCTCCTCCCTGCCTACCTATGTCTCTCCTTCATCCCTCCACCAATCTTCTATTTATCCTCCAATCAACCCCATCTTCCTCTCGCTACCTTCCTTCCATTATCCCTACCTTCCTGATCAAATCCTCTCTGCATCAATCAACTTTCATTCTCATTCTTCCTACTGCCAATCATCCATCCATCCTTTCCTAAAGTTTCATCTAAATATCTTCATCATTTAACCCTTCTCTTAGAAGCATTTACTGCAATAACCATCCTCCTTCGTCTAAGTCTACTAAACATATATAAGCCAACCTCTTGTGTATAAAATGAATATATAAAAAAAAAAATACATCTGATGTTTGCAAAATGGCCATAGCCACACCAGTTGTTCCCCAACAAAGGAAGAATGACTTAAGGAAGGAAACACATTCATCATCATCCACCTAACAGTTGTCATGCCAGAAGTGCAAAGGCATCACAATTCACATGACTCATGAAGTGCAACATCCCCACCTACTCATCGTGAGTATTGCAGATACTGTACTCCAATGGCCAAATCTTCCACTGAAGATCCACTGCCTGAGACACTTAAGTCAGTCAATAAGGAAGGTAGTAAATATAGAAAATCAACAATGTCTGAGGTGCCAGAGCCAGAGCTTGCTACCACCTGCAGCTCACAAGACTGCCATTCCCACGAGCCCCCCTGGAGCGGGGAAGATGGTAGACCAGAGGCCTAGTTTCTCCCTACGAGCCCCGTGAGGGCGGGGAATGGAGCTAGGCCTGGGGACAGTTGGCCCCAGAAAATGAGGAGGTACTTGTACCTCCTCCCATGCGAGATATTGGTCTCAGCCACTCGCATAACAGGGAGCCAAGGCTGGGTCACCATCTGGAAAAGGCCCAGGCTGGGAGAGTACCAGCAAATCAAGAAGAAGAAGAAGAGCAGTGTCTGACTTGTGTGTGTTAAGATGTATCAGGTGTCAACAAAAATCAAAATGTGCAGAGGTTTAAATTTAAAGGTTGAATTAATCAATTACTATACAACAAAATCATTAACCCAGAAATATTTCAAATTATTTACTCTTTGCCAAACAACAATTAACAAGTTAAACATGCAGGATGAGACTACACCAAATTGCAAACAACTCCCTCATAGAACAAATCATTACCTTATCCAACTTAGACTTCTGATCCTCGGTGGCAACTGTCATGGCATTGCAGAACATTGGTGCCAGAACCTTCTGTAGTGCCTCCTTCAGGTCATCAGCATTTTTCCTCACACTATAAGAAGAAACAAACGATTAAAAAGCAAGCTATAAAAAATACATGTTTTAGAAACAATGTACAGCATCATACAGTGCAATGCAAAAAGGAAATACAGTGGAACCTCTACTTACGAGTGCGTCCATGTGCGAGTTTTTCCAGAAACGAGCAGCTGCTCGGTTGTTTTTTTGCTTCTAGACAAGCAAAATTTCCAGATGCGAGCAGGCCTCAAGGGAGGTTAATTGACACTGGTGAGGGGGCTCTTGCTCTTGATCTAGGGAATTCGATCTCGGTTGTTTGTTGGACTATCTTATTGAAACTTGGGCAATGTATGATGAAAAGATGCTTCTTAACGTACACCAAAAATGAAAGAAATTGGACCATAAATAATGGAGTTCACTTCTCAGTCATTAGCCTCCCCTTAGCGGTATATTTTTGTATGGTTTTTATGGTCGTATTCTCGTTTTATTTGGTCTCATGTGATAGAATGGAAGATATACTACAAAAATATGATTTTGATTGGTTTCACGATGAAAAGTACCTTGAAACTGAGCTCAAAATAGCAGAAATGTTCGATTCTTTGGCGACATCAATGGTAGACATCATGAGGTAGCAGTGGCAGACAACATGAAGCAGCAGTGGCAGACATCATGAAGCAACAGTGGCAGACATCATGAAGCAACAGTGGCTGACATCATGAAGCAACAGTGGCAGACAACATGAGGTAGCAGTGGCAGACAACATGAAGCAACAGTAGCAGACAACATGAGGTAGCAGTGGAAGACAACATGAAGCAGCAGTGGCAGACATCATGAGGTAGCAGTGGCAGACAACATGAAGCAGCAGTGGCACAGTGTAGCATTAAGAGCATAGCAATTAAGTGAAGCATTAAGAGTGTAGCACTTATAAGTCACTGACTTCTTTGGGTTATCCTAGGTTCTCTACATATGTAATCAGGAGCAGGAATGGACGCTGTGGTGGCCCTATAAACCCCAACAACAATGGCTGCTGTCACCACCACTAGCCACATACCTAATGACATGCATTTTATTCATTCTAGTGTATGTATCATGTTTCTATGTTATTAATATTCTTTATTATGTCATATTACATGAATTGTGATAGATAAATAAGCTGTAGAGTTGATATTAGAGAAATTATTAAAGTGTTTTCTCGTGCCTGGAATTCCACTGGAACGAATTAATTCCATTTTAATTAATTTAAATGAGGAAAATTGACTCTGCAAACGAGCAAATCCAGTTGCGAGGAAGGTCATGAAGCGGATTAAACTCGTAAGTAGAGGTTCCACTGTATTTCTGCAGTACATACTCTATGTTAATTATTAACCCTTTCGGGGTTTGGGCCATACTATTACAGCTTACGCACCAGGGTTTTTGACGTACTAGTACGCATAAATTCTAGCGCCCTCAAATCTAGCAAGAGAAAGCTGATAGGCCTACATATGAAATAATGGGTCTATGTAGTCAGTGTGCGCAGTATAAAAAAAATCCTGTAGCACACAGTGCATAATGAGAAAAAAAAACTTTGACCGTGTTTTCGGTTTAAAACAGCGACTTTGCACTGTACTTTTGTATGGTATTTATGGTTGTATTCTAGCTTCCCTGGTCTTATTTTATAGAATGGAAGACATATTACAGAAATTGAGATGATTTTGATATGTTTCACAATGAAAAGTACCTTGAAATTGAGCTCAAAGTAGCAGAAATGTTCGATTTTTGCCAAAGTTCAAAAGTAAACAAATCATGCCAAACATCCAATACACATCAACTGGTGAATCTAATATTCTTTCACAAGTGCGCTGGTATTATTTATAACATTTCTACACTAATACAGTAGTCTGCATAACAGTAAATCTTCTAATTTTTGTGAGAATAAAAATTCAAAGTGGAAAGCAAAAGAAATGTAAGAGGGGTGTGGGGATGTGACTAATGAACAGATGAAATGTTATTTTAGTGCCAGGAATGTCTTTCTTGTTTATTCTGGACCCTATTTGGAAATTGTCATCTTCTGAAATTTGTGTGAAATTGGCAAAATTGCTAAATTCTGACCACTTTATTGGATAGTTGAAATCAGTAAATGGGTGGTTTCTTGTACTCATTAAATAGAAAAAACGGAGTTCTAGTGAAATAGTTATGATTTTTGTCGACTAGTACACTGGAATTGGCTAAAAATAGGGCTCAAAGTGGGCAAAATCGCCGATGCGTAAACATCGTCGAGACCGCTAACTTCACGAGAGCATAATTCCGTAAGTTTTCCATCAAATTTCATACTTTTGGTGTCATTATGATCTTGAAAAGATTCACTATCTTTTCGTAATTTTTTTTTTTTTTAAATTTTGGTGACCCTGAGAACAAGTCTCTGAGAGGGCCTGGCAACCCTCAAAGGGTTAAACATGAATATTGATATGCTGAATTAACTTATAAAGGCCACTTACTATTTTGTTATTGAACATTTTTTTGAGTTGTTTAATGTGAGGTTATTTACTCCACTTAACTTAGAAACTGGCTTGAGATTAAATGGGGGGTTCACAACTAACCCACGAACCGAAGATAAAATTAGACAGTCCAGTTTATCCTGGACTGTTATCAAATCGTCAGTAATAGAGAAAATGGAATAAAGCCAACAATCATGTCAGGTGAAAAAAGGTTTATAAGACAGACAAGGTTAGGGCAAGTCATGTGTTCTGAAGATTAGAGTAATTGACAATGTACTTTACTTGAAAAGGCAATAAACAAAGCTGAGGTTGAGTTTCTTGTAAATAATGATGTAAGTTTCCTGTTCATAATGTTGTGAATAAGAATCAAATTTGAACAAGACAGATGCAAATTAGAACTGGGATACTAGATAGTTTTGACTGAGGATCAACTTATGGGATGGCTATTGTCTACAACAGAGAAAAGCATTGTTAGAAGTTTCCAATTGTTACTACAGGAGCAAAGCTACACTCGTGATAACCTATCATTAGTAATTATTGTAATACACAAATAACCCGCACATAAAAGAGAGAAGCTTACGACGACGTTTCGGTCCGACTTGGACCATTGACAAAGTCACACTAACCAGAGGTGGAGTAGGACGGCTATAAATAGGCAGGAAGAGGTGATGGTATTGTGCCTTTTTTGTTAATTATTGTAATATATCGGAGTTATTTTTATCTACTGTGGTTGTAGTACTTACTACATATACGTACTTATAACCCATTTTTTTTTTTTTCACCCATTCTGTATGTGAAGAATTTTCAAGTACAGGGCTAGCTTTAGTATACAACTGTGACTTTCTGATCTTCTTTCAACAAACTGGCTGTATCCCACTGAGGCAGGGTGGTCCAAAAGAAAAAATGGGAGAAGAGGTTACTAGCCCTTTGCTCCCAGCATTGTAGTTGCCTCTTATGACACACATGGCTTATGGAGGAAGAATTCTGTTCCACTTCCCCATAAGAGGAAGTGGACAACAACTAGTATGAAAACAGAAGAAACCCCCATGGGGCAGGTGTATATGTATAGCTTATCTATGCATATGCAATGTGACCTAAGTGTAAGTAGAAGTAGCAAGACGTCCCTGAAATCTTGCATGTTTATGAGACAGAAAGACACCAGCATTCCTACCATCATGTAAAACAATTATAGGCTTCCATTTCACATTCACATGACAGGGCAGTTGCTGTCTACCAACCTACTACCTAGGACTTTCTGATCTGCCTGATGATAATATTCATTAGTTTTCCTTATCAATTTTTTTTTGTCTTCTTTTACAATTCATTCGGTTATCAAATTTTGTCTTCTTTTACAGTTCATTTGGTTATCAAAATTTGTCTTCTATCAGCTAAGGTAGCTTGTCCAATGTTTCTTCAGCTCTGGGCCATTTGGCAGCTCATCTTAGTGCTTCTTCCAGCTTGTTCATTCTTTTGTTGATTTGTGGACACCACGTGACTGCTACATATCCCAGCTGTGGTCTAACATTTATTGTGATCAGATTTTTCAGAATTTCCTCATCCATAACTTTTTTCTAAGGCTATTATAGTATCAGGTGAACACTTCTTTTGTGTTCATTAATTCTGTTGGAAAGGGAGTGACCAGTTTCAAGAATGTATTAGAGACGGCAAGAGTAGCAGGAAAGAGTGTAAACACCTAAAATATCAGTGAGGAGTACTATAATAGTATGAGTGAAATTGCTATGAAGTACATTAGTTTGATAGTTGGTGGCTTAGTTGATAGTGTGCTCAGCTCACAAACCGAGTGTCTGTGGTTCAATTCCTGGCCGGGTGAAAGTGTTGGGCATGCTTTCCTTAAACCTGCTGCCCCTGTTCACCTAGCACTAAGTACCTGAGTGCTAGTCGACTATTGCAGGTCGCATCCTGGGGGGGTTGTATACCTCGGATAGGGCTTGGCTTTGAAATGAGCTGAGGTAGGAAAACAGCTCTCAGCCTGTCAAACTGATGTTTAAAAAAAAAAAAAAAGTGTATCAGAGGATGAAAGAGGTTAAGATTTTGCTTCTCACAATGTGGGAGACATGTTCCAGAATATCAGCAGCTTTATATACAGTGAAGAACATAAGGGAAAATTATATTAGTGGACCCTCGCCGTTCGGAGGCCGCAACTTTCGTGAAATCCGACTTTCGGCAAGTTTTTTTGGGCAAAATTTAGCTTCGTGGTTCGTGATTGGACTCATGATTCAGCAGCCTTCTGGTACGCGTCTGCCCTTCAGTATGCACACAAAGCCAGTCTCCCGCACTATTCACACTCAGTGTGCCATTGTTTACCAGCATGTGACCATCACCCCACAGGTTCATAGTACAACACATTTCATAATAATTAATTTTTTTTTTGTGCTTGCAACTGCTAAATAAGCCACCATGGGCCCAAAGAAAGCTCCTAGTGCCAGCCCTTTGGTAAAGATGAGAAACATGATAGAATTCAAGAAAAAACTCATAGCAAAGTAGAGGAGGAGAATGTGCCTTCTGCAGTGATTCAGTGATTCTACAATATGTATGATACTAAAGCAGCAGGTATCGCTAAAGGCTATAGCTCCAGCCAGCGATAAAGTGTAGAATTAACAGTGTAGCAAGTATGTTAAGCGAGTAAGCAATAGAAAAACAACATGAGAGTAACTCTCCAATGTTGTTGGATGTGTATAGGACTGCTGAACATACACCGCCCTGCTATCTTCCACCACCCTAAACCTCTGCCAACATCTCCATCAAACTAACTAATTAAACTAACATCTCCTCCAAGGTAAGTGTAAATATAAAAGTGTAAGTATAAAAGCAAATATAAGTGTAAATATAAAAGGACACCAATGGAAATATGTCACTCTTGAATTTTTTGGGTTATCCTGGGTACTTTACACATATGCTGCTATGTATGATAATCTATGTACAGTGGTCCCTCAATAATCGTCCGGCCTGAAAGTCGTCCATTTCGAAAATAGTCCCATTATTTCATCTAAACATTGGCTCACAAATGGTCCAAAACTCGCTAATCGTCCTTCGTCCTGGGCGCGTACTCACTCTCTGAGCCGCCTCGGCCTCCCTTCCAGCCAGTGTGCCATTGTTTACCAGTGAGCAACGGTCCTCTCACGTGTTCATACGAAATATTTCATAATATTCCATTCATTTTAGTGCTTGCAAGTGCTAAATAAGCTACCATGGCTCCAAAGAAAGCTCCCAGCGCCAAGCCTTTGGTAAAGAAGGTGAGAAATGCGACTGAATTTAAGAAAAACATCATTGAACAATATGAAAGTGGTGTAAGTGTGGGCGAACTGGCCAGGATGTACAAACAAACCCCATAGAACCATATCTTCCATCGTGGCAAAGAAAAAGGAAATCAAGGAAGCTGTTGTTGCTTGGAGAAAATTGTGGTCAGATTGTGTCCACAAGAGGGATTTTGAAAGGTTTGAGGTGGCCCCTGATGAGCCTGTCAGTTGTGAACTCTATTGTGGCACTAGGGAGTTCCATGAGGTTGGATGTGAGTTTGGAGGATGTAGAAGAGTTGGAGGAGGACCACAACGAAGAGCTAACCACTGAGAAGCTGCAAGAGCTTCAGGAGGAGGAGCAACAGATCGCAGCTCAGAATCTTGCTGCAGAGGAGGAGGAAGAGAGATGGAAGAAGGTGCCTTCGTCACAAATTAAGGAGATTTTTGAAATGTGGGGTAGGATAGAAAGATTTATGGAGAAACATCACCCTGAGAAGGGTGTTGCAAGCCATGTTGGCAACATGTACAGTGACAGAGTCTTGGGCCATTTTAGGGAAGTTTTAAAGAGACACCAGAAACAGAGCTCTCTGGACAGTTTTTTTGTGAGACAGGACTCCAGTGACTCAAGCTGGTCCTAGTGGCATTAAGAAACAGAGAAGAGAAGTAACCCCAGAAAAGCACTTGGTAGCTGAGGTGTTGATGGAAGGGGATTCCCCTTCCAAACAGTAATTCAATGTCTCTCCTCCTCCAGTCTTCCATACACTAAGAAGAATTGCCCATTGTATTGTTTATGTACTATATCTATATTTCATGTAAAAAAAATTTTTTTTGTTTTAATACTTCTGGGTGTCAGGAATGGATTAATTGTATTTACATTATTTCTTATGGGGAAAATTGATTCGAAAATCGTCTATTTCGATAATAGTCCCACTTCCAGGAACGGATTAAGGACAATAATTGAGGGACCACTGTAAGTAACTGTATTGTGTATACCTGAATAAACTTACTTATTTATAAATTAAAATGTAAATATTTCTTATTTATAAATTAAAATGTAAATATTTCTCCCTAGGTAGTAGGTTGGTAGACAGCAACCGCCCAGGGAGGTACTACCGTCCTGCCAAGTGAGTGTAAAACGAAAGCCTGTAATTGTTTTACATGATGGTAGGATTGCTGGTGTCGTTTTTTCTGTCTCATGAACATGCAAGATTTCAGGTACGTCTTGCTACTTCTACTTACACTTAGGTCACACTACACATACATGTACAAGCATATATATACACACCCCTCTGGGTTTTCTTCTATTTTCTTTCTAGTTCTTATTCTTGTTTATTTCCCCTTATCTCCATGGGGAAGTGGAACAGAATTCTTCCTCCGTAAGCCATGCGTGTTGTAAGAGGCGACTAAAATGCCGGGAGCAAGGGGCTAGTAACCTCTTTTCCTGTATATATTACTAAATGTAAAAGGAGAAACTTTCGTTTTCCTTTTGGGCCACCCCGCCTCGGTGGGATACAGCCGGTGCGTTGAAAGAAAGAAAGAGTAAATATTTCTTATTTATAAATTACATACATTGTTTAAGTGTGATGGTGGTGGCGGCCAAAGCCTCCACCGCCACCAACACGGCTTCTCTCAGTGGCGGCCCTTAACCCTTTGACTGTTTCAGGCCCCTTTCTGAAACTGTCATTCTATGTCGCTCAATTTTTAAAAAAAAAAAAAATTATTTTTCTTATGAAATGATCGAGAATCTTTTCCCGATGGTAATGACACCAAAAGTTCGAAATCTGGTCGAAAACTCATGGAATTATGCTCCCATGAAGTTAGCGGTCTCGGCGACATATGGGTATCGGCGATTTCGCCGACTTTGAGCCCTATTTTCAGCCAATTCCATTGTTCCAGTTGACCAAACTCATAGCTATTTCTTTAGAACTCCATTTTATCTATCAGCTGAGTACAAGAAACCTCCCATTTACTAATTTGGACTACCCAATATGGTGGTCAGAAATTGGCAATTTGGCCAATTTCACACAAACTAAAAAAGATGCCAATTTCAAAATAGGGTCCAGAATAAACAAGGTAGACATTCGTGGCACTAAAATAACATATGCTCTGTTCATTAGTCACATCTCTAGGCCCCTCTTATATTATTATTGCTTTCTATTTTGATTTTTTATTCATACAAAAAAATACAAAATTTACTGTTATGCAGACTACTGCATTATTGTAAAAATGGTATAAATAATATCAGTGCACTAGTGAAAGAATATCAGACTCCCCAGTTGACGTGTATTGGATGTGTGGTGTGATTTATTTACTCCTGAACATTGGTAAAAATCGAACATTTCCGCTTTGAGCTCGGTTTCAAGGTCGTTTTCATCGTCAAAGTAATGAAAATCATTTCTATTTCTGTAATATGTCTTCCATTTTATCACCTAAGACCATGAAAATGCGAATACAACAATAAATACTGTACGAAAATACACCTCAAAGTCGGCGTTTTATTCCAAAAAAAACTATGATTTTTTTTTTCTCATTAGGCAATGTGTGCTGCAGGATTTTTTTATGTGGTGCACAGTGACCACACAGACCCATTCTCTCACATGTGGGCCTACCAGCTTTCTCCTGCTTGATTTGAAGCCGCTAGAATTATTGAGTATATATACGTCAGAAACATTGGCTCGTAAGACGTATTTATACGTCGAAAACAGTCAAAGGGTTAAACCCAACAACAACACTTACACTATTTACTCCTCTCATACATTATGACATATTTTATTCAATCTAGAGTATATATCATGTTTCTATGTTATTAATATTGTTTATAATGTCATATTAGATGAATTGTGATAGATAAATAAGCCGTAGAGATGATATTAGCGACATATTGAAGCATAATAAACTCACCTTCCTCTTGCCTCCTTCACCAACAAGAATCAATAAAGGTTAAGTGTGATGTTAAATGTTCATTTATCCATTTTATTAGTGCTTTATATTTATTTGTCATTGTTTCCTGTATGTAAATCTATATTTAATCTTTAAAAAAAATTTTTTTTGTTAATACTTTTGGCAGTCTGAAACGGATTAATTGGGTTTCCATAATTTCTTATGGGGAAAATAGATTCGCCAATCATGAATTTCGCCAGTCGGCAGACTCTCTGGAACGGATTAATCACGAAACTCGGTAGTCCACAAAATACAAAATACAGTGGACCCCCGCTTAACGATCACCTCCAAATGCGACCAATTGTGTAAGTGTATTTATGTAAGTGCGTTTGTACGTGTATGTTTGGGGGTCTGAAATGGACTAATCTACTTCACAATATTCCTTATGGGAAAAAATTCGGTCAGTACTGGCACCTGAACATACTACTGGAATTAAAAAAGTTCGTTAACCGGGGGTCCACTGTACTCTATTAAATATTCTAATGGATATGAATCACCCTAAACTCACAGATCAGTTCGTTAACACACTGGCCTGCGAGTTTTAGGACTAGCCTGCTACAGGTTTAAGCCCCACCTCTTCTGTGAATTGTTTGTAATCGTGTTACAGTGGGGTCCTGCTTTAAGGCGTTTCGTCTTATGGCATTCCGCTAATACGGACATTTCATATTATGACCAAAACTCTCTAAATGGCTCCCCCACCTGACTTTCTAATAGTACAGGCACCGCAGGCCACCTGGTTTGTTTACATTCTCCACAAGCACGACTCTCTATTATGTCTGGAAACTTTCCAAAATTTCAAGTGTTTTAAAGTTATTTCATATTTTATATATGCTATGATACATGTAATTATATTTATGTGTACCTGTACCTTAATAAACTTACACACTGTGCTGCATGCAGGTACACATTAAAATTACTAAGAGTGTTTTATTAGTCTTGAAGACACAATATTAATAATGATAATAATAATAACAATAATAATCACTCAGAGGTACATTAAATGTCGTATATTACATTAATATAGACATCTTGATAAATCCATCTTTGATATTTTTTCAAAATTACATAGTAAAAATGCTACGTAACATATAAACATGATAAACTCACCCACAGTAGAATAAATTAACATAAATATGAGATTTTTTTCCATTTGTCTAGTCAAGAGTGTTGGAAAGAATAACATTTTATCTACAGTAGACTGCTATAATACACGGATTTATTTGTCACGTTTTGGTTCTTGCACTAATGAAAAACTGTGGCACAATTTTATACAACACTTCGTAAAATAAACTTTACATGGTTCCATTTGCGGGCGCAGAAAAAAATTTCCCCAGCTCAAGCTGTTGCCTTCTTGTGGGACAGCAGGTGAGACCTCCTGCCATCCCCTGCCACCCCCCAACACTCCGGTCACCACCATCCCAGCCTTTGCGAATACAGGTTCAGTTCCATTTTGACTTAGGAGCTAACTGTGTTTGTAAATTGTGCTTTAATATTTTAATTACCATATCTTTTATCTGCAAAGCAATCATGGCACCAAGTAGGCATACCAGTGTCCCTGAAATTCGCAAGAAAAGTTATAAGAGTTTAACCCCTTTACTGTCGCAACCCCAAATCCTGAGGTGTCTCTTAGTGTCGCAAAAAATTAAAAAAAAAAAAAATTTTCTTATGAAATGATAGAGAATCTATTCCCGGTGGTAATGACATCAAAAGTATGAAATTTGATGGAAAACTTACGGAATTATGCTCTAGCGAAGTTAGCGACCTCAGCGATATTAACGAATCGGCTACTTCCCCCACTTTGAGCTCTATTTTCGGCTAATTCCATTGTTCCAGTCGACCAAACTCAAAACTATTTCTTTAGAACTCCATTTTGTTCTATTGATTGAGTGCAAGAAACTGCCCATTTACCGATTTTCAACTACCTAATAACGTGGTCAGAAATTGGCAATTTGGCCAATTTCACGAAAATTAAAAAATATGCCAATTTCAAAATAAGTGTCCAGAATGAACAATGCAGACATTCCTGGCTCTAAAATAACATTTTCTCTGTTCATCAGTCATGTCTCCAGGCCCCTCTGATATTACTTTTGCTTTCTATTTTAAATTTTTATTCAATCAAAAAATAGAAGATTTACTGTTATGCAGACTACTGCAATATTATAATAATTGTATAAATAATGTCAACCCATTCATGATTGCATATTAGAATGGCTAGTTGGACATTTATTGAATAATGACATCATTTGTTTACTTTTAAACATTGGCAAAAATCAAACATTTCCCCTACTTTGAACTCCATTTCAAGGTTCTTTTCATAGTAAAACCAATCAAAATCACCTATATTTCTATAATATGTTTTCCATTCTATCAAAGGAGACCAAGAAAACGAGAATACAACCATAAATACTATACGAAAATAGACCACAAAGTCGGCGTTTTAATTTAAAAAATGGTCAAGTTTTTTTTTTCTCATTATGCACTGCGTGTTGCAGGATTTTTTTATATGGTGCACACTGACCACACAGACCCATTCTCTCACATGTGGGCCTACCAGCTTTCTCCTGCTTGATTTGAAGCCGCTAGAATTTATGAGTACAGTGGACCCCCGGTTTGCAATGTTAATCCATTCCTGAGAGCTCATCGTAAACCAAAATTATCGGAAAGCGAATCAATTTTCCCCATAAGAAATAATGGAAATCAAATTAATCCGTGGAAGACTCCCAAAAGTATGAAAAAAAAAATTTTACCACATGAAATATTAACTTTAATGCAATAGAATAATTACAATAACAACAATAACAATAGAATAATTGACACCTTTAATGAAGATCTGGTGATGATTGATGGGAAGGGAGGAGGGGAGAGTGTTGAACCTATTATTTAGAAGGGGAATCCCCTTCCATTAGGACTTGAGGTAGCAAGTCCTTTTCCGGGGTTACTTCCCTTCTTCTTTTAGTACCACTAGGACCAGCTTCAGAGTCACTGGACTTCTGTTGCACAACATATCTGTCCATAGAGGCCTGTACCTCTCGTTCCTATATGACTTTCCTAAAGTGGTTCACAACATTGTCAGTGTAATAGTCACCAGCACGGCTTGCAATAGCTGTGTTAGGGTGATTTTCATCCATAAAGGTTTGCAGTTCAACCCACTGTACACACATTTCCTTAAATTTTTGAAGCAGGCACAATGGATTCCACAACTGGCATAGGCTTCTCAGGGTTAGCCTCAAACCCTTCAAAATCTTTCTTAATTTCCATACTAATTCTCACCCTTTTTACCACAGGGTTGGCACTAGAAGCTTTCTTGGGGCCCATGGTGACTTATTTCGCAGAAATAAGTCACCAAGGCATGGTGAGGCTGCCAGTTCGGACCAAAAAGCGGCTGAAAAATATGTGCATGAATTCAAGGAGTGCATAGAGGCTGTAGGGCTGAAACCTGAACAAGTGTTCAATTGTGACAAAACAGGTCTCTTTTGGAAGAAAATGTCAAAGAGGTCCTACATTACTCAGGAGGAAAAGGCACTGCCAGGACACAAGCCTATGAAAGACAGGCTGGCACTCATGTTCTGTGCTAATGCTAGTGGGAATTTCAAAGTGAAGCCATTACTAGTGTACCATTCTGAAAATCCCAGTGTGTTCAAGAAAAATAATGTTATGAAGAGTAAATTGTGTGTGTTTTGGAGATCTAATAATAAGGCATGGGTCACAAGGGAAATTTTCGTCAAGTGGTTCAATGAAGTGTTTGGCCCTAGTGTGAGGAATTACCTACTGGAAAAGAAATTGGATCTCAAGTGCCTCCTAGTAATGGACAATGCACCTGCTCATCCTCCAAACTTGGATGACCTAATTCTGCAGGAGTTTGGGTTCATCACAGTAAAGCTCTTGCCCACGAATACCACTCCTCTCCTCCAGCCCATGGACCAGCAGGTCATTTCAAACTTTAAAAAACTCTACACCAAAGCAATGTTTGAAAGGTGCTTTAATGTGACCTCAGACACTCACTTGGCCCTAAGAGATATTTGGAAAGAACACTTCAGTATTCTCCATTACATAAGCCTTATAGGTAAGGCTTGTGAGGGAGTGATTACCAGGACTTTAAACTCTGCTTGGAGAAAATTGTGGCCAGATGGTGTCCACAAGAGGGATTTTGAAGGGTTTGAGGTGGCCCCTGATGAGCCTATGTCAGTTGTGAACTCTACTATTGTGGCACTGGGGAGTTCCATGGGGTTGGATGTGAGTTTGGAGGATGTGGAAGAGTTGGTGGAGGACCACAACGAAGAGCTAACCACTGAGGAGCTGCAAAAGCTTCAGCAGGAACAGCAACAGATCACAGCTCAGAATCTTGCTGCAGAGGAGGAAGGTGCCTTCTTCAGAAATTAAGGAGATTTTTGAAATGTGGGATAGGATGGAAAGATTTATGGAGAAACATCACCCTGAGAAGGATGTTGCAAGCCATATCAGCAACTTGTACAGTAACAGAGTCTCGGCCCATTTTAGGGAAGCTTTAAAGAGACGTCAGAAACAGAGCTCTCTGGACAGTTTTTTTGCGAGAGAACTCCAGTGACTCTCAAGCTGGTCCTAGTGGCATTACGAAACTGAGAAGAGAAGTAACCCCAGAAAAGCACTTGGTACCTGAGGTGTTGATGGAAGGGGATTCCCCTTCCAAACAGTAATTCACTCTCTCTCCTCCTCAAGTCCTCCATACACTAAGAAGAATCACCAATAAAGGTAAGTGTTATGCTGTTAATTTTTCACTCATCATGTCCCATTGTATTGTTCATGTACTACGTCTATATTTCATGTAAAATATTTTTTTTGTTTTAATACTTCTGGGTGTCTGGAATGGATTAATTGTATTTACATTATTTCTTATGGGGAAAATTGATTCGAAAATCGTCTATCTCGATAATAGTCCCATTTCCAGGAACGGATTAAGGACGATAAACAAGGGACCACTGTATATGAGTGTGTGTGATGACTGACTGACTTCACTGACTGATACACAAATATCCCGCACATAGGAGAGAGGAGCTTACTACGACATTTCGGTCCAACTTGGACCATTTACAAAGTCACACTAACGAAAAAGATGAGAAGGAGGGAGTACATATAGGCCACCAGTCATGGATGGGACAAGAGAGGTAGTAGGAAAGGAGAAAGAGAGGCAGTGGAAGAGGTTATAGTAGTACTGGAGTCAAATACTAAGAAAGAGAAGCACTGTATGGGAGCTAGGGGTCCACAAAGGGTAGGAATAAGAACACAGAGGGGAGGGGGGGAATAACAATAAAGGACCTGTCCACCTATGTCACTCTCAAGACTTCATAGAAAGTGTTCGTTCTCTCCAGACCTGCAAGATGCTTAGTCTTGATGTTGAGTCCCTCTTCACTAACATCCCTCTTGATGATGTCCTTAATTTTCTCAAGAGAGAAGGCCAGTGAAGGGTTACTTCATTTCCCTATACCTACTAATGTCTTTCTCGATCTTATCTGCCTTTGTGTGGACTCAAATTCCTTTTCCTCCATGACATATATTATTCTCAAACCTTCAGTGTTACTATGGGCTCTCCTCTATCTCCTGTTCTTGCTAATCTTTAAATGGATTACTTCAAGACTGTTCTTCTTACTACTGATGTGCCCCCTTCACTCTGGCTCTGCTATGTAGATGACATCTTTGCTCTTTGGCCTCATGACTCTAAGTCTCTTCCAATCATTTCTTGTTGCCCTTAATAATCTTGCCCCTTCCATTAAACTGAAAGGGAATCTAATTACTTGCTTCCTTTCCTTGATGTTCACGTCCACCGCTCAGATACAGTTCTGTTTTTTCCTTGTACCACAAGCCTATGCACAGTGCCATGTACATTCACTACTTTTCTCATCATGTTTCATCTATCAAGAAAAGTGTTCTTATCTCCCTCTTTCTCTGTGCTCTTCGCATTTGTGATCCCCAGTTCTTTAATTCAGAAATTTCCACTCTTTGTAATTCATTTTCGCATCTTGGTTACCCTTCCTATTTCATAGACTCTGCCTTCTCACGTGTTAAACAGACTTTCTTCTCTCCCAAACTCTCTACTCCTGGGAACTCTCCTGTCCTCTGCCTTCCCTACATCTCCATTCTTTCTAATCTCAACAATTCTCTCTCTTTCTCAGACATCAAAGTTACTTTTCCCCAGACTAACACTCTTCGCACCAATCTAGTTCATACCTCTCCTTCCTCTATAGATTCTCCTGGTGTCTACTCTATTTCTTGTTCCTACTGTCTTCTTCAGTACTTTGGAGAAACTGGCCATTCTCTTTCTGACAGACTCAAGGAGCACATAAGTAGTGTTAAGCTTGCCGATACCAACAATGCTCTCTTTTGTCATGTCAGAGATTACAGTCATCCTATTGACCTGTCTTCTGCTAAAACTGTCTACCCTACTTCTAACTTTCACAGTCACTGTCTGGTTGAATCCTCCCTCATACACAACTTTCCTTGTATGAATCTAAGTCCTGGCTTTGTCATTGTAGATGCCCTCCTTCCCCATTACATGTACATTGTAAAATGCTCCCAACTTCAGAACACCCGTGACTTAACCTGATTCTTTTTTCTCCTTCTCCCTTTTCTCCTTTCCTCTTTCTCCTTTGGGTTTTTTTTTCCTCTGCCTTGGGTGTTTGGAAATTTATTATTTCCCCCCCCCCTGGTCTACATTCTGTTCCTACCCTTTATGGGTGGTCTTCTTCTCCTTCTCCTTCTCCTTCTCCTCCTCCTCCTGCCTCCTCCTGCCTCTTCCTCCTCCTCCTGCCTCTTCCTCCTGCCTCTTCCTCCTCCTCCTGCATCTTCCTCCTCCTCCTGCCTCTTCCTCCTCCTCCTGCCTCCTCCTCCTCCTGCCTCCTCCTCCTCCTGCCTCCTCCTCCTCCTCCTCCTGCCTCCTCCTCCTCCTGCCTCCTCCTCCTCCTGCCTCCTCCTCCTCCTGCCTCCTCCTCCTTCTCCTGCCTCCTCCTCCTCCTGCCTCCTCCTCCTCCTGCCTCCTCCACCTCCTCCTCCTCCTGCCTCCTCCTCCTCCTGCCTCCTCCTCCTGCCTCCTCCTCCTGCCTCCTCCTCCTGCCTCCTCCTCCTCCTCCTGCCTCCTCCTCCTGCCTCCTACCTCCTGCCTCCTACCTCCTGCCTCCTACCTCCTGCCTCCTACCTCCTGCCTCCTCCTCCTCTGCCTCCTCCTCTGCCTCCTCCTCCTCCTCTGCCTCCTCCTCCTCCTCCTCCTCCTCCTCTGCCTCCTCCTCCTCCTCCCCTGCCTCCTCTTCCTTCTCCCTGCCTCCTCCTTTTCCTCCCTGCCTTCTCTTCCTTCTCCCTGCCTTCTCTTCCTTCTCCCTGCCTCCTCCTCCTTCTCCCTGCCTCCTCCTCCTTCTCCCTGCCTCCTTCTCCTTCTCCCTGCCTCCTCCTCCTTCTCCCTGCCTCCTCCTCCTCCTCCCTGCCTCCTCCTCCTGCCTCTTCCTCCTCCTCCTGCCTCCTCCTCCTCCTCCTGCCTCCTCCTCCTGCCTCTTCCTCCTCCTCCTGCCTCTTCCTCCTCCTCCTGCCTCTTCCTCCTCCTCCTGCCTCTTCCTCCTCCTCCTGCCTCTTCCTCCTCCTCCTACCTCTTCCTCCTCCTCCTACCTCTTCCTCCTCCTCCTGCCTCTTCCTCCTCCTCCTGCCTCCTCCTCCTGCCTCCTCCTCCTGCCTCCTCCTCCTGCCTCCTCCTGCCTCCTCCTGCCTCCTCCTGCTGTCACTGCTGCCTCTCTCCCTCCTTTCAAACTACCTCTCTTGTCTGTTGGCCTATATGTACTCCCTCCTCTTCTCCTTTTTGCTAGTGTGACTTTGTAAATGGTCCAAGTTGGACCGAAATGTCATTGTAAGCTCCTCTCTCCCATGTGCAGATTATTTGTGTATTGTTCCAGTCATGGAATTGTGCCTTTTTTTGTTATTTATTGACTGACTGACTTGACTTGACTTATTTGACTAATTTATTTGATTGACTTGACTGACTGACGACTGACTGACTTAAAGTTAGACTTTTTCACTAAAGAGGACCCTGAAACAGTGTCTAGAGCAGCTGATGCCTTACTGTCAATTATGCAAGTGCCGTGGGGTAAAACAGAACAGAAATCCATTACAGAATTTATGCACAATCCAGTACAACCATCGACTTCAGTACCTGATCCTCTACCATCCACTTCAGCCCAGTAGAGCTGCAGCATAACTCTCCACTCTCTTCACAATCATCCACAAACATCAGCACCCACAATTTAAGGTAAGAAATACTATTATTTCCATTGCATTTGCAGTCTTAAGCAGTAAAAACAACATAATACATCCTGACAATGAACTACAATTACATATTCACTTTTATTTTTGGGGCTCCCAGGAACATAACCATATTTTCCTATAAGTTCTTCAGTTTATCTAATACGGATTGACCTAACACAGCATTTTCAGGAACCTAACTACTGTGTAATACAACGGTCTACTGTAGTTCAATACCAAAGAAAATGTGTACACAATAGTATTACTGGGGGTAACTGTAGAAAATTATTCCTTTTGTATGCCTTCATTCAGAGCATGATTCCTTCTAAAAATGGTGTGTTACATGAGAATGGGAATGTTGCTCCTTATTTATTTTACTTTACCAATGTTGAGACAACTTGTACACAATGTAAGGTGTTTGTATTATGGTATAAGATTCACAGACTTGGGAATGAACGTGTATCAACCAAAATCAGACACGTTCGTCTGTCTGTTTACATACTCTGCAGCTCTATCCTCTCTCATTTACTCACTCACTCTCTCGTTTATTCGTTTTTATATCATTTACTCGCCTCTCACTCTACATTAAGGCTACAAATATGTTTAGGTAAATAATGAGTGTACTGTATGAGCATTTTATCATTCTAGGACACTTTAAATGTCGTAGTATATTACGTGAGAGGTGGGTTGGACAGGAGGGCTACTATACCTGACTTCTTACAATAAATACTACTTACCTCTCACCCTACATTAACCCTTTGACTGTCGCGGCCGTAGATATACGTTTGTGAGGTACCGTGTTTGACGTATATATACTCATAAATTCTAGCGGCTTCAAATCAGGCAGGAGAAAGCTAGTAGGCCCACATGTGAGAGAATGGGTCTGTGTGGTCAGTGTGCACCACATAAAAAAAAATCCTGGAGCACGCAGTGCATAATGAGAAAAAAAAAACTCCGACCGTTTTTTTTTAATTAAAATGCCGACTTTGTGGTCTATTTTCGTATAGTATTTGTGGTTGTATTCTCGTTTTCATGGTCTCATTTGATAGAATGGAAACTATATAATAGAAATGGAGGTGATTTTGATTAATTTTACTATAAAAAGAACCTGGAAATGGAGCACAAAGTACAGGAAATGTTTGATTTTTGCCGATGTTCAAAAGTAAACAAATGATGTCATTGTCCAATAAATGTCCAAATAGCCATTCTAATATGCAGTCATGAATGGGTTGATGTAATTTTTACAATTATTACAGTATTGCAGTAGTCTGCATAACAGTAAATCTTCTATTTTTTGTTTGAATAAAATTTCAAAATAAAAAGCAAGAGTAATATCACAGGGACCTGGAGACATGACTGATGAACAAAGAAAATCTTATTTTAGAGCCAGGAATGTCTGCATTGTTCATTCTGGACCTTATTTTGAAATTGTCGTATTTTTTAATTTTCGTGAAATTGGCCAAATTGCAAATTTCTGACCATGTTATTGGGTAGTTGAAATCGGTAAATGGGCAGTTTCTTGTGCTCAATCGATAGAAAAAATAGAGTTCTGAAGAAATAGTTATGAGTTTGGTTGACTGGAATAACGGAATTAGCCGAAAATAGGGCTCAAAGTGGGCGAAATTGCCGATTTTTAAATATCGCCGAAGTCGCTAACTTCGCGAGAGCGTAATTCCATCAGTTTTCCATCAAATTTCTTTTTTTTGGTGTCTTTACAATCGGGAAAAGATTCTCTATCATTTCATAAGAAAAAATAATTTTTTTTTTTTCGAATATTTTGCGACACCAGGAGCAACTTCAGGATTGGGGCCTTCGACAGTCAAAGGGTTAAGACTACAAATATTCTGAGGTAAGTAATGAGTGTACTGTGTGTGTATTTTACTTTTATTGTTTTTTAATGCCTAGTTCTATTGCTAACTTAATGTATGTTAGTGTAAACTTATCTGGCATTTATATGCATTTAAAGCGGAAAAAATGGTGTTCTGCTTTCCGGTGATGTCTGCTTTCCGGCGGTAGCTTGGAACCTAACTTGCCGTATAAGTGGGGCCCTACTGTATTATGATCTCCTCAGCAATTGGATACAAACCAACACAGTTTACCTCACCTTAGATTCCAGTTCTCATTGCTTGTTGATACAGAAGTGTGTGGGGAGCATGGATGTAGCTCTACCAGGATGAAATGTATGAATGTGGTTCTTGTGCCAGTATGGATGCAGAGTTAGTCATTGGTTGATGGTTGCATTGTAGTATTTAACCCTTTGACTGTCGCGGCCGTATATGTACGATTTACGAGGTACCGTGTTTGACGTATATATACTCATAAATTCTAGCGGCTTCAAATCAAGCAGGAGAAAGCTGGTAAGCCCACATGTGAGAGAATGGGTCTGTGTGGTCAGTGTGCACCATATAAAAAAAATCCTGGAGCACGCAGTGCATAATGAGAAAAAAAAAACTCTGACCGTTTTTTTAATTAAAATGCCAACTTTGTAGTCTATTTTCGTATAGTATTTATGGTTGTATTCTCATTTTCTTGGTCTCATTTGATAGAATGGAAAACATGTTATAGAAATAGAGGTGATTTTGATTGATTTTACTATAAAAAGAACCTAGAAATGGAGCTCAAAATAGAGAAAATGTTTGATTTTTGCAAATGTTCAAAAGTAAACAAATGATGCCATTGTCCAATAAATGTCCAATTAGCCATTTTAATATGCAGTCACGAATGGGTTGATGTTATTTATACAATTATTACAGTATTGCAGTAGTCTGCATAATAGTAAGTCTTCTATTTTTTGTTTGAATAAAAATTCAAAATAGAAAGCAAGAGTAATATCAGAGGGGACTGGAGATGTGACTGATGAACAAAGAAAATGTTATTTTAGAGCCAGGAATGTCTGCATTGTTCATTCTGGACCTTATTTTGAAATTGTCATATTTTTTATTTTTCGTGAAATTGGCCAAATTCCAAATTTCTGACCACATTATTAGGTAGTTGAAATCGGTAAATGGGCAGTTTCTTGTACTCAATCGATAGAAAAAATGGATTTCTAAAGAAATAGCTATGAGTTTGGGCGACTGGAACAATGGAATTAGCTGAAAATAGGGCTCAAAGTGGGCGAAATCGCCGATTTGTAAACATCGCTGAGGTCGCTAACTTCGCGAGAGCATAATTCCGTTAGTTTTCCATCAAATTTCGTTTTTTTTTGTGTCATTACAATCGGGAAAAGATTCTCTATCATTTCATAAGAAAAAATAATTTTTTTTTTTTTAAATTTTGCGACACCAGGAGACACCTCAGGATTGGGGGTTGCGACAGTCAAAGGGTTAAGGATTCTGAAATGCTTCTTTAGTCTGTTTTACCCCACAGTGTTTTATACAGCTGATAAAGCATCATTGCTGTCTCCAAAATCTTAAGGTCAGTGCTTCAAGACTTGTCAGGATTGTTTTCAGTGAAAATTTCTGCAACTTTACCAATAACATGAATTGCTCACACAAGGTCTGTGGTCACCTGCAGTTATACCTGTCCCAAGCTCTCTAGGAGTTAGCGTGGGGTGTTACCAAGCACCATGGCTTGTTGTAGTGTTTTAGAATTTCAGGTTCAGGTGTTGAAGAAGGAGGTTCTACTTCTTCAGGAGGAAAATAGGAGGCTGAAGCTTCGCCTAGATGAGTTTGGGAGTGTGAGAAAGATTTAGCTGGTGTGGAGGAAATGGTCACTAGCAGTGATAGTGGCAGCTGCTTTAAGTGGCAAGTGGTTCACAGTTCAGGAAGAAGATAAGGAGGGTTAACAGAGAAGATGTGAAGGTAGGAAATCGATTCTGTGTTCTCCAGGACAAGTGCACTTCAATGGTTAGTGAGGTTAAGGTACCACTGATTCCCCTGCTAATCAAGTTAAGAATATTTTAATAGTAGGAGATTCTCAGGTGAGACATATGGACCATGCTTTTTGTAACAGAGACAGAAAGGTCAGACAGAGGGTGTGCCATCCAGGAGCTGGTGTTGGTGACATAGTCAGCAGGTTGGATAATATTATGTCAGGTAATGGGAACAAGCCCATTATCTGTCTTAGTGCTGGGGGTAATGACATTGGAAAGGGCAGGAGACAAAGCTGCTGGATAAGTACAGGTCAGCCATAGAAGTTGTTAGGTCTAAGGGAGGGATCCCAGTCATATGTAGCATCTTGCCTAGAAAGGGAGTGGGCAATGAATGGATGTCTAGGGCAATTGGTATAAATCGCTGGCTAGACAGGTACTGCAAGGAACTTGCAATCCCATTCATTGATAACTGGGACCTATTCTTTGGCAAACGTGATATGTATGCAAGGGATGGGGGTTCATCTCTCTGGGGATGGAGTGGTTGCATTAGCCAATTCAATTGAGAGGGTAATTGATGACTTGTCTAGGAATTTAAACTGATAGATTATAAAGGTATGGGTGTTTGTGGCAAACAATCAGGCTGCAGCATTAGGGTTAAAAACAGCAGTTATTACCGGGATATCTCAGGGATATGTTTAAAAGACAATATTCAAAATAAAGTTGCTAGTAATGGCAAATCAACTGATCAACAAACAAAGATAATAGAGGCCAATGAGTGACTAGCTCCCTTAAGGTTTACTATACAAATAGTAGGAGTCTAAGAAATAAGATAGATGAGCTAAAATTACTTGCAAGCATAGGTAATATAGACATTATTGGTATAACAGAGACCTGGTTCAACCTGAAAGATAGAGAAATGCCCTCTGAATGCAACATACAGGGCTATAAACTATTCCACACTGATAGAGTCAACAGGAAGGGTGATGGTGTGGCGATTTACGTCAGAGAAAATTTAAATTGTTGTATCAGACATGATATAAGATTAGAAACATCGAACACAGAATCGGTTTGGCTTCAGTTTCTAGAGGGACGTGACAAATTAATTTTGGGTGTGATTTATAGGCCCCCAAACCTTGATTGGGAGTGCAGTAAGCTGTTATGGGACGAATTTCATAAGGCATCTAGATATGAAAATGTTGTGATAATGGGAGATTTTAACTTTAGACAAATTGATTGGAACAATATGACAGGAAATCTTGAGTCTAGTGACTTTCTTGATACGGTTCAGGATTGCTTTTTAGAACAGGTTGTGACAGAACCAACTAGAGGAAGCAATCTGCTTGACTTGGTTCTTGCCAACAAAGATTCACTAATTAATAATCTTGAGGTTAATGATGAGCTTGGGGAAAGTGAACACAAATCACTTAGTTTCAATATATCATGGAATTACCCAGATAACTGCAATCAAATCTCTGTCCCAGATTTTCGCTTGGCCGACTTCATGGGACTGAAAAATTACTTGGGTGGGCTAAATTGGGATGTACTAACTATGGGTCAGGTAGGTGATCTTGGTTGCCAATATGACGTTTTTTAGAGCATAGTTCTAGCTGCCCAGAAAACTTTTGTTCCGAGTAGGGAAATTAGATCTAACAAAAATGATCCCAAATGGATGAACAATAGATTAAAACATCTCATTGGTCAAAAGAGAGGCATGTATAGGCATATCAAAAGAGGGGATGGGCAGTTAAGAAATCAATATGTTCAATTAAAGAGAGAAATAAAGGAATAAGAAAAGCAAAAAGAGATTATGAGGCTAAGGTTGCAAGGGATTCAAAGACTAACCCAAAAGAGTTCTTTCAGGTATACAGAAGTAAAATTAGGGACAAGATTGGCCCACTTAAGAGTAACTCTGGCCAGATCACTGATAGTGATAAGGATATGAGTGAAATTCTAAATACCTACTTCCTCTCAGTTTTCACCCAGGAAAATACTAGCGATATTCCTGAAATAATAGATTACGTAGAACAGGATGATAATAAACTATGTACGATTGCGGTAACTAGTGACATGGTCCTCAGACAAATAGAGAAAATAAAACCTAACAAATCCCCAGGTCCTGATGAACTGTTTGCAAGGGTGTTAAAGGAATGTAAAGAGGAACTTAGCATACCTTTGGCTAATCTTTGTAACATATCACTACAAACTGGCATAGTGCCTGATAAGTGGAAAATGGCAAATGTAATATCTATTTACAAGACAGGTGACAGGTCCTTGGCTTTGAACTATAGACCAATAAGCCTTACCTCCATAGTGGGAAAATTTATGGAATCAATAATTGCCGAAGCAATTTGTAGCCATCTTGACAGGCACAGATTGATTAATGATTCTCAACACGGTTTTACAAAGGGGCGTTCCTGTCTTAAGAATTTACTAACTTTTTTCACCAAGGTGTTTGAGGAGGTAGATGATGGTAATGAATATGATATTGTGTATATGGACTTCAGTAGGGCTTTCGATAGAGTTCCACACCAGAGGCTATTGAGGAAAGTAAGGGCACATGGAATAGGAGGAGAAATTTTTTCCTGGGTAGGGGCATGGCTGACAAATAGATAGCACAGAGTTTGCATAAACGGGGAGAAATCAGAATGGGGGCACGTCACAAGCAGTGTTCCTCAGGGGTCAGTGCTGGGCCCGTTGTTGTTCACAATTTACATAAACGACAGAGATGAGGGAATAAATAGTGACATAAGCAAATTTGCTGATGACACCAAAATAGGCCGTCCAATTCATTCTAATGAGGACATTAGAGCACTCCAGGATGATTTGAATAGATTGACGCAATGGT
Source organism: Cherax quadricarinatus (assembly GCF_038502225.1). NCBI lineage: Eukaryota > Metazoa > Arthropoda > Malacostraca > Decapoda > Parastacidae > Cherax > Cherax quadricarinatus. Next base: position 31,474,207 of record NC_091303.1, on the reverse strand, counting down.
TGGAGAAGTGGCAGATGCAGTTTAATATTGACAAATGCAAAGTTCTAAATGTTGGACAGTTAAATAACCATGCCACATATAAACTAAATAATGCAGATCTTAATACTACCGATTGCGAAAAGGATTTAGAAGTTCTGGTTAGCAGTAACCTAAAACCAAGACAACAGTGCATAAGCGTTCACAATGAAGCTAACAGAGTTCTTGGCTTCATATCTAGAAGTATAAATAATAGAAGTCCTCAGGTTGTTCTTCAACTCTATATATCCTTGGTTGGGCCTCATTTAGACTATGCTGCTCAGTTCTGGTCACCGTATTACAGAATGGATATAAATGCTCTGGAAAACGTACAAAGGAGGATGACAAAGATGATCCCATGTATCAGAAATCTTCCCTATGAGGATAGACTGAAGGCCCTGAATCTGCACTCTCTCGAAAGGCGTAGAATTAGGGGGGATATGATCGAGGTGTATAAATGGAAAACAGGAATAAATAAAGGGGATGTAAATAGTGTGCTGAAAATTTCCAGCAAAGACAGGACTCGCAGCAATGGTTTCAAGTTGGAAAAATTCAGATTCAGGAAGGATATAGGAAAGTACTGGCTTGGCAATAGAGTTGTGGATGAGTGGAACAAGCTCCCGAGTACAGTTATTGAGGCTAAAACGTTGTGTAGTTTTAAAAATAGGTTAGATAAATACATGAGTGGGTGTGGGTGGGTGTGAGTTGGACCTGACTAGCTTGTGCTGCTGGGACTGGTACAGTGCTCCATCCTAGAGTGGGGATGACCAGACTGGGTGGGTCATTGGGATAATCCGGGAGGTGGGTCATTGGGATAATCCGGGAGGTGGGTCATTGGGATAATCCGGGGGGGGGGGGGCATGGACCTGCTCCGCATGGGTCAGCAGTGTTCCTTCTTTCTTATGTTCTTAAGAAAGTCAGTGCATCATCGAGGACTGTCTAGCTTATTTCCATGGGGTCCTTAATCTTGTCCCCCAGGATGTGACCCACAACAGTTGACTAACACCCAGGTGAACAGGAAAAAATGCCTGGAACTAGTGCTCATATTGGTGAGGTTAGTGAGGAGGATGTGGAAGAGTTGGTGGAGGAGGACAATGAAGAACTAACCACTGATGAGCTGCTAGATCATCTTCAACAGCAAGAGGCCACACCTGAGGAAACTGCTTCGGAGGAGGAGTTTACCTGGAGTTTACCTGGAGAGAGTTTCGGGGGTCAACGCCCCCGCGGCCCGGTCTGTGACCAGGCCTACTTCAAAGATTAAGGAAATGTGTGCAATGTGGCTTAAAGTGCAAACCTTTTTTGATGAAAATCACCCTCACACAGCTATTGCAAGCCGTGCTGGTGACTATTACACTGACAATGTTGTGAAACACTATAGGAAAGTCATAAAGGAACGAGAGGTACAGGCCTCTATGGACAGATATGTTGTGTGACAGAAGTCCAGTGACTCTCAAGCTGGTCCTAGCGGCATTAAAAGAAGAAGGGAAGTAACCCTGGAAAAGGACTTGCTACCTCAAGTCGTAATGAAAGGGGATTCCCCTTTTAAACACTAAGATCATCCACTTTCTCCCCTCCTCCCATCCCATCAATCATCACCAGATCTTCAATAAAGGTAAGTGTCATGTAACTGTGCATGTCTTCTTCAGTTTGTGTTTATTAAAATTAATATTTCATGTGGTAAAAATTTTTTTTTTCATACTTTTGGGTGTGTTGCACGGATTAATTTTATTTCCATTATTTCTTATGGGGAAAATTAATTCGCCTAACGATAATTTCGCCTAACATTGAGCTCTCAGGAATGGATTAATAGCATTAGGCAAGAGTCCACTGTAGTTTTCTTTGTAAAACTAGTCAAAATCATCTCAAGTTCTGTAATATGTCTTCCATTCTATAAAATGAGACCAGGAAAACTAGAATACAATAGTAAATACCATACGAAAATACAATGCAAAGTAGCTGTTTTAATCCAAAAACACAAAGTTTTTTTTTTCTCATTACGCAGTGTGCTGCAAGATTTTTTTTATACCACGCACACTGACCACATAGACCCATTCTTTCATAAGTAGGCCTACCAGCTTTCTCTCACTAGATTTGAGGGCGCTAGAATTTAGGCGGACTAGTACGTCAAAAACCCTGGTGCGTAAGCCGTACTAGTACGGCCGAAACCCTGAAAGGGTTAAAACTTCCCTAAAATGGGCCAAGACTCTGTCACTGTACAAGTTGCCGATATGGCTTGCAACATCCTTCTCAGGGTGATGTTTCTCCATAAATCTTTCCATCCTACCCCACATTTCAACAATGCCTTATCACACTGTGTATGCCACTACACTTCTTAAATCTCTCAAACCAACATTTGCTGGCCTTAAGCACAATTATCAGTACTCGTTGCAGGCAATTTCTTTACCAGATCATCATGCAATTGCCTAGCCTTATCACAAATAATCGACGTCATAAGACTATTTCCTGCTAATTGTTTCTCGTTTATCCACACCAATAACAACTTCTCAACAACTTCAAGTACTGGTGATCTCATTTTTGTTGGCATATTTACCCCCTTTGCAACAACAGCTTCCTTGATTTCCTTTCTCTTGGCAACGATGGAAGATATGGTTGTACAGGATTTGTTATGCAACCTGGCCAGTTCGGCCACATGTACGCCACTTTCATATTGTTCAATGATGTTTTTCTTAAATTTAATCGTATTTCTCACCTTCTTTACCAAAGGCTTGGCACAAGGAACCTTCTTTGGAGCCATGGTAGCTTATTTAGCACTTGCAAGCACTAAAATGAATGGAATATTATGAAATATTTCGTATGAACAAGTGAGGGGACCATCGCTCACTGGCAAACAATGGCACACTAACTGGGAAGGGAGGGTGAGGCGGCTCAGAGCGTGAGTACGCGTCCCGGACAAAAGACAAGTCAACCGACCATTTGAGAGCCAATGCTTGGACAAAAATAACGTGGCGATTTCTGAAAAGGACAATCGAGCCGGATGATTATTGAGGGACCACTGTATTATGAAATTACCCAGATAACTGCAATCAAATATCTGTTCCAGATTTTCGCTTGGCCGGCTTCATGGGACTGAAAAATTACCTGGGTGGGCTAAATTGGGATGTCCTGAATATGGGTCAGGTAGGTGATCTTGGTTACCAATATGACGTTTTTCAGAGCATAGTTCTAGCTGCCCAGACAACTTCTGTTCTGAGTAGGGAAATTAGATCTACCAAAAATGATCCCAAATGGATGAACAATAGATTAAAACATCTCACTGGTCAAAAGAGAGGCATATACAGGTCTCTCTCAACATTCACGTTTTCAACTTTCGTGGGCTTCACACATTCGCGAATTACCAACCGCCAAATTCCCAGCCTCCAAATTCCCAGCCGCCAAATTATATTTAAGTTTCCCGCCACCTGCGAGTCCCTACTACCCTCCCTCCGACCCCCTGCAACTGGCAGCCAGCCCTCCCACCAGTGTGGTGAGTGTTTTGTTTGTTCATTATTTGCTATTAAACTACAGTATAAATAATAAAAACCCATTCATGATTGCATATTGGAATGACTATTCGGACAAGTATTGGACGGTGACATCATGTGTTGACTTTGAACACAGCAAAGAATCAAACATTTCTGCTACTGCTAATAATAACAATAGTAGTAGTAGTTATAATAATAATAATAATAATAATAATAATAATAATAATAATAATAATAATAATAATAATAATAATAATAAATACGATAGAATTGAAGAAGGAAATTGTACAAAAATACGAAGGAGTGGTTGACACATCGTCAGTGTGGCTTTGTTTATGCTGGAGTGAGCATGTCTCCGTGCTCTTCCAAACATTTCACAATAATTCATTGTGTTTGGTGCTTGTAGATTGAGTGCGACTGTAGTGGTAGAGGCAGTGGTTGGGGAAGCGGTTGAGGCATTGGGTGAGGCAGTGGGTGAGGCAGCGGTTGAGGCAGTGGGTGAGGTAGTGGGGGAGGCAGTGGGTGGGGCAGTGGGTGAGGCAGTGGGTGAGGCAGTGGGTGAGGCAGTGGGTGAGGCAGTGGGTGAGGCAGTGGGTGAGGCAGTGGGTGAGGCAGTGGGTGAGGCAGTGGGTGAGGCAACAGTTGAGGCAGCAGTTGAGGCAGTGGTTGAGGCAGTGGGTGAGGCAGTGGCTGAGGCAGTGGTCGAGGCAGTGGTATTTAATAACATACATGTTAATAATAATAATAATAATGGTAATAATAATAATACATGCTATTAGTAATATGTATTATTATTATTTATAACATGTTATTAAATACCAATGCCTCAACTGCTGCCTCTACCAGTGCCTCAACCGCTGCCTCACCCACTACCTCGACCACTGCCTCACCCACTGCCTCACACACTGCCTCTACCACTGCCTCACCCACTGCCTCAACCACTGCCTCAACTCCTGACTCAACCACTGCCTCACCCACTGCCTCACCCACTGCCTCACGCACTGCCTCTACCATTGCCTCACCCACTGCCTCACACACTGCCTCAACCACTGCCTCACACACTGCCTCAACCACTGCCTCAACTGCTGCCTCACCTAATGCCTCAACCACTTCCCCAACCACTGCCTCTACCACTCGAGTCGCACTCAATCTGCAAGCACCAAACACAATGAAATGTTTGGAAGAGCACAGAGACTAATGCTCACTCCAGCATAAACAAAGCCACACTGACGATGTGCCAACCACTCCTTCGTATTTTTGTACAATTTCCTTCTTCAATTCTATCATATTTATTATTATAATTTACTATTATTATTATTAGTATTATTACTATTACTACTATTGTTATTATTAGCAGTAGCAGAAATGTTTAATCTTTTGCTGTGTTCAAGAGCCAACATATGATGTCACTGTCCAATACCTGTCCAAATAGCCATTCCAATATGCAGTCATGAATGGGTTTACATTATTTATACTGTAGTTCAATAGCAAATAATGAACAAACAAAACACTTACCACACTGTTGGGAGGGCTGGCTGCCAGTTGCAGGGGGTCGGAGGGAGGGTAATAGGGACTTGCAGTGGTCAAGGAAGTGGAGGCAGTGGTGGAGGCAGTGGTATTTAATAACATACATGTTATTAAACCATAAAATATATGTATTTAGTACAATTTACGACGTTTTCATGTATTTTATGATTGTTCATGGTTCAACAAGTTAAGGAAGAAGTATTGTACTATATTTCCCTACAATATATTGGGGCACCAAATATTCGCAATTTTTCAACATTCGCGAGGCTCTTGATCCCCTAACCCTCGCGAATGTTGAGGGAGACCTGTATAGGCATATCAAAAGAGGGGATGGGCAGTTAAGAAATCAATATATTCAATTAAAGAGAGAAATAAAAAAAAGGAATAAGAAAAGCAAAAAGGGATTATGAGGCTAAGGTCACAAGGGATTCAAAGACTAACCCAAAAGGTTTCTTTCAGGTATACAGAAATAAGATTAGGGGCAAGATAGACCCACTTAAGAGTAACTCTGGTCAGATCACTGACAGTGATAAGGATATGTGTGAAATTTTCAATACCTACTTCCTCTCAGTTTTCACCCAGGAAAATACAGTGGAACCTCAAAAATCAATCGTATCACATATCGAATGTTTCGAAAATAGGACCATTTTTTCGGACAACCTGTGTCCCTATTATCGAACGCGCCCCTATTTTCGGACCACCGGGTACGGGACCTGCCTGCCGCCCGCTCTGTCCGCGTCCCCGCACAGGCGCCATGAGCAGTCTAGCTTTGTTTATGCTTGAGTGAACACTAACCTGTGCTCTCATTCACGCATTTTACGATTATTTCGTTGTGTTTAGTGCTTGTGGGACTGTGAAATAAGCTGCCATGGGCCCAAAGAAACTTGCTAGTGGTACCCCTGTGGTAAAGAAAGTGAGAAACACCATAGATGTGAAGAAGGAAATAATACAGAAGTATGAGAGTGGTGTGAGACTTGTTGAGTTTGCCAGGATGTATGGGGAAAACAAGTCGACCATCGGTTCTATCCTGTCAAAGAAAGAACAAATCAAGGAAGCTGATGTTGCAAAAGGTGTTAATATAGGGAGTGGATGAGGTGCCTTCTTCAAAGATTAAGGAGATTTGTGCCAAGTGGAATGATGTCCAAATGTTTGTGCAGAAGTACCATCCTGAGCAAGCTGAAACAAGCCATCTTTGCAACAAGTTCAGTGACAGAACCATGTCCCATTTTAGGGAAACGTTAAAGAGGCACCAGAAACAGAGGACTGTGGACAGTTATTTTGTGAGACAGGGGTCCAGTGACTCTCAAGCTGGTCCTAGTGGCTTTAAAAGACAGAGAAGGGAAGTAACCCCAGAGAGGGCTTTACCTGAAGTCCTCATGGAGGAGGATTCTTCTTCTAAACACTAACCCCAACTCCCTCTCTCCTCCTCCCTATCTTCCAGATGCCATCACCAATCTTCAATAAATGTAAGTAAAAATGTTATTTTTATATGTATTACTATAGTATTTTTGTATGTAAAACTGTAATTAATCTCTATAAAATGTATTTTTTGTGTGAATATTTTTGGGTTTCTAGAACGGATTAATTGTATTTCCATTATTTCTTAGGGGAAATATTGCTTCGAATTTCAGACTTTTCGAATTTAGAACTAGCTCCTGGAACTGATTAAGTTCGATTTTTGAGGTTCCTCTGTACTAGCGATATTCCTGAAATAGCAGATTATGTAGAACAGAATGATAATAAACTATGCATGATTGCGGTAACTAGTGACATGGTCCTCAGACAAACAGAGAAACTAAAACCTAACAAATCCCCAGGCCCTGATGATCTGCTAGCATACCTTTGGCTAATCTTTGTAACATATCACTACAAACTGGCATAGTGCCTGATAAGTGGAAAATGGCAAATGTAATACCTATTTACAAGGCAGGTGACAGGTCCTTGGCTTTGAACTATAGACCAATAAGCCTTACCTCCATAGTGGGAAAATTTATGGAATCAATAATTGCCGAAGCAATTCGTAGCCATCTTGACAGGCACAGATTGATTAATGATTCTCAACACGGTTTTACAAAGGAGCGTTCCTGTCTTAAGAATTTACTAACTTTTTTCACTAAGGTGTTTGAGGAGGTAGATGATGGTAATGAATATGATATTGTGTATATGGACTTCAGTAAGGCTTTCGATAGAGTTCCACACCAGAGGCTATTGAGGAAACTTAAGGCACATGGAATAAGAGGAGAAATATTTTCCTGGGTAGAGGCATGGCTGACAAATAAGCAGCAGAGAGTTTGCATAAATGGGGGGGAATCAGAATGGGGGCACGACACAAGCGGTGTTCCACAGGGGTCAGTGTTGGGCCTGTTGTTGTTCACAGTTTACATAAACGACATAGATGAGGGAATAAATAGCGACATAAGCAAATTTGCTGATGACACCAAAATAGGCTGTCCAATTCATTCTAATGAGGACACTAGAGCACTCCAGGATGATTTGAATAGACTGATGCAATGGTCAGAGAAGTTGCAGATGCAGCTTAATATAGACAAATGCAAAGTTCAAAATGTTGGACAGGAAAATAACTATGCAACATATAAACTAAATAATGTAGATCTTAATACTACTGATTGTGAAAAGGATTTAGGAGTTCTGGTTAGCAGTCATCTATAACCAAGACAACAGTGCATTAGTGTTCGCAATAAAGCTAACAGAATTCTTGGCTTCATATCTATTAGTATAAATAATAGAAGTCCTCAGGTTGTTCTTCAACTCTACATATCCTTGGTTAGGCCTCATTTAGATATGCTGCTCAGTTCTGGTCACCGTATTATAGAATGGATATAAATGCTCTGGAAAACATACAGAGGAGGATGACAAAGATGATCCCATGTATCAGAAATCTTCCCTATGAGGATAGACTGAGCGCCCTGAATCTGCATTCTCTCGAAAGGCGTAGAATTAGGGGGGATATGATTGAGGTGTATAAATGGAAAACAGGAATAAATAAAGGGGGTGTAAATAGCATGCTGAAAATTTCCAGCCAGGACAGGACTCGCAGCAATGGTTTCAAGTTGGAAAAATTCAGATTCAGGAAGGACATAGGAAAGTACTGGTTTGTTAACAGAGTTGTGGATGAGTGGAACAAACTCCCGAGTACAGTTATTGAGGCTAAAACGTTGTGTAGTTTTAAAAATAAGTTAGATAAATACATGAGTGGGTGTGGGTGGGTGTAAGTTGGGCCTGACTAGCTTGTGCTGCTGGGTCTGGTGCCATGCTCCTTCCTTGAGTGGAGGTGACCAGACTGGGTGGGTCATTGGGCTAATCTAGGGGGGGGGGGGGAATGTACCTGCTCTGGATAGGTCAGTAGGCCTACTGCAGTGTTCCTTCTTTCTTATGTTCTTAAGTCCTGCAGTATTAATCATTTATCTTCCAATTCTTGTCCACATTTTCTCTCCTAACTGGGAACTCAGCTCCTCCAGTATTTCTTTTGCACCTGGTTCTTTATTATCATCTTCCAAAGGTTATTCATGCATATCACAAAAACTTTTATGTCTCACATCTTTGACAAAGCCAAGGACCTAACTCATTACATGACGTAAACCAGAGTTATTATTCACAACAAGTCATAATTAAGGTAGGGGGGAGCCTTTTTCCAGTTTCAGGAAATTAAAATTCAAAAATTATGGAAAAAAAAATTTCTTACTGAAAAATAGTACAAAATTCTGGCAACATTTTGATTTAATCTGCTTGTTTCTATCGTATTTCTAAGTATGTTTTTCATTAAATGTATTTTTTTTTTGTTGCTGTCAGCAAAAATACATGTTGGCAATTAATGTTTTTTTTTCTCCAAAATTTACGATTTTTTATGATTGTTTCATTGTGAATACTCTACATGGCATCTTCTGTGTGGAGCGCGGTCAGTGTCTGCCTCAGTAGCCGTCAGGGTGTCAATAAGCAAGGAGGGGTGCAACACGCTCAGATTTGGCGTGCGGTAGCCGTAGAGTTTCACACTAAACAAAATCAATAATAAATCAGAAATAAGTTGACATTGTAATCCCTCTCCTTCAATAAATATTAATAGGATTGTCACGATTTTTGCAGACATTATCGAGGAATGGTGGTTCTACAAACACCCACAGTGGCTTTGTGATACTGTTTACAGCTTTGTTTTTAACCCTTAAACGGTCCAACAGATCGACGTTCAAATTCGTAGTGCTACAAAAGTAGATCTACTTTTTTTTACATATTTTCAAATATAAAAAAAAAAAATGTAGATAAAAGTTTTTTTTACACGTTTTCACATGTAAAAAAAAAAAAAAAAGATCTACATTTTTTTACATACTTTCAGATGTTGAAAAAATGTATATATACGTTTGGACCATTTAAGGGTTAATGATTTTTTATACAAAAAAAAACAAACAATAAAAACAAAATTACTAATTTCAACATTTTTTTATGGAATCTACTGACATCATCACTAAACTGCTCTGGGTCATTATTAATCTAGCCTTCATCTTTCATCTGATGTCAACTAGAGCATTGTATATCCTCCCAATTTAGTAGAAACTGGAAAATCCTAAGACCCATTAAATTGTGCAATTGAAGGCTAACAGTCAAAACAAACACAGCCTATAAGTTTTTTTAAGCTGCTTAATCCACTGTCCCAATCCCATTGAAATCTGATAAAAAAAAAAAAAGGTGGTGGTTCTGCCTGCCCCTCCCTTAACCCTAGCCTGCATTTATGGGTGATGGGGCACTTCATTCCATGATACTTATACATGTATGCGTGCAAAGTCGGCAGGGAAATTTCTCGCAGTAATGTTATCAGCTGATTGTTGTTGTTTTTTTTTAACACACTGGTCATTTCCCACCAAGGCAGGGTGACCCAAAAAGAAACAAAAACCCAAAAAGAAGGAAAAAAAAACTTTCATCATTCAACATTTCCACCATCATTCATACATAATCACTGTCTTCGCAGAGGAGCTCAGATACGAGAGTTTAGATGTCCCTCCAAACAGCCCATATCCAAAACCCCTCTTTTAAAGTGCAGGCATTGTACTTCCCACCTCCAGGACTCAAGTCCAGCTAACCAGTAAAAATACAATTGTTTACGCATTCAAGTCCAGGGTTTATTCCCTTGACCTCAGCAATGAGTCGCTCTTCTCACATCTGGTGCAATGGTGACAGCTGTGTTCTTTAAAGCTATCAGATCATCCAGAACTAAACATACACTACTATGAAGGTTTTCCTTTCTTCTTGCACAGTTTTAGAGAACAAGAGGTCCAGAGGCCAAATTTCAAAGTGTGCACCAGTGTCCAAGAATTTTCAAAAAAATAATTTTGTTATTTTTTCTTATGAAATGGTAGAGAATCTTTTTCTGAAGGTAATAAAACAAAAAGTATGAAATTTGATGGAAAACTGATGAAATTATGCTCTCGCAAATTTTGATGTGTCAGCGATATTTACGCATCGGCGATTTTGCCAACTTTGACTCCCATTTTAGGCCAATTACTTTATTCCAGTCGACCAAATTCTTAGCTATTTCACTAGTATTACTTCTATTCTATCGACTGAGTACAAGAAATCGCCAACTCAACTGTTTCAACTGCAAAATAAAGTGATTGGAAATTGGTAATTTGGCCAATTTAGTGCAAAGTTCAAAATATTCCAATATAGGGTCCAGAATAAACAATACAGGCATTCCTAGCATGGAACTAACATTTCCTCTGTTCATTAGTTATGTTTTTAGGCTTTACAAATGAATTTCATTTTGATTTTTAATTTACATAAAGAATTTTTATTCAAGCCAAAAAATAGAAGATTTACTATCATGTAATATTGTAATAATTGTATAAATAATATCAGCACATTTGTGAACGTATATTAGGCCTACCAGCTGGCGTGTATTAGACTTGTGAGGTCATTTGTTTACTCTTGAACATTGCCAAAAATTTAACATTTCCACTACTTTGAGTACAGTTTCAAGCCATTTTCAGTACTAAAACCAATCAAAATCATCTCTATTTCTGTAATATATCTTCCAATCTATCAAATGAGACCAAGGAATCACAAATACAACTATAAAAAACATATGAAAAAACACTGCAAAGCTGCTGTTTTAATCGAAAATTATGGTCTCAGTTGTTTTTCTCTCATTATGCACTGTGTGCTGCAGGATTTGTTTTATGTGGTGCACACATACCACATAGATGTATTCCCTCATATCTAGGCCCAAATTTACCGCTCACAGCTTATCAGAGTGAGCTGAGCTCATGGCGTAGATCTACAGTTTGGACCCTCAACACAAAGCCGTAGATCTATGGCATGGACCCTGAAAGGGTTAACCCTTTCGGTGTCGGTCCCATAAAATTACGGCTTTGAAGCCAGTGTCGGTCCCGCAATACAATGCCAAAATTCTAGCAGCTTCAAATCTTGCGGGAGAAAGCTGGTAGACCTACATATGAGAGAATAGGTCTGTGTGGTCAGTGTGTGCAGTATAAAAAAAATCCTGCAGCAAACAGTGCATAATGAGGAAAAAAAAAGTGACCGTCTTTTTGGTCTAACCCTTAAACTGTCCAAACGTAGACCTACGTTCACCTGCTTGGCGCTCTGAATATTTTGAAAAATAAAAAAATAGTTTCTTGTTTTTAAATTAAAGAGGGTAATTTTCTGTGTAGTATAAGACCAAAAAAAATTTTTAAGACCAGTACTTACCGAGATATAAAACCACAAAGTTGGCTCTGGATGCTCACCTGACAGCAACATCCAGTCCTGCTGCTTGCAGAAGTGTTGCCAATTTACATTTTATTCTTGTTTTTAATTTAATTTATATAATTTTTGTGTTCTGATAATTACAATTTATAAGAGTTCTTGTGATTTCATAGCCAATCTTTGTTCTGAAACTAATATTATGTACTGAAATAGCACACAAATTGTAACAATCACACTGTCAGGTAAACATTTTCACCTGCCCTAGTTATTTACTATTGTCTAGAAATATATACAAAGTATTTATAGGTCCCAGCAATGTTTTAGTGACATTTGATAAATGTGCCCTGCTGGAGGGGGGAATCTTGCCTTTATATGTTTTTACTCTTGCACACCAACATGTCTCTGTATGTCTGTCTGTCTATCTGTGCATCTGTCTGTCTACCTATCTGTCTGTCTAGCTCTGCTTATCTGTCTGTCTAGTTCTTATCTTTCTGTCTGCCTGTGTGTCTGTCTTTCCATCTATGTACTTGTCTCTGTCTCAGGGAGCGGCTAGTAAACCTGTTGGTTTGTGGTGTATGGGCCGCTCCCTGATTGCTGAGCAAGTGACACTGCTGTTATTTGTGTCATGTCTATTTATGTCTTATATCTACAAACACTGTATAGCACTTGGCCTGGAATTTTTGGGTTATCCAAGGTAATTTACATTATGTATAATAACTGTAATTATGAGTACATGTGAGAGACAGAGATATAGACAGAAATACAGACACTGATATAGACAGAGATATAGACAGAGATATAGATAGACAGAGATATAGACAGATACAGACAGAGACAGCCAAAGCCAGCCAGCCGAATCCATAAGAAAATAAGAAAGAAGGAACACTGCAGCAGGCCTACTGACCCATGCAAGGCAGGTCCATGTACCCCCCCCCCCGCTTACACCAACGACTCACCTAGTCAGGTCACCTCCACTGAAGGAAGGAGCATGCCGTTTGACCTAGTAGCACAAGCTAGTCAGGTCTAACTCACACCCACTCGTACATTTATCTAACCTATTTTTACTTTCCTCTTAAAATGTGAGTGTTAATATGACATGGCATCAGTAAATCACTGGTGTTTGCCACGCTAGTTGCTCCAGCTGGCACTCAATTGAACTGGTGCTCCCACAAGGTACTAAGTGGTCCCCGATTTTTTTCAAAGTGCACACACTGAGTGCACAGACCCATTCTTTAATGTCAAGGCGAATCAGGCCTATCACACCAAATCTGAAGGAATGAAAAATAAAACGTCGATATACGATCGGAGCGCTGCGCACGTGTACGTATATCTACGTGAGGACAGTTTAAGGGTTAAAACAGCAAATTTGTGGTGTATTTTCATATGGCATTTATGGTTGTATTCTCATTTTCTTGGTCTCATTTGACAGAATGGAAGATACATTATGAAACAGAGGCAAGTTTGAATGATTTACCGACTAAAAGTAGCTTGAAACTGAGCTCAAAGTGGTGAAAATGTTAAGAGTTTTGACAATGTTCAAGAGTAAACAAAACACGTCACACATCCAATATATGTCACTTGGTGGATCTAATATGCATTCATGAATGTGATGATGATATTTTTAGAATTATTTCAATCATGCAGTAGTCTAAATAACAGTAAATCATCTATTTTTTGTGTGAATAAAAATTCAAAATGAAAAGCAAGCGTAATAAAAGAAAGGTCTGGAGACGTGACTAGTGAACAGAGAAAATGTTATTTTAGTGTTAGGAATGTCTGCATTGTTCATTCTGGTCCCTATTTTGAAATTGGCCTTTCTTGAATACATGCATTTTGTGAAATTGGCCAAATTAGTAATTTCTGATCACTCTTTTGTGTAGTTGAAATAGATAAATGGATGGTTTCTTATACTTCATTGACAGAATAAAAGAGTTCTAGTGAAACAGATATGAGTTTGGTTGAATGGAACAAAGGAATTGGCCCAAAATAGGGCTCAAAGTGGGCGAAATCACCGATGAGTAAATATCACTGAGACCACTAGCTTCGTGATAGTGTAATTCTGTAAGTTTTCCATCAAATTTTGAACTTCTGGTTTCATTACCTTTGGAAAAAATTCTCTATCATTTCATATGAAAAAATATATATATAAATAATTTTTAAATTTTTCGACACTATGAGCAAGTTTGCAAGCAGGTGTGACACTCAGAGTTAATATCTGAGCACTAAACAGGGACTCTTTCCTCATTTCCTCCCCAATCTATACACATTCAGTAACACGTCTTAATTAGATGTACAGGCATTCTTTTTGCCATTTCATAATGTATTACTCACTGCATAAGCTCTTATTTTCTTCTCCTTGTCTCTAATTGTAAAGCTGGTGGATTCTCTTAACCGCTAAACGGTTAAAATGTATACAGTATATACATTCTTACCGCTAGTGCCTCAAACATAGATCAACGTTTTATTTTTCATTCCTTCAAAATTGGCGCGATAGGCCTGAGTCACCTAGACATGAGAGAATGGGTTTGCGCACTCAGTGTGCGCAGTATGGCAAAAATCGGGGATGCCTGGGTGCCGCATGGTTGCACCAGTTATATTCAGGTCCATCTGGGGTCAACATCATTGCAAACCTTCGTGATTCACTCATGCCTCATCATATCAACACTCTTATTTGAGGAAAGTGATATAGAACGTAAGTTTAGTGGATCTGACACCGATGTGGCCACTAATAATCAAGGAATTAGTGAAAATATTGACAATAACCCAGATGACCCTCACCTCATCATCTCTGGGATGGCCAATGTGGCTACACCAGACCCTGGGCTAAGCACTTCTGGGGTGGCCAGTGTGGCCCCAGAAGACCCTGGGCCAAGCACCTCTGGAGTGGCGAGTGTTACCCATAGGCAACTACACACGAGGAAACTATCATTTTCCTGGTGTTTTAGTGATAGTGAAAGTGATGTAAGTGATGACGAGAATGATTTTATGCCATTCGAGGATTCATCTAGTGATAGTGATGTTCATTATTCACCAGTGAAGTGTACTTTTAGGTGTCATCCCCTACATTTAGGCAGTGTGCCATATGCAGTCCCCAAGGGTCGCGGGAGGTCATGATCCCAAACCCCGGCCACTGATATTGATCATGAAGGTGAATATGTGGGGATGGAGGAAGTAGTGGTGGGTGGCACGGTGCCTGGAGCACATGGAGCGGTGGGTGGACAGACAAAGGACTGGCCACCACCCCCTCAACCATGTGCTCCCTTCACTCCCGTCCCTCCTCCTGCTCCCTCATGCCCCAGGCAATAGGTCCACCCTGCACCATGTGACCACGAGTGGAACTGGACACAAAGTATATTCATGCCACAGCCTTTTGATTTTGATGTGAGTGGAAGTGGCATCCTGCCAGAATGTCCCATAACAAATGAGTCTACAAAGTTAGACTTTTCCCATTTATACTTTGACAAGCCTATAATGAACTTGATAGTGACCCAGACGAACAATTATTACTGCTATATCATGGAAAACACAGCAGAGGTTGGAGAATCGTCATGGCTGCGCAGGTGGAAAGATACAACAGTAGCTGAAATGTATTTATTCCTTGCCACTGTCATGCTTATGCCACATACCTATAAGAACAATATACATAACTACTGGGCCACAGACTACTTTATCAGTAGTACTCCTGTCTTCTGTGACCTCCTTCTCTTCAACAGATTCATTCTGTTGCAATGAATGTTGCACTTCTCAGACAGGAATACGCCAAACAGAAATGACCTTCTATACAAAATCTGTTAAGTGTTTATGTATATGAAGCAGAAATTCAGTGCATACTTTTATTCCTTCAAGAACATTGTTGTTGAGTCCTTGATTCTATTCAAGGGACGCCTGTCATTCAAGCAACATATACCGAGCAAATGTAATCGCTGTGGTATAAAACTTTTTGTTATGTGACTATGAGAGTGGTCTTGTGTTGGATGCCATTGTATACACCGGGAGAAACATACCCGACAATACCAGGCGCATGCTGGGTATTTCTGGTGATGTTGTTCGCAGGATGATGGAACCATACCTTGGCAAGGGCCATACATTGTACACAGACAACTGGTATAAAAGCCCTATGCTCGCTGATTTCCTAAGTGTGAACAATACTGATATATGTGGAAGTGAGAAGGAATAGGAAACATATGCCAAGGTTCAGTGGAGGCAGTGTTGAAAGTTCAGTGCAAGCATTTCATGCTAATGACATCATGGCACTGACGTGGCATGACAAGTGGGATGTGACATTTCTGTCAACCATCCACAGACACGAGATGGTACAAATAAACAAAGTGAACTGGTACACTAATGAACATATTGTCAAGCCAGCTGTTGTCGTCGACTATACAAACAATATGCGACTAGTTGACAAGTGTGACATGATGACAGGGTTTGTTGACTGTGTGCATAGGAGCTGCAAGTGGTATATAAAAGTGTTTTTCCACCTTGTAGACATTGCAGTGCTCAATGCATTCAATATGTACGAAATAAAGATTGGAAAACGATAACGTTTTGCAGATTTCTCCCTGAATGTTGTAAAACAGATAGCAAAAAAGTATGGTACCACACCTGTGCCTGCCCCTCAACAGCAACAAGTCTCTCAACCACAACTACAGCCAGTGGGGGAAGTGCCAGAATGAATCATCCCAAACTGTCACTACCTGGTGCCAATACCATCTACCCCAAAGAAGAAGAATTCCCAGAAAAAGTGTGTTGTGTGTGTTAGCACCACAAAAAGACTCCAACAACAGAAGGACACACAATCATGTCACCAATGTGGGATGGCACTCTGTATGAATCCATGCTTCATGGAGTATCATACAATTGTGGACTTCTAGAAACATAAGTGGGACATGTAAATACTTGTACAGTGAAACCTTGGCTTACGAGTTTAATCCATTCCATGACCTAGCTCGTAATTCAATTTACTCGTACAGTGGATCCTCAGTTATCGGCCAAAAACCAAAATGGCCAAAAACTGAAATAATATTTCCCATAAGAATTAATGTAATTACAATTAATCCGTTCCAGACAAAAATATTCAACAAAAAATTTTTTTTAACAATTAAATTAATATTACATACCTTTATTGAAGACTAATGCTGGCTTCTGGAATGCCTGCTACACTTCCTGTATGCCTCCTACACTTCCTGCATGTCTGCTACACTCCCTGCATGCCTGCTGCACTTCCTGCATGCCGGCTACACTTCCTGTATGCCTGCTAAACTTCCTGCATGTCTATTACACTGCCTGCAGGTCTACTACACTTCCTGCATGCCTGCTAGACTCCCTGCATGTCTGCTACACTTTCTGCATGCCTGCTACACTCCCTGCATGCCTGCTACACTCCCTGCATGCCTGCTACACTCCCTGCATGCCTGCTGCACTCCCTGCATGCCTGCTACACTCCCTGCATGCTTGCTACACTCCCTGCATGCCTGCTATACTCTCTGCATGCTTGCTACACTTCACGATTAAATTCCATGATGTTTCTCACTTTCTTTACCACAGGAACTTTACTAGGAACTTTCTTTGGAGCCATGGTTACCTAATTTGCAGTTGCACTGCAAAAAAACCCACCAAAAAAAATGGGAAAACAAGCAAAGTGTTTGGATAAACCATACCACGAGCGGGATTGAACCCGCGGTCAGAGAGTCTCAAAACTCCAGACCGTCATGTTAGCCACTGGACCAGCTAGCCACAATAAGATTCGTCCAACTAGGTATATTTCTACACCATAGGAAGGTTAGCATAGGCACCACTGTGACCACAAATGTAAGTTTTTACAGACGAATCTCCAGCTAGCGTGGCCGTGACGAACTCTAGCTCAAGTCCCCTCACTGCCGTCAACATGACTCCAGTGGCTAATGCAACGGTCTGGAGTTTTGAGACTCTCTGACCGCGGGTTCAATCCCGCCCGTGGTATGGTTTGTTTGCAATCATGTCATTACGATTTCGTGAGTCAAAGTGTTTGGATGTATGAGCAGAAGCTTCCTCACGCACTGAAAGACACAGCCAAACTGACGCGCAAGCGGCCTCAGCTGGCGGATGGACACGTCCGAAACAGCTGATCACAGAAATAATGGCTGATCACTGGGAGCCAAAAAACCGGCCGATCACTGAGTTGGCTGATAACAGGAACAGCCGATAACCGAGGGTCCACTGTACATCATATCAATTTTCCTCATTTAAATTAATTGAAAAGCCATTAATTCGTTCCTGCACTCTGGAGACAAGACAAAATACTTAAATATGTATGACACTAACATCAAATGTACAGCTTATTTATTTATCACAATTCAACTAATATGACATAATAAACAACATAATTAACACAGAGACATGATAAAATACTCTAGAATGAATAAAATAGGCCATAATATGATGGCAGAGGCAGCAGCAGAAGCCATTTCCTGTCTAACTTTGACTATAGTATCTTCCCTTGCTCTTATTGTAAGAGAAAACAGAGTATTTTTGAGGCTAACTGCAGAAATATCTTATATAAAACCATAATAAATCATAATACACTACAGAAAGTAAAGAAATGTTAAACTGTTCATACACAGTGTATATATGCTTACACACTTGGAGCAGAGATGGTGGGGGAGGTTGAGGGTGGGGGAGGTTGAGGGTGAGGTTGTGGCATGTGATGTCAGTGGCCCTGTAAACCTCCAACAACAACATTGTTTTGTTTGATTGCTGAACTTAACTGATACAATTTTTGTTTTGTTTAACCCTTTCAGGGTCCAAGGCCCAAATCTGGAGTCACGCACCAGTGTCCAAGAATTTAAAAAAAAAAAATTTGTTATTTTTTCTTATGAAATCGTAGAGAATCTTTTTGTGAAGGTAATAAAACAAAAAGTACGAAATTTGGTGGAAAGTTGACGAAATTATGCTCTCGCGAATTTTGATGTGTCAGCGATATCTACGAATCGGCGATTTTGCCGACTTTGACTCCCATTTTAGGCCAATTACATTATTCCAGTCAACTAAATTCTTAGCTATTTCACTAGTATTACTTCTATTCTATCGATTGAGCACAAGAAATCGCCAAGTCAACTGTTTCAACTACAAAATAAAGTGATCGGAAATTGTTAATTTGGCCAATTTAACACAAACTTCAAAATATTCCAATTTCAAAATAGGGTCCAGAATAAACAATGTAGGCATTCCTGGCACTAAACTAACATTTCCTCTGTTCATTAGTTATGTTTTGAGGCTTTACAAATAAATTCCATTTTGATTTTTTATTCACATAATGAATTTTTATTCACACCAAAAAATAGAAGATTTACTGTTATGCAATACTGTAATAATTATATAAATATCATCACCATATTTGTGAATGTATATTAGACCCACCAGCTGATGTGTATTAGACGTGTGAGGTCGTTTGTTTACTCTTGAATATCGGCAAAAATTTAACATTTCTGCTACTTTGAGCTCAGTTTCAAGCCATTTCCAGTGCTAAAACCAATCAAAATCATCTCTATTTCTGTAATATGTCTTCCATTCTATCAAATGAGACCAAGAAATCGCAAATACAACTATAAAAAACATACGAAAAAACACTGCAAAGTTGCTGTTTTAATCGAAAAATCATTATTTCATTTTTTTTCTCTCATTATACACAGTGTGCTGCAGGATCTGTTTTATGTGGAGCACACACACCACATAGATGTATTCTCTCATATCTAGGCCCAAATGTACCACTCACAGTTTATCAGAGTGAGCTGAGCTCATGGCGTAGATCTACGGTTTGGACCCTGAACGTAAAGCCGTAGATCTACGGGACGGACCCTGAAAGGGTTAATCACTGAAATTAACTGATACAATGTTTTTTTTTAATCACTGAACTTAACTAAAACAATTTGCTTTGTTTAATCACTGAACATAACTGATACAGCTTTAGTATCTACATATTGTAGAAGTATGAAGATGGTATTGCCTGGCTAAGTCCATGGAAATCATCGTATTTTTCTTCTAAGCACTGTCCTTTGCACTTTTTCTTAGGACCCATGGTTAGAAAAAAGAAATTTGGTGAAATGACTGTAAAAAAATGTCAGCAAGCATGAGAGAACTGCTCCTACAGCAAAGTAAACGTGTGTACTGCTTACCAGATGTTTTGGCATCAGATGTGCCAATTAGCAGCAGCATTCTCAATTATAATTACATATGTATTATGTATTATTATTAATTTAGGGAACTGAAGCTCTATAATAATAACAATAGTAATAATAATAATAATAATAATAATAATAATAATAATAATAATAATAATAATAATAATAATTTTATATTTTTTTTTTTTAACAAGTCGGCCGTCTCCCACCGAGGCAGAGTGACCCAATAAGAAAATATTTTCATCATCATTCAACAATCTCACCTCACTCACACATAATCACTGTTTTTGCAGAGATGCTCAGAACACAACAGTTTAGAAGCATATACATATAAAAATACACAACATATCCCTCCAAACTGCTAATATCCCAAACCCCTCCTTTAGAGTGCAGGCATTGTACTTCCCATTTCCAGGACTCAAGTCCGGCTATATAAAAATAACCGGTTTCCCTGAATCCCTTCACTAAATATTACCCTGCTCACACTCCAACAGATCGTCAGGTCCCAAATACCATTCGTCTCCATTCACTCCTATAGAACACCCTCATGCACGCCTGCTGGAAGTCCAAGCCCCTAACCCACAAAACCTCCCTCACCCCTTCCTTCCAACGTTTTCGAGGACAACCCCTACCCCGCCTTCCTTCCCATACAAATTTAAATGCTCTCCATGTCATTCTAATTTGATCCATTCTAAATGACCAAACCACCTCAACAACCCCTCTTCAGCCCTCTGACTAATACTTTTATTAACCCTTTGAGGGTTTTCGTCGTACTAGTACGTCTTACGCGTAGGGGTTTTTGACGTACTAGTACGCATAAATTCTAGCGGCCTCAAATCTAGTGGGAGAAAGCTGGTAGGCCTTCATATGAAAGAATGGGTCTATGTGGTCAGTGTGCACAGTCTAAAAAAAATCCTGAAGCACACAGTGCATAATGAGAAAAAAAAAACTTTGACCATTTTTTTTTAATAAATCAGCGACTTTGCACTGTATTTTCGTATGGTATTTATTGTTGTATTCTAGTTTTCTTGGTCTCATTTTATAGAATGGAAGACATATTACAGAAATTGAGATGATTCTGACTGGTTTTACAATGAAAGGTGCCTTGAAATTGAGCTCAAAGTAGCAGAAATGTTCGATTTTTACCAAACTTCAAAAGTAAACAAATCGTGCCAAACGTGCAATACACGTCAACTGGTGAGTCTAATATTCTTTCACAAGTGCACCAATAATATTTATACCATTTTTTACACTAATGCAGTAGTCTGCATAACAGTAAATCTTATATTTTTTGTGAAAATAAAAATTCAAAGTGGAAAGCAAAAGAATATAAGAGGGGCCTTGAGACGTGAATAATGACTAGAGGAAATGTCATTTTAGTGCCAGGAATGTCTTTCTTGTTTATTCTGGACCCTATTCGGAAATTGGCATCTTTTGAAATTTGTGTGAAATTGGCAAAATTGCTAAATTCTGACCACTGTACTGGATAGTTGAATTTCATAAATGAGTGGTTTCTTGCACCCATTCGATAGAAAAAATGGAGTTCTAGCGAAATATTCATGTTTTTTGTCGACTAGTACAGTGAAATTGGCCGAAAATGGGGCTCAAAGTGGACAAAATCGCCGATGCGTAAACATCGCCGAGACCGCTAACTTTACGAGAGCATAATTCCGTAAGTTTTCTATCAAATTTCAAACTTTTGGTGTCTTTATGATCGGGAAAAGATTCTCTATCTTTTCATAAGAAAAAATAATTTTTTTTTTTTTTAAATTTGGCCGACCGTGAGAACGAGTTTCGGAGAGGGCCTGTCGACCCTCAAAGGGTTAACTCCACACCTCCTAATTTCCACACTCCGAATTTTCTGCATAATATTTACACCACACATTGCCCTTAGACAGGACACGTCCACTGCTTTCAACCGCCTCCTCGCTGCTGCATTCACAACCCAAGCTTCACACCCATATAAGAGTGTTGGTACTACTATACCTTCATACATTCCCTTCTTTGCCTCCATAGATAACGTTTTTTGTCTCCACATATACCTCAACACACCACTCACCCTTTTTCCCTCATCAATTCTATGATTAACCTCGTCCTTCATAAAACCATCCACTGACACGTCTACTCCCAAGTATCTGAAAGCATTCACTTCTTACATACTCCTCCTCCCCAATTTGATATCCAATTTTTCTTTATCTAAATCATTGAATACCCTCATCACCTAACTCTTTCCTATGTTCACTTTCAACTTTCTACCTTTACACACACTCCCAAACTCATCCACTAACCTTTGCAATTTTTCTTTAGAATCTCCCATAAGCACAGTATCATCAGCAGAAAGCAACTGTGTCAGTTCCCATTTTGTATTTGACTCCCCATAATTTAATCCCACCCCTCTCCTGAACACCCTAGCATTTACTTCTTTTACAACCCCATCTATAAATATATTAAACAACCATGGTGACATTACATATCCCTGTCTAAGACCAACTTTTATCAGGAAGTAGTCTCCCTCTCTTCTACACACTCTAACCTGAGCCTCACTATCCTCATAAAAACTCTTTACAGCATTTAGTAACTTACCACCTATTCCATATACTTGCAATATCTCCCACATTGCTCCTCTATCCACTCTATCATATGCCTTTTCTAAATCCATAAATGCAATAAAAACTTCCCTACCTTTATCTAAATACTGTTCACATATATGCTTCAATGTAAACACTTGATCTACACATCCCCTACTCACTCTGAAACCTCCTTGCTCATCCGCAATCCTACATTCTGTCTTACTTCTAAATCTTTCAATTATAACCCTACCGTACACTTTTCCTGGTACTCTCAGTAAACTTATTCCTCTATAATTTTTACAATCTCTTTTGTCCCCCTTCCCTTTATATAAAGGGACTATACATGCTCTCTGCCAATCCTTAGGTACCTTTCCCTCTTTCATACATTTATTAAACAAAAATACCAACCACTCCAACACTATATCCCCTCTTGCTTTTAACATTTCTCTCATGATCCCATCAGTTCCAGCTGCTTTACCCCCTTTCATTCTACGTAATGCCTCACACACCTCCCCCACACACACATCCTGTTCTTCTTCACTCCTAAAATATGGTATACCTCCCTGGCCAGTGCATGAAATTACCGCCTCCCTTTCTTCGTCGACATTTAAAAGTTCCTCAAAATATTCTCGCCATCTACCCAAAACCTCCATCTCCCCATCTACTAACTCCCAAACTCTGTTTTTAACTGACAAATCCATTCGATTCTCTAGGCTTTCTTAACCTGTTTAACTCACTCCAAAAATTTTTCTTATTTTCATTAAAATTTCTTGACAGTGCCTCTCCCACTCTATCGTCTGCTCTCCTTTTGCACTCTCTCACCACTCTCTTTACCTTTCTATTAATCTCCATATACTCTACTCTTCCTATAACACTTCTGCTTTGTAAAAACCTCTCATAAGCAAACATTTCTCTTTTATCACACCCTTTACTTCATCATTCCACCAATCACTCCTCTTTCCTCGTGCACCCACCCTCCAATAACCACAAACTTCTGCCCCACATTCTAATACTGCATTTTTAAAACTATTCCAACCCTCTTCAACCCCGCCCCCCTCTACTACTCATACTTGCACCAGCCCACCTTCCTGCCAATAGTTGCTTATATCTCACCCGAACTTCCTCTTCCCTTAGTTTATACACTTTCAATTCCCTCTTGCTTGTTTACCTGGAGTTTACCTGGAGAGAGTTCCGGGGGTCAACGGTTGCCATTTTCCTCTTTTCCCATCTACCTCTTACTCTAACTGTAGCTACAAATAAATAATGGTCCAATATATCTGTTGCCCCTCTATAAACGTGTATATCCTGGAGCCTACCCATCAACCTTTTATCCACCAATACATAATCTAAAAAAACTACTTTCATTACGTGCTATATCATACCTTGTATATTTATTTATCCTCTTCTTCATAAAATATGTATTACTTATTACCAAACCTCTTTCTACACATAGCTCCATTAACCCTTTCAGGGTCCGTCCCATAGATCTATGGCTTCACATTGAGTGTCCAAACCGTAGATCTCCGTCAAAATTCTAGCGCCGTCAAGTTTAGCGCGAAAATGCTCATAGGCCTACATGTGAGAGAACGGGTCTGCGTGGTGGGTGTGCGCCATAAACAAAAAGTCTAGGCGCCCGCATAGCATTGTGGGAACGCTGGCTCAGTTACCCTTGTTCACCATGCCTCATCGCAAGGCAGCTCTCACTCCAAGGAAAATTGGGACTCTCCTGGTTCTATCTGTTAGCTCTGACAGTGATGGAAGTGGAAATGAAGACGAATTCTTTGGTTTTGATCAGTTAGTGACCGAAAGGAATGACCAGGATATCGATAATAGTGCAGAAAACCCTGACAATCCTCAACTTTCTACCTCCGGTATGGGCACTCATCAGTCACGGTCGGTTGTACCTCAACGCAAGAGAAAACTATTATTTTCGCGTGGCCAGGCCTCTGACTTCAGTAATGATGATGATAGTGACGTGGATTGTGATTTTATTGCTCTTGACGATCATTTGAGTAGTGATAGTGAGGAATCATATTCACCAGTGAAGCGTTGGTATGTACGCCGCCACATGCACTCGGGTAGTGTACCCTATGCCATGCCCAGGGGACGGAGTACATCCCGGAGTACATCCCGTGGCCCTACACCAGGTATAGATAGTGATAGTGAGGATGATGTGGCTACACTTGGCATGGATAGACCACAGGCATCAGTAGATGGTGGTAGTGGTGATTGTAGTGCCACGGCCATGCGTGACTCGCCAGCCCAGGCTGGGACCCACGCTGCTGACTTCGCAGTTCAAGGACAAAGCGGAGCGTCAGCCACCAGCCCACCACAACCACAACTACCCGCACAACCAGCCTATGATGTCCAGTATCCACCAGCAAACCGTATCTGGGATTGACAGCAAAATCTCAATTTTGCTCCCAAGCCCCACCACTTTGATGACTCTGAAAGTGGAATTCTACCAACTTGTCCCCTTGGAAACACTACAAATGAACTGGAATTCTTTGAACTATTTTTTGACCAGCCACTGATGGAAACTATTGTCAGGGAAAGTAACAAGTATTTTGAGTACACCATGGCAAATACGATCATATCACCACAGTCAAGCCTACACCGGTGGAAAGAGACGACTGTTGCAGAAATGTATTTGATTTTTGCAACAATAATGCTTATGCCTCATGTCTATAAGCATAATATAAAAGCATATTGGTCCACAGATCAGCTAATTTCTACCCCAGTCTTCAGTGAAATCATCCCAGTGAACAGGTTTATCTTACTGTTACATATGTTGCACTTCTCTGACAAAACCAGGCCTGACAGAAGTGACAGGTTATACAAGATTAGAAATGTTTTTATGTATCTCAAACAAAAGTTCAGCATGTACTTTTATCCATTCAAGAATCTTGTAATTGACGAGTCTTTGATTTTGTTCAAAGGTAGGCTGTCATTCAAGCAGTATACACCGAGCAAGAGGAAACGCTTTGGTATAAAACTGTTTGTACTATGTGACTGTGACAGTGGCCTGGTATTGGATATTGTTGTATACACGGGAAGTAAAACATTGAAAGATACCAAGTTGTTATTGGGTATCTCAGGAGACGTAGTGAGAAGCATGATGACACCTTATCTTGGTAAGGGGCTTACATTATATACCGATAACTGGTACACAAGCCCATTACTCAGTGATTTCTTGCGAGTGAACAAGACAGATGTGTATGGCACAGTGCGTTCAATTGTAAACATATGCCCAGGCTCAACGCAGGTGCTCGTGGTGATGACGTGCAGGTGTTTACTGCCAATGACATCATGGCATTACGGTGGCATGACAAACGAGATGTCACATTGTTGACAACCATCCACCATAATGAAATGCAAGACAGTGGCAAAGTTGATCAAGTGACTAATGAACGTATTCAAAAACCAGCGACAGTTATTGATTATACACAAAACATGTGCTTGGTTGACAAATGTAACATGCAGATTGGCTTTGTTGATTGTGTTCGTAAAAGTCACAAGTGGTACATGAAACTTTTCTTCCATCTCATGGACATTTCAATGCTCAATGCATACAATATGTACCAAATGAAGACTGGCAACAGACCACTGTATGGTGAATTTTGTTTGTCTGTTGTCAGACAACTCATAATGAAGTACCAGGTAACATCTGCTATACAACAAGGTCCTCGAACTCCTCAGGATATACCCAAATGTTTGAGGAGGGAAGGTGATCATTTCATAATACAGCTTCCTTCAACTCAAAAGAAATTTGCTCAGAAGAGATGCATCGTCTGTGCACAAACAAAACGATGGCAACAAAGACGCAAAGACACTCTGTTTATGTGTGAGGAATGTAAGGTACCTCTGTTCATGGTGCCTTGTTTCAAGGAGTTCCACAAGCTCCAGCAGTTCTAAAACCATGTCCAGTGATTGTAAATATGTAAATATATGATAGAATACATGTATTAGTATTATACAAGATTTGTGTATGTTTATTGTAATAAACAACAGTGGCAAACAATACGTAATATGATAATAACTTTAGTGCGGTTATTGTGTTCAATACAGTGAGTTTATATATATACATTATATACAGTATTGGTCTCTCAGGCCCCAAATGTTAGTAGGAAAAGAAAAAAATTAGAAAAGAAAAGAAAAAACTACAAAAAACAGTAAATAAAGTAATGTGCGTATGTGGAAATCATCGATGTTGCTGCCACCATGTCATTTGGGGTCAACTTCTTGGCACTGTATCTCGGTAAGTACTGATCAGAATTTTTTTTTTGTCTTATTACCTTCACAAAAATATGCTCTTTAATTCTGTAAGAAATTTTTTTTTTTTTTCTAAATTTCTTGGACACTGGAGCACCACTTCAGATTTTGGCCTTGGACCCTGAAGGGGTTAAAGGCTCCCCATTTTCATTTACCCCTGGCACCCCAAATTTACCTACTACTCCCTGCACAACATTTTTGCCCACTTTAGCATTGAAATCCCCAACCACCATTGCTCTCACACTTGGTTCAAAACTCCCCATGCATTCACTCAACATTTCCCAAAATCTCTCTCTCTCCTCTACACTTCTCTCTTTTCCAGGTGCATATACGCTTACTATAACCCATTTTTCACATCCAACCTTTATTTTAATCCATATAATCCTTGAATTAATATATTTATAGTCCCTCTTTTCCTGCCATAACTTATCCTTCAACATTATTGCTACTCCTTCTTTAGCTCTAACTATTTGAAACCCCTGACCTAATCCCATTTATTCCTCTCCACTGAAACTCCCACCCCCTTCAGCTTTGTTTCACTTAAAGCCAGGATATCCAGCTTCTTCTCATTCATAACATCCACAATCATCTCTTTCTTATTATTTGCACAACATCCACGCACATTCAGACTTCCCACTTTGACAATTTTCTTATTATTCTTTTTAGTAATTATTACAGGAAAAGGGGTTACTAGCCCATTGTTCCCGGCATTTTAGTTGACTTTTACAACACGCATGGCTTACGGTGGAAAGATTCTTATTCCACTTCCCCACAGATATAAAAGGGAAAGTAATAAGACCAAGAACTATTAAGATAAAATCAAAGAAAACTCAGATGAGTGTGTATGAATAAACATGTACACGTATGTATAGTGTGACCTAAGTGTAAGTAGAAGTAGCAAGATGTACCCGTAATCTTGCATATTTATGAGACAGACAAAAGACACCAGCAATCCTAGCATCATGTAAAACAAATACAGGCTTTCGTTTCACACTCACTTGGCAGGACGGTAGTACCCCCCTGGGTGGTTGCTGTCTACCAACCTCCTACTAGTTTTCTGTATGTATATTTATATTTAATCTTTAAAAAAAAAAAAAATTTCAGACTTTGGGGTGTCAGGAACGGATTAACTCTATTTCCATTATTTCTTATGGGGAAAATTAATTCGACCAACGGCAAATTCGACCAACGGAAAGCTCTCTGGAACGGATTAATGCCGGTGGTTGAGGGTCCACTGTATATATGTTTGGACTGTTTAGGGGTTAAGATATAAAGTATAGATAGTCTGCATCACATGTGCACTCCTTTGAAGCATATCTAAATTTCCACTTTCTTCAGTACCATCACCACTTCATGCTTGTTCTTCATGGCACCTGCAGTATCACTAGAACTTCTCTTGGATACCATGGTTAACAGCCATATGAGATAGGGTGAAGAAGAGCAAAAATCATAAACTGACTAAGGCATGCAATGCTGCCAGAAAGCAACTATAGGTGGCATGGATGAGGGAAGGAGCAGTGCCTCTCCAAATACTCAATGCTTAGACCCAACTTGGGTCAGAGAGGTGAAAAAATCCATGGTATATACTAAAAAGGTTTTGCGAGTAACTTGATGCTTCTGAGTTTTCCAAGTAATTTTGTCAGGGTTTTCATTTATTGTATTTACATAACAACCCAACTTGGGTCAGAGAGGTGAAAAAATCCATGGTATATACTAAAAAGGTTTTGCGAGTAACTTGATGCTTCTAAGTTTTCCAAGTAATTCTGTCAGGGTTTTCATTTATTGTATTTACATAAAAATTGCTTCATGTAGTATAACTTTATACAGTTTTGGGAGAGCAATGCAAATGTGTCTTTACTAGAGACATGAATGGCCTAATTTGTTATAGAAATTATAAACAACTTTTTGTTTGTGCAGTGTAGCTTGAATGCCCTATTTTTTCTTCCCGGTATGCGAGTTTATCAAATTCTTTGTTTATTTTCTTGCAAGCTTGCTTAATGATTATAGTAAGATTGACACTTATTTTGCTGCTTGGATATTCTCGCAACCCAACAATTTGCTACATGTTCCTACGAACTGTCCTGCAAATTTACTAGATCATTCATGGATCCCTGTCTACACCGAGGCACCCAGTACATGTGTCAAAATTTAAAGTATGAGTATGAAATGTATTTCAAATATTGTATACATGCAAATGCTGTACAAGAAATTCAATAACATGTAGGAATCAAATTTTAATGTAGCAGCATCTGACTATAAACAGATCTATCAGCTGGAATATATGTATCAAAAAATCTTGTTGGGTGCTAATGATATACTGAGATATGCCCACAATTTACATCATACTGACAGTAAAACAATTTAGTGATTACATTCTAATTCCTTTCCACTGAAACTCTCCCACCCCCTTCAGCTTTGTTTCACGTAAAGCCAGGACATCCAGCTTCTTTTCATTCATAACATCCACAATCATCTCTTTCTTATCATTTGCACAACATCCACGCACATTCAGACTTCCCACTTTGACAATTTTCTTCTTCTTATTCTTTTAGTAATTATTATAGGAAAAGGGGTCACTAGCTCATTGTTCCCGGCATTTTAGTTGACTTTTACAACACGCATGGCTTACGGAGGAAAGATTGTTATTCCACTTCCCCATAGACATAAAAGTGAGCATAGAAAAGAGTAAGGTGATGAGGGTATCAAATGATTTAGATAAAGAAAAATTGGATATCAAATTGAGGAGGAGGAGTATGGAAGAAGTGAATGTTTTCAGATACTTGGGAGTTGACGTGTCAGCGGATGGATTTACGAAGGATCAGGTTAATCATAGAATTGATGAGGGAAAAAAGGTGAGTGGTGCGTTGAGGTATATATGGAGACAAAAAATGTTATCTATGGAGGCAAAGAAGGGAATGTATGAAAGTATAGTAGTACCAACACTCTTATACAGGTGTGAAGCTTGGGTTGTGAATGCAGCAGCGAGGAGGCGGTTGGAGGCAGTGGAGATGTCCTGTCGAAGGGCAATGTGTGGTGTAAATATTATGCAGAAAATTCGGAGTGTGGAAATTAGGAGGTGTGGAGTTAATAAAAGTACAGTGGACCCCCGGTTAACGATATTTTTTCATTCCAGAAGTATGTTCAGGTGCCAGTACTGACCGAATTTGTTCCCATAAGGAATATTGTGAAGTAGATTAGTCCATTTCAGACCCCCAAACATACACGTACAAACGCACTTACATAAATACACTTACATAATTGGTCGCATTGGGAGGTGAACGTTATGCGGGGGTCCACTGTATTAGTCAGAGGGCTGATGAGGGGTTGTTGAGGTGGTTTGGTCATTTAGAGAGAATGGATCAAAGTAGAATGACATGGAGACCATTTAAATCTGTAGGGGAAGGAAGGCGGGGTAGGGGTCATCCTCGAAAAGGTTGGAAGGAAGGGGTAAGGGAGGTTTTGTGGGCGAGGGGCTTGGACTTCCAGCAGGCATGCGTGAGCGTGTTCTATAGGAGTGAATGGAGACGAATGGTATTTGAGACCTGACGATCTGTTGGAGTGTGAGCAGGGTAATATTTAGTGAAGGGATTCAGGGAAACTGGATATTTTTATATAGCCGGACTCGAGTCCTGGAAATGGGAAGTACAGTGGACCCTCGCCTAACGCTATTAATCTGTTCCTGAGAGCTCAACGTTAGGCAAATTTATCGTTAGGCGAATTAATTTTCCCCATAAAAAATAATGGAAATCAAATTAATCCGTTCCTGACACCCCAAAGTATGAACAAAAAAAATTTTTAGCACATGAAATATTAATTTTAATACACGCAAACTGAAGAAGACATGCACATTTACATGACACTTACCTTTATTGAAGATCTGGTGATGATTGATGGGATGGGAGGAGGGGAGACTGTGGATGGTGTTAATTTTTAGAAGGGGAATCCCCTTCCATTAGGACTTGAGGTGGGAAGTCCTTTTCCGGGGTTACTTCCCTTCTTCTTTTAATGCCACTAGGACCAGCTTGAGAGTCACTGGACCTCTGTCGCACAACATATCTGTCCATAGAGGCATGTACCTCCCGTTTCTTCATGACATTCCTAAAGTGTTTCACAACATTGTCAGTGTAATAGTCACCAGCATGGCTTGCA
Source organism: Cherax quadricarinatus (assembly GCF_038502225.1). Lineage (NCBI taxonomy): Eukaryota > Metazoa > Arthropoda > Malacostraca > Decapoda > Parastacidae > Cherax > Cherax quadricarinatus. The sequence goes on along the minus strand of NC_091303.1, from coordinate 31,443,322 downwards.
ATAGCTGTGTGAGGGTGATTTTCATCAAAAAAGGTTTGCACTTTAAGCCACATTGCACACATTTCCTTAATCTTTGAAGTAGGCAACTTCTTCAATTTCTCTCTCCCCTCCTCCGAAGCAGTTTCCTCAGGTCTGCCCTCTTGCTGTTCAATATGATCTAGCAGCTCATCAGTGGTTAGTTCTTCATTGTCCTCCAGCACCAACTCTTCCACATCCTCCCCACTAACCTCCAACCCCCAAGGACTTCCCCAATGCCACATTGGATTCCTCAACTGGCATACGAATGTGTAGACAAAATCCCTTTTTTCTACACATTCTGGCCACAGTTTCTTCCAAGCAGAGTTCAAGGTCCACTTAGTCACTCCCTCCCAAGCCTTACCTATAAGGTTTACACAATTGAGGATATTAAAGTGATCTCTCCAAAACTCTCTTAGAGTCAATTGAGTTTCTGAGGTCACTACAAAGCACCTTTCAAACAGAGCTTTTGTGTACAGTTTTTTGAAGTTTGCAATGACCTGCTGGTCCATGGGCTGCAGGAGAGGAGTGGTATTAGGAGGCAAAAACTTGACCTTAATGAAGCTCATGTCTGCAGAAAGTCGCTCTGCCACATATGAAGGATGACAAGGAGCATTGTCTAATACCAGGAGGCACTTAAGGTCAAATTTATTTTCAATTAGGTAATTTTTCACAGTGGGGGCAAATGCATGGTGTAACCAGTCAAAGAAAAAGTCCCTAGTGACCCATGCCTTACTGTTTGCCCTCCACAGCACACACAAATTAGCCTTGAGGATATTCTTTTGCCTGAACGCTCTGGGAGTTTCAGAGTGATACACCAATAAAGGCTTCACTTTGCAATCACCACTAGCATTGGCACACAACAACAGAGTAAGCCTGTCTTTCATAGGCTTATGTCCTGGGAGTGCCTTTTCCTCTTGAGTAATGTAGATCCTGCTTGGCATTTTCTTCCAAAACAGGCCTGTTTCGTCACAATTAAACACTTGTTCAGGTTTCAATCCTTCAGCCTCTATGTACTCCTTGAATTCATGCACATATTTTTCAGCAGCTTTGTGGTCCGAACTGGCAGCCTCACCATGCCTTATCACACTATGTATGCCACTACGATTCTTAAATCTCTCAAACCAACCTTTCCTGGCCTTAAATTCACTCACATCACGACTAGTTGCAGGCATTTTTCTAATTAAATCCTCATGCAACTTCCTAGCCTTTTCACATATGATCACTTGAGAGATACTATCTCCTGCTACCTGTTTTTTGTTTATCCACACCAATAACAGTCTCCCAACATCTTTTATCACTTGCGATCTCTGTTTCGAAAACAAAATTGCACCTTCGGCAAGAACAACTTCCTTGATTGGCGTTTTCTTGGCCACAATAGTAGCGATGGTTGATTGGGGTTTACTATACAACCTGGCCAGCTCGGAGACATGCACTCCACTTTCATACTTAGCAATGATCTCTTTCTTCATTATTATTATTAATAATGAAGAAAGAGATCATTATCATATCATATCCATAGTAATTCTCACCCTAATTCCTGTAGGAGGGCACTAGAAGCTTTCTTGGGGCCCATGGTCACTTATTTTGCAGGTGAAATCACTAAAAATGCTGTGATAATACGAAATGTTCCAATTGTATGCTTGGATGTGACCGTGGAGGCTGGCTTGTAAACACTGCCACCCACGGAACAAGTGAGGCTGGCTCAGGCTGTACGTGGACGCATCTCGGACGAATCGCGTTGAGTTTTTTAGTGCTAGGTGAGGCAAAATTTTTGCGTTAAAATGTATCGCTAGGTGGATTTAACGTAATGCGATGCCATCATTAGGCGAGGGTCCACTGTACAATGCCTGCACTCTAAAGGAGGGGTTCGGGATATTGATAGTTTGGAGGGATATGCTGTGTATCTTTATACATATATGCTTCTAAACTGTTGTGTTCTGAGCACCTCTACAAAAACAGTGATTATGTGTGAGTGAGGTGAAAGAGTTGAATGATGATGAAAGTATTTTCTTTGTTTTTGGGTCACCCTGCCTCGGTGGGAGACGGCCGACTTGTTAAAAAAAAAAAAAAAATCTAATACCAGAAGGTCTTTCACTTACCAGTGATGTAGGACATCATTCATGAGGTATATGATGTGTAATTTGTGATTAAATGGACCACTGTTAGCTGTAGCTCTGAAAAAACAAAAACGTTGGTTGTTAGATATCTAGATGAAGAAAAATTTCATCAAATACATGTATATCAATCACCTAAACACAGGACATTAGTTCATAAACAATATCTAGACAGATAAAGGAATTTTTGACACCTACAAGGATATGTTGGTGATGAAGGAGTGAAATCATTTACAACCCTTAACAAATTTTGCAGATGGCCTATGTAAGTTCTGAGGGTTGTTGAGGTGGTTCGGACATGTAGAGAGAATGGAGCGAAACAGAATGACTTCAAGAGTGTATCAGTCTGTAGTGGAAGGAAGGCGGGGTAGGGGTCGGCCTAGGAAGGGTTGGAGGGAGGGGGTAAAGGAGGTTTTGTGTGCGAGGGGCTTGGACTTCCAGCAGGCATGCGTGAGCGTGTTTGATAGGAGTGAATGGAGACAAATGGTTTTTAATACTTGACGTGCTGTTGGAGTGTGAGCAAAGTAACATTTATGAAGGGATTCAGGGAAACCGGCAGGCCGGACTTGAGTCCTGGAGATGGGAAGTACAGTGCCTGCACTCTGAAGGAGGGGTGTTAATGTTGTAGTTTAAAAACTGTAGTGTAAAGCACCCTTCTGGCAAGACAGTGTTGGAGTGAATGATGGTGAAAGTTTTTCTTTTTCGGGCCACCCTGCCTTGGTGGGAATTGGCCGGTGTGATAATAAAAAATAAAATATAGATTATAAACAACCTATATAATTTGTTACATGATTCATCCTGTTTTAAGGATAGCATGTCACAAGAGTAACTTTATAAAATTTTTTTGTTTTTAGTTTCATCAACAATGTAAGAAACACAATACAGTAAGGCCCCGCTTTACGGCGTTTCTCCTTACGGCGTTCCGCTAATACAGCGATGTCAAATTATGACCAAAATTTGCTATATGGCAAGCGGTCTTTCAAATACGGCGCCCCCCACCTGGTTTGTTTACATTTTCCGTGACCTCATCTATTATGTCAGGAAACTTTCCAAAATTTCAAGTGTTTTAAAGTTACTGCATATTTTATATGTACTCTGATAATTATACTTAAGTGTACCTGTACCTAAATATACTTACACACTGTGCTGGTGTGCAGGTACACATTAAAATTGTTAAGTCTCTCTCTACTCATGACGCCAATACTACGTAATAACAATCACTCTTGGGCACACTAAATGTCTTATTTTACATCAATATAGGCATTTTCATTAATCCATCTATGATATTTTCCTCAAAATTATATATGAAACCCATTACATAGCATATAAACATGATACATACACTCACAGAATAAAAATTTACGTAAATATGAGATTTGTTTACAAAGCGGTTGTGCAGGTAGTGTCGGAAGAATTACGTTTTCTCTAGTCAAACTGGGGGATACCTGTAGAAAAATAATCTTTTCGTATGCCTTTCCTCTATATATAGCAATTCACGACCCTTGTGGGTTTAGTGCTTTTTATAATAAATAATAAAAATAATATTATTATTATTATTATCTTCATTCACTCTAAAAATGGTGTGTTGCTGTTTGTTTATTCTGAAATAACTTGTACAACTTGTACACAATGTAAGAGTATTTGTATTGTGAGGTAATTATTATTAAAAAAATATTGAGGTAAATGTTTTACAAACTCTTACAAATGGACGCGAATGAACTAGAAGTAGACACATATTAATACGCATTTATTTCGCCTGACCAAGTGATCGTCCACTACCTGTTCAGTCTGTGTTCTTACATTGTCTCTACTCTGTATCTCATTCTCTCTCTCGTTTACTCTTTCGTTAACTAGTTGGCTCTCATTGATGATGGCGTCTAAGGTTAGCTGTGATAAAAAAAAAGAGAATTCGTAAGCCTCTTGCTTTAAGTGCCAAGTTAGAGGATGATGGTGTGTCATTCTGATTTTATTCAATAAACACCCTGCCACTCACCTCTCACACATTAATATTAATATTTTAAGGTAAGTAATAAGTGTACTCTGTGTGTATCTTACCTTTTATTGTGTTTTTAATGTCTATTTCTATTGCTAACTTAATATAAGTTAGTGTAAACTTGTTGTCTGGCATTTATTGCATATTTAATGTGTGCTCTGATAATAATACTTGTGGACCTGCATGGTAGCCGGGTGAAGGGACAACATTACCCTTTCTCTGCTCAGCCATCAGAGAAAACGTGTATGAATCTGCGTTTGGCCCAGCCACTCCCTCACTCCGCTTTTGTTTACAATTTTCAGCATGAGTTATTCATTACTTCTACCCTCGTTTATGATGGCATCTAAAGGTAGTTGTTAGAAATGATTAAATTCAGTGAACAAGGCATGTCGATGTTAATAATATGGCTCTGGGCCACAGTGTAGGTAGCCGGTAGGTGTAGCCCAGGCGGGCTACACCTACCGGCTACCTACACTGACTTCCTACAAATATATACTACTCACCTCTCTTCCTATATTAAGACTACACATATTTTAAGGTAAATAATGAGTGTACTGTATGTGTATTTTACCTCTCTGGGATGTTTTAAATATCGTATATTAAGTATGAGACGGGGAGCCAGGGCTACCTACGCCTGACTTCCTACAAATAAGCACTACTCACCTCTCTCCCTACATTAAGATTACAAATACTTTAAGTAATGAATTTACTGTGAATGTATTTTACTTTGTGTGTTTTTAATGCCTAGTTCTATTACTAACTTAATATAATTTAGTGTAAACTTGTTGTCTGGCATTTATATGCATTTATAAATGGAAAAAATGGCGTTCTCCCTTCCGGCGATGCCTGCTTTCTGCCGACAGCCTGGAACCTAACCCGCCGTATAAGTGGGGCCCTACTGTATATGCAATAACTAGAACAATAATTAAGGAGGGTTAAGGGGATTTATCAGTCAAATTTAATGTGTGTTTTTCTTACAAAACTCTCAGTGTTAATCACTACTTGTAACTTTAATTTACCACACCAACCATCTCCCAATAAAATAGGGTGACCCCAAAAAATAGAAACATTCACCACCAGTCTTTCAACTGCTGCTTCACCAGAAGTACACAGACATGGCAATTTAACCCTTTCATCATTTCCGACGTACTAGTACAGCTTACACACCAGGGTTATTGACGTACTAGAATGCCTAAATTCTAGCGTATTCAAATCTAGTGAAAGCTGGTATACCTACATATGAAGGAATGGGTCTATGTGGTCAGTGTGCACAGTATAAACAAAATCCTGCAGCACACAGTGCATAATGAGAAAAAAGAAACTCCGACCGTGTTTCTGGTTTAAAACCGCGACTTTGCAGTGTATTTTCGTATGGTATTTATGGTTGTATTCTAATTTTCCTGGTCTCATTTTATAGAATGAAGGACATATTACAGAAATTGAGATGATTTTGATTGATTTCACAATGAAAAGTACCTTGAAATTGAGCTCGAAGTAGCAGAAATGTTCGATTTTTACCAAATTTCAAAAGTAAACAAATCATGCCAGGCGTCCAATACACGTCAATTGGTGAGTCTAATATTCTTTCACAAGTGCACTGACATTATTTATACCATTTCTACATTTCTACACTAATGCAGTAGTCTGCATAACAGTAAATCTTCTATTTTTTGTGAGAATAAAAATTCAAAGTGGAAAGCAAAAGAGATGTAAGAGAGGCCTGGGGACATGACTAATGAACAGAGAAAATGTTATTTTAGTGCCAGGAATGTCTGTGTTGTGTATTCTGGACCCTATTTGGAAATTGGCATCTTCTGAAATTTGTGTGAAACTGGCAAAATTGCCAATTTCTGACCACTTTATTGGATACTTGAAATCGGTAAATGGGTGGTTTCTTGTACTCATTCGATAGAAAAAATGGAGTTCTAGCGAAATAGATATGATTTCTGTTGACTAGTACACTGAAATTGGCTGAAAACAGGGCTCAAAGTGGGCGAAATCGCCGATGCGTCAACATCGTCGAGACTGCTAACTTCGCGAGAGCATAATTCCATAAATTTTCAATCAAATTTCATACTTTTGGTGTCATTATGACCGGGAAAAGATTCTCTATCATTTCAAAACAAGAAAATAATTTTTTTTTTTTCCAAAAAAATTTTCGACCCTGAGAACGAGTTTAGGAGAGTCTCTCAACCCTGAAAGGGTTGAATGGCCTTCTGAACTGACCTTCAAAGTGAATGCATTGTAGCATCTCCACAAGAAAAAAAAACTGCCACAAAACACAAATAATTGTTTTTTACTGTCCATCACGTGCCATTCTTTCATTTAATTCCAACCATGTAAATAAAACCAATGAGACATTCATATCTGGCATGACCCCCAACTCAAATGAACATGAGAGACATGCAGTTTTCATTAACCCATAGACCATGTTAGCTGGAGGTGTTGCCACATTTGTTTTCCCCTTTTTTTTCCTAAACAACTGTCCACTTTTGTTGCTGTCTACAGCTGTTTCTGTCAATTGTGATGGATTGGGAAATGCTGTCTGGAGAAAACTTATATCATCACTCTCCTAGGTGAGGGAGTCCCTGTGAAGGACACTCAAGAGAAGCAGAGATGTATCCCCAAAGTCTGTCAGGAGCCTCAACAAACCTGCAAGTACTGCCTTACAGTACAACTCCCATTAGGAAAAAGGGGTTTCAGAAGCCTCATAAGACTACTCCATGAACTAATGCTTGATGTTCAAGAAGTGGCTAGGTGCACCCTGAAACATTGCCCACAAAAGGATCTGAGGATGCCATGTCAGAGGGCTGCCAAGAAACCCATTATGACAGAGAGTATGCACAAAACTCGTCTTGCTTTTTAAGTCAAGTACAAGAGCTGGACCTTGGATGACTCGAGAAACATTATATTTGGTGATGAATTGACTTTGTGTTATCATGAATGCCTTAAAGCAGATTTGACATCCAAGAGGTTCTTCAAGTTTTGACCCATGCTTTTCAATAAAAAAATAAGTCAAACATCCAGCCAAGGTCATGGTTTAGCATTTTTCTCAGTGGTAATGGTGACTGTGGTGGTTTGTACTTCCTATCCAAGGATGAGGTGGTGAATGTGGAGAAATATTTAAAAGTCCTTGATGAAGAACTTCACACTCATTATCATATTCATGGCACCAGCACTTTTATGTACAATTGAGCCCCTTGCCACTGCAGCAAGAAAGCCAAGAATTGGTTGAGACTAGCATGAAATCCATTTTAGAATGACTGAGAAACAACAGCTCGGATATCAATCCAATCAAAAATGTTTGGCAGGTGTTGAAATCCAGTGTTGCAGAGCAACAAATCTCAAGCATCCCTAAGTGATGGAGGTCCTATAAAAATTTACGGATTTATATGGTTCTAGACTTGTTTCCAGAAACTAGTGTAATTCTTTGCCAAAAAGGATTAAGAACTAATGAAAGCAAAAGGTCAAATGACTAAATACTGTATTGATGCACAGTTTGGCTAAATGATTAAATTGTTTTTGTGCTTTGTTCACCCTTTTGCAGCCTTATTTTTTTAAAGGAAATTTTTTTTTGTAGACTGTACCTCCCACCTCCACAACTACTCAGTTCACCACTTTCATGAGATGGAAAGGCACCAAACAGAAAATTGCATAAAAGTAAGTTTTTATTAAGACAGCCATAAATAAAAGTAATATAGTAAAAATAATAGAGGTAAAAATAAACATTTACCCAAACTTTCAAGCTGCTTCCCATTCTTAACAAAATCCAAGCAAACTAGGACCATTACACTATCATTATTTTTAACTCAACAGCCTTCTACCACCATCTTGATCCTATCTATCCCAGCTGCTTTAACCCTTACCATTCTAACCACTGCCTCACACACTTTCCCCACATCAACCTCAAGCTCCTCTTCACTCTTATACAATGTTATCCCTTCTTATCCCATGCATGGAATCACCACCTCTCCTTCATCACTAACATTCAACAACTCTTCAAAATATCATCTTCATCTTTCTGGTACCTCTACCTTCCCATGTAACAATTGCAATGGCTGTCACACAGAACTACACCACTGAGATTAGAGTCTCTCATGTAGTTCTACATCACGAGCTCAGCTCACTCAGGTAAGTAGTGAGTGGTAAATTTTGGCCTAGATATGAAGGAATGGGTTCATGCAGTGAATGTGCACAGTATAAAAATAAATCTAGCCCCACGTATTGCATGATGGGAAAAGCAAAACTGTGACCACATATTTGGTTTAAAATAGCAACTTTGAGAAGCTTTTTAGGAGTTTTTTCTTTTCTTTTTTTTTTTTTTCTTTTTTTTGGCTGTTTCATGGTATCATTTGATAGAATGGAAAACATGCTACTGAAATAAAGATAATTTTGGTTAGTTTTTAGACTGGCAGTAGCTTGAAATCAGGCTCAAGGTAGCAAAAATATTTGATTTTTCTTGAGAGTAAGACCTCCCTACACCCCCTGGGTTTGTAATAGGTCAGATTCAATTATGGGGATGCAATTAACCATGACCAATAATTCCCAGTAATTTTATAATCCAGGAAATAGAGTAAATCTTCAATGTGTGATTATGAATTCAAAATGGAAGGCATGATAAATGAACATTAGAAATATTGTTTTTGTGCCAGGAATCTCTATACTGTTTATTTGACACTATTTTTAAATTTACATATTTTTTTAAATTTGTGCCAACTTGGCAGCTTGAGGCAGTGGAGACAAAATGTATGAGAGCAATGTGTGATGTGCATACTATGCAGAGAGAATTCAGAGCACAAAAATTAGAAAATGGTGCAGAGTTACCAAAGGTATAATTCAGAGGGCAGAGGGTATATACAGTTGGGGTGAAGAGGAGGGAAAGGGGTTGTGCCAGGAAAGATTGAAGGGATGGGGTAAAGGAGATTTTGAATGCTAAGGGCTTGAGCATCCAGCATGCTTATGTAAGCATGTTAGATATGAGAAGAGACAAGCAGTGTTCATGGCTTTATGTGCTGTTGGAGTGTTAGCAAGATAACATTTAAGAAGGGATTCAGGGAAACTAATTAAGTGGACTTAGAGTCCTGCTAGGAGGAACGTATAGTTCCTGCACTGTGAAGGAGGGGTGGAAGTAGCAGTTAAAAGGATCATCTGAAGCCTACCATCTGTGCACTTCTGTCAAGACAGTTACTCTTTTTGGATCACCCTACTTTGGTGGGAGAAGCCAGTATTAAAAAATATTACCTTAAAAAAAAAAAGTGTTTTTAAAATATTTTGGTTTATTTTTGCATGGAAGACCAAAATGACTAAAATGAACTTGTAGATAAAGACAAGAACAGTCAGTGAGTTAAAGCAACTCTTGAATATCGTCAAAACCAGTATCAACTGAGTAATTATGAAACAAAGCCTGTCAGCCTTACTTCCACAGAAGGTATCGTGCAAGCCATTTATTCTTTGCTGGAGACTGTGCATTAGTGAAGATCCAATGCTTGCCATTAGATATGGAATCCTTAGTACATGACTCTGTAATGGGACCTAAGAGGTCCTCCAACTCATGAGTGGAGAAACCTAGGTCTGAGGCCTCATTACGCAAAACTTCACCTCTGGCTACATATATACCCTCTCTCACTTGACCATCCTTTTGCTGTTCCAGAACCTGCCAAGAATTCATAAAATATATTATAAACAAAAATTAATATATCTGACAAATAATAATGAGACAAACAATAATGAAATGAGCACAATGCAAGACAAGTGCCTAAACAAGAACACAAAATATAGTAAAACCTCAACATAACAAACTAACAGGTTAGGAGCGGGATGCCGGTAATGGTAATTGTAGTGGATAAAGATGAGATTATTTTTCCATGTTAACAACAATAAAAAATAATTCCAAATCGATTGACCCCAGCAGATTTCGGTCCTTATTACCAAAGTGTGTTATATAGAAGTCTATTACAAAGAATTTACTTTACAACTTCCCACTGGTATGGAAACTAGAACTGTTCCATATAACAACTATAATATCTTACAAATAAAATATAACAATTAGAAAAAACTGAGCATCACACACTTTTCAAAAAAAAAAAAAAAATTCTTACAGTGTACATTACTTTTATGAAGTTATTTTTTTTTTTCAACAAACCGGCCGTATCCCACCGAGGCAGGGTGGCCTAAAAAGAAAAACGAAATTTTCTCTTTTTAAATTTAGTAATTTATGGAAATATAAACACATATGCAGTATAATGTGATCCTTTATTGACAACGTTTCACCCACACAGTGGGCTTTTTCAAGTCACACACAGATCTACCTGGGGTGGAAGGTACGGGAGTATTTATAGTCATGTTCAGAATGTTGAGGTCAGGTGGAGAATGCTGCATCTGATGATCAACCGGGTGGGGTTATAGAGTCTTGGGTAGCTTGGCAGGGATATTGGACAAGTTGTGAGTAGACCTTCTGCAGTGTTCTATGTTCTTATGTGGGATAGCGATGAAGAAGTTTCTTGGCGAGTGGTTCAGCTATGTTATAGAAGCCGTTGTTCTGGTTGAAATTGTTGGTTATAGAGATAAGCGATGATTCCAGGATTCTTCGGTATTGAGTGTTGTCTTCTGTGGCGATAAGTCTTGAGTTTCTGTAGTTAATTAAATGGTTGTGTGAATTGCGATGTTGTACACAGGCATTCCTTGTATCGTCAGTCCTGCTTGCATATTGGTGTTCTGAAATACGTGTTTGGAGGTCTCTTGATGTTTCGCCCACATATAATTTGTTGCAGTCATTACAAGGGATTATGTATACCCCTGCAGAGGATGGAGGCTTGTCCTGTCTACTACTGGTGATGTCCTTGATGGTCGTGGTTGTGGAGGTAGATACTTGGAATGATGTATTGGAAAAAATGTTGGAAACATGTTTGGCAATGGAGTTGGCAGAAGGTCTACTCACAACTTGTCCAATACCCCTGCCAAGCTACCCAAGACTCTATAACCCCACCCGGTAGATCATCAGATGCAGCATTCTCCACCTGACTTCAACATTCTGAACATGACTATAAATACTCCCGTACCTTCCACCCCAGGTAGATCTGTGTGTGACTTGAAAAAGCCCACTGTGTGGGTGAAACGTTGTCAATAAAGGATCACATTATACTGCATATGTGTTTATATTTCCATTGTGTCGGTATTTTATACCATTTATTTCCTTAGTAATTTATACGGGAGAAGGGGTTACTAGCCCCTTGCTCCCGGCATTTTAGTCGCCTCTTACAACACACATGGCTTACGGAGGAAGAATTCTGTTCCACTTCCCCATGGAGATTAGAGGAAATAAACAAGAACAAGAACTAGAAAGAAAATAGAAGAAAACTGAGAGGGGTATGTATATATATGCTTGTACATGTATGTGTAGTGTGCCCTAAGTGTAAGTAGAAGTGTCAGCATAGTTGCTGATCCCCTTATATGTGTTGTATAGCGTATCATAGTACCATCCATGTGCTTTATATAGAAGATCCCTAGGCCGAGTGACTGTATGACATCACGGGATACAGCATGAGTCAGTGAGACAAGCTGCCTCCCTCTCAGTCGACGCATAGGCAAAGAAGAAGGCAGAACACGGCAGGCTGGGCTCCATCTCCCATTACCACAGTCTGACAATATAGCGCTACCATCCAACAAGTGAGTTTACCTTATCCATCAATCTCCTACCGAACCCCACACGGCAATTTGGTGACAGCGGTGTGGGCATAAAATTGATAATTACACCGATGTACGGAGATTTCTTTCGACCAGCAAGACGGCCATTTCGTGTCGCCAGTAGGCCGACCTAGCCAAGCCAGCTACCTCAAGCCAGCTACCTCAATCAAGCGTCTACCAGCCACTACATTATTCACTGGTCAGTCTCTTTGTATTAGTGTTTATCTGCTTATTTGCATCACTCCCGAGGGGTTGACCCGAGTTTGCAAAGTAAGCCAGTAAGACAGACTGTGGTAATGGGAGATGGAGCCCAGCCTGCCGTGTTCTGCCTTCTTCTATGTCTATGCGTCGACTGAGAGGGAGGCAGCTTGTCTCACTGACTCATGCTGTATCCCGTGACGTCATACAGTCACTCGGCCTAGGGATCTTCTATATAAAGCACATGGATGGTACTATGATACGCTATACAACACATATAAGGGGATCAGCAACTATGCTGACAGAAGCAGCAAGATGTACCTGAAATCTTGCATGTTTATGAAACAGAAAAAAGACACCAGCAATCCTACTATCAAGTAAAACAATTACAGGCTTCCGTTTTACACTCACTTGGCAGGACGGTAGTACCTCCCTGGGCGGTTGCTGTCTACCAGCCTACTACCTAGGACGAAGTTAGTTATTATTATTATTATTATTATTCAGCAAATCTTCAATTTAATGGACAAAGATAAGGGAGTGGGTACCTGGTAATGGTGACTGTAGTAGATAGTTAGGATTGTTTTGTCATGATAGTAACAACAGCAGACAATCCCTTAATCAACGGACTTTGTTCATTGTTTCTGAATCAATTGGTCCAGAGTATTTTATCCGGTATTTCCACAGTCCATTAAAATGAGGTCCATTAAATCAAGAGTATGGGGAACACTCAGTTTTGATCTAAGGAAGGATGGGTCCAATTCCTTGAATCAAGTCCCTCACCAGGATGAAAGCACCAGAGGTTTCCAATGGTGATTAACACTAACAAGCATATGCAGTACTCAGGACGTTTATTAAGAAGACTTTTACCCACCAGGAGCTTCATCAATTCTATACAGAAAGTAGAAAATAGCATATACAGCAAGTCAGGTCAGGTGCTGCATGGGCTGGAAGGTGAAGCAAAGTGATGGCTATGTTCTTAGGTAGAATGGGTTTAAGAAGTATTTCTAAGATCATGAAACTGTTTGTTTTGAGAAACAGTGTTGGTAGTAGCAATCACAGTAGATGCTCAATGGCATCTTTGAAGCAAGCTGATATTTAACCCTTAAACTGTCCACACGTAGATATACGTTCACATGTGCTGGGCTCCAAACGTAGATCAACGTTTCGTTTTTTTCATTCCTTCAAATTTGGTTCAACAGGCCTGAGTCGCCTAGACATGAAAGAATGGGTCAGTCCACTCAGTGTGTGCACTATGAAAAAAATGGGGGACCACTTAGTACCTTGTGGGAGCACCAGTTCAACTGAGTGCCAGCTAGAGCAAATAGCATGGCAAACACCAGTGATTCACTGATGTCATGTCATATTAACACTCATATTTTTAAGAGGAAAGTAAAAATAGGTTAGATAAATGCATGAGTGGGTGTGGGTGGGTGTGAGTCGGACCTGACTTGCTTGTGCTACTGGGTCAGATGTCGTGCTCCTTCTTTCAGTGAACATGACCTGACTAGGTGGGTCATTGGTCTAAGCCGGGGGGTAACATGGACCTGCTTTGCATGGGCCAGTAGGCCTGTTGCAATGTTCCTTCTTATGTTCTAATGTATTCGGCTGGCTAGCTGGCTGGCTTTAGCTGTCTCTGTCTGTATCTGTCTATATCTCTGTATGTCCATATTTCTTTCTGTCTATATCACTGTCTATTTGTATCTCTCTCTATATCTCTGTCTCTCACATGTACTCATAAATACAGTTATTATACATAATGTAAATTACCTAGGATAACCAAAAAATTCCAGGCCAAGTGCTATACACTGTTTGTAGATATAAATAGACATAAATAAACATCACTTGCTCAGCAATCAGGGAGCGACCCATACACCACAAACCAACAGGTTTACTAGCCGCTCCCTGAGACAGAGACAAGCAGATGGAAAGACAGACACACAGGCAGACAAAGACAGATAAGCAGAACTAGACAGACAGATAAGCAGAGCTAGGCAGACAGACAGATGTACAGATAGATAGATGTACAAACAGATAGATGTACAGATAGACAGACAGACATACAGAGACATGTTTGTCTGCAAGAGTAAAAACTCATAAAGGCAAGGTTCCCCCTCCAGTAGGGCACATTCATCAAATGTCACTTGTTATCTGACGCTTGTCATAACACCATTATTCAAGGAGTTCATATTCTCCAGGCACACACATAAGACAAAGACAGATAAGCTGAATTGGACAGACAGATAAGCAGAGCTAGGCAGACAGATGTACAGATAGACAGGCAGACAGTCAGGCAGAGAGATAGACTGGCAGACATACAAAGACATGTTTGTGTGCAAGAGTAAAAACATATAAAGGCAAGGCTCCCCCTCTAGCAGGGAACATTCATCAAATGTCACTTATCTGACCCTTGTCATAACACCATTATTCAAGGAGTTTCATACTCCATCGTGTCTAAAACATTGCTGGGACCTATAAATACTTTGTATATAATTCTAGACAGTAGTAAATGACCAGGGCAGGTGAAGATGTTCACCTGTCAGTATGATTGCTACAATTTGAGTACTATTTCAAATTCAAATTCAAAGTTTATTCTCTATAAGGATTACAATGCTGAGTTTACGGAATTTGGTTATTGTGTGGTTTATATGTAGTAAAATAATAATTACAGAGTGTACCACTAGAACACCTAGCATGGCTAGGCATTTCGGGCAGACTTAGATTAGATCTTAAATTTGAAATATTACAAATTATGAGGTAAGTTGGTATTATGGCTAAGTGGCTAAATACTAGTTTGTGAGTTTAGCAATGTGAATGCTTTTGTTTTGGCACAATACATAGGCACAATACATATTTGGGAGTGGACGTGTCAGCGGATGGGTCTATGAAAGATGAGGTGAATCATAGAATTGATGAGGGAAAAAGAGTGAGTGGTGCACTTAGGAGTCTGTGGAGACAAAGAACTTTGTCCTTGGAGGCAAAGAGGGGAATGTATGAGAGTATAGTTTTACCAACGCTCTTATATGGGTGTGAAGCGTGGGTGATGAATGTTGCAGCGAGGAGAAGGCTGGAGGCAGTGGAGATGTCATGTCTGAGGGCAATGTGTGGTGTGAATATAATGCAGAGAATTCGTAGTTTGGAAGTTAGGAGGAGGTGCGGGATTACCAAAACTGTTGTCCAGAGGGCTGAGGAAGGGTTGTTGAGGTGGTTCGGACATGTAGAGAGAATGGAGCGAAACAGAATGACTTCAAGAGTGTATCAGTCTGTAGTGGAAGGAAGGCGGGGTAGGGGTCGGCCTAGGAAGGGTTGGAGGGAGGGGGTAAAGGAGGTTTTGTGTGCGAGGGGCTTGGATACATTTGGAAGATCACTGATGTATATGAGGAAGAGCAGGGGACCAAGGACACTTCCCTGCGGAACTCCAGTATCAAGTGGCCGTGTTGTTGATGCTGTGTCTTTAATGGTGACATACTGATACCTATTAGTAGGGTAAGATTTGAAATATGCAAGCGCATGGCCTCTTATACCATAATGGTCAAGTTTGTGGAGTAGGATGCCGTGGTCTACTGTGTCAAAAGCTTTTCTTAGGTCAATAAAAATTCCAAGTGGATATTCCTTATTTTCCAATGCTGTGTAAAGCAGATCTAGCATTTTTATGATTGCATCGCTAGTGCTTTTATTTTTCCTGAATCCAAATTGGCAGGGGTTGAGTATGTTTTGTGCCGTTATGAATGAATATAGTCTCCTGTGCACGAGTTTCTCAAAGATTTTAGATAGCAATGGTAAGTTTGGTATTTGATACTTGATATTCAGTACATAATATTAGTGTCAGAACAAAGATTGGCTATGAAATCACAAGAACTATTATAAATTGTAATTATCAGAACACAAAAATTATATAAATTAAAATGATAAGAGAATAAAAGGTAAATCAGCAACACTTCTGCAAGCAACAAGACTGAATGTTGCCGTCAGGTGAGCATCCAGAGCCAACTTCATGGTTTTATATCTCGGTAAGTACTGGTCCTAAAAAATGTTTTGGAGTCTTATACCACACAGAAAATAGCCCTCTTTAATTTAAAAACATAAAACAATTTAGTTATTTTTCAAAATATTTGGAGTGCCAAGTAGGTGAACGTAGATCTACGTTTCGACAGTTTAAGGGTTAATGACAAGCCTGGCACTTGGACATTCATGAAATAGTAGTCAATGTTATGGAATACAGTGTGAAACAGATTATTTGGGTGATGCAGTGGCGTGGAGTCCAATTATAGACGTCTTCGGAGGCTTCTTTACTTTATTTGCAAAGTCGTGGTGGGTACACAGGCTTGTGTGTTGAGTGCCCATGGCCCGGGAGGGCCATCCCACAAGGGAGAGAAGGAATAGACTTGTTGACTGCTTCTAGGCCGCTGAGTAAGTGAGCGAGTGGGACCAGCGTCCCACTGACCTGGGCAGGCCTAGAGGGCAGTCATTTGAGTGCAGCAAAATATGAACTAAGCTGGCAGACAGCATGGGCTGTCTGTGCAGACAGTACAGGCTGTCTACACTTGCTCAGCCACCTACCTCGCGTCGTCCCGACGCGACAATACTGGTGGTAAAAAAGCTTGGTCTCTCTCTCGTTGGAACAGGGCACAGAACACAAAATAAAAAACATATATAGTATATACATGTACATATGGACATGGAAAAAAAACTTCCTACAGGGAGGGAATAAAAAATCATGTGGGGTGTGCTAAACATCATGGTCATAGGCAGTGAGCGTTGAAGGGCATCACTACACGCCTTCCTGCGTCTGGACAGATACTGCAACACAGGAGACATCGCTGCGGCTGAGCTGTGAAGTAACGGGGTACAATCTCCTCTAGAACGTTGAAGAAGTCATTGTAGGAGTCACTGCAGGTTTCACTCAACCTGGGGCACAACATGCTGGTGCCCTCAAGTGAGGCGTCGTCAAAACTCGGCAACTGGGCAGGACTTCTGGCAAGCGACTCAGGAGGACATTTCTCGACTGGTGCTGTCGCTGGGCTGTCACTGCCGGCGAGCGTGGAGTGAGTCGTGGCAGAGACGACTCGGCGAAACATCTGGGAGTTGTAACATCATACACCAGACTGCAGTGAGCGAGCTAGCAAGCTAGCAGTCAAAGTGACATCTTCTATGTGCAGGCTGCTCACTGAAGCTTGTGACAAGAGGCTGACATAGCGCCTACCAACAGGGCTTAAGCCCGTCAGGGTCCAAGGCCAAAATCTGAAGTGGTGCTCCAGTGTCCAAGAAATTTTGAAAAAAAAAAAAAAAAAAAAAAAAAAAAAAAAAACAAAAAAAAAAAAAAAAAAAAAAAAAAAATTTCTTACAGAATTAAAGAGTATATTTTTGTGAAGGTAATAAGACAAAAAAAAAAAAATTCTGATCAGTACTTACCGAGATACAGTGCCAAGAAGTTTACCCCAAATGATGTGGTGGTGGCAACAGCGACGGTTTCCACATACGTACATACATTACCTTGTTTACCGTTTTTTGTAGTTTTTTCTTTTCTAATTTTTTTCTTTTCCTACTAATATTTGGGGCCTGATAGACCAATACAGTATATAATGTATATATATATAAACTCACTGTATTGAACACAATAACCGCACTAAAGTTATTATCATATTATTGTTTACCACTGTTGTTTATTACAATAAACATGCACAAATCTTGTATAATACTAATGTTCTATCATATATTTACATATTTACAATCACTGGACATGATTTTAGAACTGCTGGAGCTTGTGGAACTCCTTGAAACATGGCACCATGCACAGAGGTACCTTACATTCTTCACACATAAACCGAGTGTCTTTGCGTCTTTGTTGCTGTCGTTTTGTTTGTGCACAGACGATGCATCTCTTCTGAGCAAATTTCTTCTGAGTTGAAGGAAGCTGTATTATGAAATGATCACCTTCCCTCCTCAAACGCTTGCGTATATCCTGAGGAGTTTGAGGACCTTGTTGTATAGCAGGTGTTGTTACCTGGTACTTCATTATGAGTTGTCTGACAAAAGACAAACAAAATTCACCATACGGTGGCCTGTTGCCAGTCTTCATTTGGTACATATTATATGCATTGAGCATTGAAATGTCCATGAGATGGAAGAAAAGTTTCATGTACCACTTGTAACTTTTACGAACACAATCAACAAAGCCAATCTGCATGTCACATTTGTCAACCAAGTGCATGTTTTGTGTATAATTAATCACTGTCACTGGTTTTCGAATACGTTCATTAGTCACTCGATCAACTTTGCCACTGTCTTACATTTCATTACAGTGAACGGTTGTCAACAATGTGACATCTCGTTTGTCATGCCACCATAATGCCATGATGTCACTGGCAGTAAACACCTGCACGTCATCACCACGAGCACCTGCGTTGAGCCTGGGCATATGTTTACAATTAGAACGCACTGTGCCACACACATCTGTCTTGTTCACTCACAAGAAATCACTGATTAATGGGCTTGTGTACCAGTTATCAGTATATAATGTAAGCCCCTTACCAAGATAAGGTGCCATCATGCTTCTCAGTACGTCACCTGAGATACCCAATAACATCTTGGTATCTTTCAATGTTTTATTTCCCATGTATACAACAATATCCAATACCAGGCCACTGTCACAGTCACATAGTACAAACAGTTTTACACCAAAGCGTTTCCTCTTGCTCGGTATATACTGCTTGAATGACAGCCTACCTTTGAACAAAATCAAAGACTCGTCAATTACAAGATTCTTGAATGGGTAAAAGTACATGCTGAACTTTTTGTTTGAGATACATAAAAACATTTCTAATCTTGAATAACCTGTCACTTCTGTCAGGCCTGGTTTTCTCAGAGAAGTGCAACATACGTAACAGTAAGATAAACCTGTTCACTGGGATTTCGTCTCCACGCTGCTGCATTTACCACCCAAGCTTCACACCCACATAAGAGTGTTGGTACTACTATACTTTCATACATTCCCTTCTTTGCCTCCATAGATAACGTTTTTTGACTCCACATATACCTCAACGCACCACTCACCTTTTTTCCCTCATCAATTCTATGGTTAACCTCATCCTTCATAAATCCATCCGCCGTAAGCCTCTTACTTTAAATAGTAAGCCAGAAATTATTCAACTCAGTGAACAAGGTATGTCAATGGCAATAATAAATAATAATAATAATAATAATAATAAAATAATAATAATAATTCTAGGTAGTAGGTTGGTAGACAGCAACCGCCCAGGGAGGTACTACCGTCCTGCCAAGTGAGTGTAACACGAAAGCCTGTAATTGTTTTACATGATGGTAGGATTGCTGGTGTCCTTTTTTCTGTCTCATGAACATGCAAAATTTCAGGTACGTCTTGCTACTTCTACTTACACTCAGGTCACACTACACATACATGTACAAGCGTATATATACATACCCCTCTGGGTTTTCTTCGATTTTCTTTCTAGTTCTTGTTCTTGTTTATTTCCTCTTATCTCCATGGGGAAGTGGAACAGAATTCTTCCTCCGTAAGCCATGCGTGTTGTAAGAGGCGACTAAAATGCCGGGAGCAAGGGGCTAGTAACCCCTTCTCCTGTATATATTACTAAATTTGAAAGGAGAAACTTTGGTTTTTTCTTTTGGGCCACCCTGCCTCGGTGGGATACGGCCGGTGTGTTGAAAGAAAGAAAGAAAGAATAATAAAATAATAATAATAATTCTAGGTAGTAGGTTGGTAGACAGCAACCGCCCAGGGAGGTACTACCGTCCTGCCAAGTGAGTGTAAAACGAAAGCCTGTAATCGTTTTACATGATGGTAGGATTGCTGGTGTCCTTTTTTTCTGTCTCATAAACATGCAAGGTTTCAGGTACGTCTTGCTACTTCTACTTACACTTAGGTCACACTACACATACATGTACAGGCATATATATATACACACATCCCTCTGGGTTTTCTTCTATTTTCTTTCTAGTTCTTATTCTTGTTTATTTCCTCTTATCTCCATGGGGAAGTGGAATAGAATTCTTCCTCCGTAAGCCATGCGTGTTGTAAGAGGCGACTAAAATGCCGGGAGCAAGGGGCTAGTAACCTCTTCTCCTGTATATATTACTAAATGTAAAAGGAGAAACTTTCGTTTTTCCTTTTGGGCCACCCCGCCTCGGTGGGATACGGCCGATGTGTTGAAAGAAAGAAAGAAAAAACATGCAAGATTTCAGGTACCTCTTGCTACTTCTACTTACACTTAGGTCACACTACACATACATGTACAAGCATATAAATACACACCCCTTTGAGTTTTCTTCTATTTTCTTTCTAGTTCTTGTTCTTGTTTATTTCCTCTTATCTCCATGGGGAAGTGGAACAGAATTCTTCCTCCGTAAGCCATGCGTGTTGTAAGAGGCGACTAAAATGCCGGGAGCAAGGGGCTAGTAACCCCTTCTCCTGTATATATTACTAAATTTGAAAGGAGAAACTTTGGTTTTTTCTTTTGGGCCACCCTGCCTCGGTGGGATACGGCCGGTGTGTTGAAAGAAAGAAAGAAAGAATAATAAAATAATAATAATAATTCTAGGTAGTAGGTTGGTAGACAGCAACCGCCCAGGGAGGTACTACCGTCCTGCCAAGTGAGTGTAAAACGAAAGCCTGTAATCGTTTTACATGATGGTAGGATTGCTGGTGTCCTTTTTTTCTGTCTCATAAACATGCAAGGTTTCAGGTACGTCTTGCTACTTCTACTTACACTTAGGTCACACTACACATACATGTACAGGCATATATATATACACACATCCCTCTGGGTTTTCTTCTATTTTCTTTCTAGTTCTTATTCTTGTTTATTTCCTCTTATCTCCATGGGGAAGTGGAATAGAATTCTTCCTCCGTAAGCCATGCGTGTTGTAAGAGGCGACTAAAATGCCGGGAGCAAGGGGCTAGTAACCTCTTCTCCTGTATATATTACTAAATGTAAAAGGAGAAACTTTCGTTTTTCCTTTTGGGCCACCCTGCCTTGGTGGGATACGGCCGATGTGTTGAAAGAAAGAAAGAAAAAACATGCAAGATTTCAGGTACCTCTTGCTACTTCTACTTACACTTAGGTCACACTACACATACATGTACAAGCATATAAATACACACCCCTTTGAGTTTTCTTCTATTTTCTTTCTAGTTCTTGTTCTTGTTTATTTCCTCTTACGTCCATGGGGAAGTGGAACAGAATTCTTCCTCCGTAAGCCATGCGTGTTGTAAGAGGCGACTAAAATGCCGGGAGCAAGGGGCTAGTAACCCCTTCTCCTGTATATATTACTAAATGTAAAAGGAGAAACTTTCATTTTTCCTTTTAGGCCACCCCGCCTTGGTGGGATACGGCCGGTGTGTTGAAAGAAAGAATAATAATAATATAATAAAATAATAAAAATAAAATAATAAAATAATAACAAAAATAATAATAATAATAATAATAATAATAATAATAATAATAATAATAATAATAAAAATAGAGTGAAACACCAACGTCAAAGACCTGGGAGTGATTATGTCAGAGGATCTCACCTTCAAGGACCATAACACTGTATCGATCGCATCTGCTAGAAAAATGACAGGATGGATAATGAGAACCTTCAAAACGAGGGATGCCAAGCCCATGATGACACTCTTCAGGTCACTTGTTCTATCTAGGCTGGAATATTGCTGCACACTAACAGCACCTTTCAAGGCAGGTGAAATTGCTGACCTAGAAAATGTACAGAGAACCTTCATGGCGCGCATAACGGAGATAAAACACCTCAATTACTGGGAGCGCTTGAGGTTCCTGAACCTGTATTCCCTGGAACGCAGGCGGGAGAGATACATGATTATATACACCTGGAAAATCCTAGAGGGACTAGTACCGAACTTGCACACGAAAATCACTCACTACGAAAGCAAAAGACTTGGCAGACGATGCAACATCCCCCCAATGAAAAGCAGGGGTGTCACTAGCACGTTAAGAGACCATACAATAAGTGTCAGGGGCCCGAGACTGTTCAACTGCCTCCCAGCATACATAAGGGGGATTACCAACAGACCCCTGGCAGTCTTCAAGCTGGCACTGGACAAGCACCTAAAGTCGGTTCCTGATCAGCCGGGCTGTGGCTCATACGTTGGTTTGCGTGCAGCCAGCAGTAACAGCCTGGTTGATCAGGCTCTGATCCACCAGGAGGCCTGGTCACAGACCGGGCCGCTGGGGCGTTGACCCCCGGAACTCTCTCCAGGTAAACTCCAGGTAATAAAATAATAATAATAATAAATCACTCTAGTGTGCTTTAAATGTTATATACAGTGGACCCTCGACTAACGCTATTAATCCGTTCCTGAGAGCTCATCGTTAGTCAAGTTAATTTTCCCCATAAGAAATAATGGGAATCAAATTAATACATGCAAGACACCCAAAAGCATTGAAAAAAAAAAAATTTAACACATGAAATATTAATTTTAATACACACAAACTGAAGAAGACATGCACAGTTACATGACACTTACCTTTATTGAAGATCTGGTGATGATTGATGGGATGGAAAGAGGGGAGTGTTGATGGTCTTAGTGTTTTGAAGGGGAATCCCCTTCCATTAGGACTTGAGGTGGCAAGTCCTTTTTCGGGGTTACTTCCCTTCTTTTAATGCCACTAGGACCAGCTTGAGTCACTGGACCTCTGTCGCACAACATAGCTGCCCATAGAGGCCTGTACCTCCCGTTCCTTTATGACATTCCTAACGTGTTTCACAACATTGTCAGTGTCACCATTAAACACTTGTTCAGGTTTCAGTCCTTCACTGTCTATGTACTCCTTGAATTCCTGCACATATTTTTCAGCTGCTGTTTGGTCCAAACTGGCAGCCTCACCATGCCTTATCACACTATGTATGCCACTACGATTCTTAAATCTCTCAAACCAACCTTTGCTGGCCTTAAATTCACTCACATCACCACTAGTTGCTGGCATTTTTCTAATTAAATCGTCATGCAACTTCCTAGCCTTTTCACATATGATCACTTGAGAGATGCTATCTCCTGCTATCTGTTTTTCGTTTATCCACACCAATAACAGTCTCTCAACATCTTCTATCACTTGCGATCTCAGTTTCGAAAACATAGTTGCACCTTTGGCAAGAACAGCTTCCATGATTGCCGTTTTCTTGGCCACAATAGTAGCGATGGTTGATTGGGGTTTTGTGTACAGCCTTGCCAGCTCGGAGACATGCACTCCACTTTCATACTTAGCAATGATCTCTTTCTTCATATCCATAGTAATTCTCACCCTTTTTGCTGTAGGGTTGGCACTAGAAGCTTTCTTGGGGCCCATGGTGACTTATTTTGCAGGTGCAATCACTAAAAAGGCTGTGATAATATGAAATGTTCCCATTGTATGATTGGAAGCGACCGCGGTGGCTGGCTGGCTTGTAAACACTGGCCAGAAGTGGACGCGTCTCAGACGGAAGGAATAGTGTTGGTCGAGTTTATTAGCGCTAATCGAGGCAAAATTTTTGCGATAAAATGTATCGCTAGTCAGATTTATCGTTAATCGATGCCATCACTGGTCAAGGGTCCACTGTATTACATAATTATAGACACTGTCATTAATCCATCTGTACCATTTCTTTTTTCGAAATTATATAAGAAATACACTACATACCATATATTTTTCCATAAACATTTTTAATCTCTATGCCCCAGCGAACCAGCTTCGACCTGATGCTTTACCAGATCGCATCAATAGTGAACCTACCATCATTCTTGGAGATTTTAATGCCAGACATAAGAATATTGGTGGGTCTATTACAAACACCAATGGAACTAAACTAGTGAGATTGCTGAATGAGCATGATAATGTTCGAATTGTGGGCACTACTGAGCCTACTCGCATATATGGTGGCATACTAGATCTGTGTCTTGGATTTAATACATCATATACGATGCATGACTCTGTCATAGTTGATGATCTTCTATCTGATCACTTCCCAAGACTAACAACTGTCAATCTTGATCACATCTCCAGCAATCAAGGAGCTAAATACAGAAGGAGGAAACTTATTCTCAAACCAGAACACAGAGACAACTTTATTAACCACTTGGATCAATGGTATAAGAATTACGAGCCCACTAGCACACAAAAATTTAATGATGATTTAATTACCACTATTGAGAGTGTTCTCACAGATCAAGTGGGCAGGAATAGGAAACAAAGACCCTCCACTATAAATAACAATAAAAACCAATGTAAATACTATAATGATCCACAGCTGCGCAATCTAACACATGCAGCTAGGAGGATTGGTAAAGCATACCGTGAATGTAGAACCCCAGACCTGCTCAGAACGTTCCAAGCTGCACTAACAAATGCAAGGAATAGAAAGGAAGAACTTAGGCAACAGGAATGGGAACAGTTTGTTAGTGGATTAAATAGGTCCACCCCTTTGAGTTTGGCTTGGAAAGGTATAAATAAAATAACCAGGAAAAAGACTGGCAATGTTGCTCATCCCTTTCCTCTTGAAAAAGCAAATGACCTCATAAATGACTGGTCCAAAACATCCAGGCATGAAAGCCTTCCATCTCACATTAGAAAAAATTTAGAGAGTACTTTTGAAGAAATGTTGAAACTGATTAATTTTATGAGCCAAAATATTGATGAGAGTGATTGCCTCTTTACCGAGTATGAATTAGATAATGCATTAACCAAAGGTCGATCAACTGCTCCTGGAGAGGATGGTATAACCTATGATATTCTCAGAACTCTAAGGCACGTGCCTGATAACCCTTTGTTGGCACTGTATAATCTCAGTTACATTGAGGGCGTTCTTCCTACTTCCTGGACCAATAGTCTCATTGTGCCTATCCCTAAGCCCCAACAGCCTGATACATTTAGGCCGATCTCCTTAACTAGTTGTCTTTGCAAAACTTTTGAAAGAATGATGCTTAACAGATTGTACTACAGAATCAGACATCAACTTTCCCCCTACCTCTATGGGTTCATGAAAGGTAAAAGTGTGCAGAACTGTATTTCCACCTTTCTCACTGCACATACCTCTACTAGTTTTACCACTTTTCTTGATCTAAAATCTGCATTTGATATTGCAAACAGAACCGTTATACTACATGAACTAGCCAAAATGAATATTGGTGGTAGCTTACTCTGCTGGATAATAGGATACCTGTCAAATAGAGTATCCTCTGTCCTTTACCAAGGCTTCAGAAGTGATTCTAAAGAAATGTCTTTAGGTACACCGCAGGGAGGAGTTCTTAGTCCCATGCTATTTAATATTCTGATTAATGCTCTCCTAAATGCTCTACCTGCCTCACCTAAACATATAGCTATAAGCTATGCTGATGATATCATGATCCATACAACAGGGCATAAGAAGATGAATACCATTCTTAATGAAGTTCAAGCAATTTGTAATCGACTAGGCCTCATAATATCTTCCTCTAAAACAAAGATATTAACAAGCAAACGACATCCCCCACCCATCTATTTGCAGGGTGAAATCATTAGCTACGTTAAAACTTACAGATATCTTGGTGTAGATGTACCCTTTAACAAATCCACTATACCACAACTAAACAAGAAATGTAAAGCTAGGCTAAATGCTCTCAAAGCTGTTGCTGGCTACAATCCCAACTATGGTGCTAATGTGAGAATCATGAGAATGATGTACATAGCCTATGTTAGGTCCTTAATTGATTATGCTGCTCCCATGTTGATATTAGCTAGAGAAAGTTCCCTCCGACCCTTGGAGTTAATGCAAAATGAAGCTCTCAGGACTATTCTTGGCTGTCCCAGATCTACAAAAGTTCTTAACATGAGGAAGGAGCTTGGTATTTCTAGTATCAGTGATAGGATTGTTGAAATTAACACTGTACTCGGTATTAGAATGTTGAGAAACGAACCAGACACTGTCACAGTGAATCTTACCAAGTGTCTAGAGGTAAATACACACAAATCTAAATGGATTGTGAAAACGTGCAATTGCATTAAGTTTTATAACCTGCATGAACTGTATCACTGTAGGCAACAAGAGCATTTCACCCCTCCATGGAAGATGTGTTCATTTAATATCACATACCTACAAGTCCCTCCCAAGAAGCTCATTGCTAGTAATCCCTTCCTTAAATCTTTTGTTAGAACAACTGCTCAAGAAGAAATTTTTCGCCTAGCTGGTAGTAATAAGTTATCACAAGTTATATACACTGATGGATCTAAACAGGAGTCTTCTGGCAGGGCTGCATCTGCTCTTGTTGCCACCTCCCTAGTTAAGAACGATAATAAATTTGTTGAGTTAGGCATAAGAATTAACAACTGGGTGTCTACACTGCAAACTGAATTGTTTGCAATCCTAATGGCGCTAAAGCTAACCTATGACACTGAGCTTGACTCTATCATCATTACTGATTCTATGTCATCATTGAAGGCTCTTGGCTCATATAATGACTCCAACAACATGCTCATTGGGGAAGCCAGGTATAGATACTCAAAAATTAGGGACAAAGGAATTAATGTACAATTGCTATGGATCCCATCACACATTGGATTACTCCTTCATGATAAAGTTGATATGTTAGCCAAGAAGAGTATCCAGAAGGAGAACGTAGAATATAACTTTGGTATAACTGTGTCTAGCATTAGGCATAATATTAGGAGAGAAGTAAATAATGAAGATGATTGTTATAGGAATGCAGTTAGAAGCCTGAGTAGATCTATAACCCACTATGATAACATGAACGTAGATAAGTATGTTTATGGAGCAACTTGCAATGTGAACAGACTGACTGATGTTGTAGTGGCCAGGCTTAGGCTTGGTTACAAGTACTTCTGGCAGTTTGGGAGACACACAGATGATGATCAAACTAAATGTAAATTATGTGATCAGGCATATGGTCACTCTCTTGAACACTATGTGCTTAATTGTCCACTTATTGAGGAATACAGAGACAGACAGTATAATAACCTATGTGACATGTCAAGATATCTTATTAATGAAAATAAGATACCAGATATACTAAGCAAATTTCCTAAATTTGCTTGTAACAGATAAGTGAACTATAGATATGTAGATATAAATCCATATGTATTCCTGTTAACCCTTTGGGGCCTAGTTCCTAGGCCTTTTGTGTATCCACATGCTCTCGCGCTACTGTCCACAGGATGGATATGGGGTGCACAATAAACTAGCCACTTCGGTGGCAAAATCTAAAATCTACCATATAAACAAAATAGATAAAATCATAGTAAAACAAACAATTGTGAGGTGTGGTAAATGAGTGGGCTACCACACCTGACTTCCTACAATATATAATACTCGCATCTCACCCTACATTAACACTACAAATATTTTTAAGGTAAGTAATTAGTGTACTGTATGTACATTTTACTTTTTTATTGTTTTTCAATGCCTAGTTCTATTGCTAACTTAATATATGATAGTGTAAGCATGTCATGAGGCATTTATATGCATTTAAAAGTGAAAAAATAAAGCGATTTGCTTTATGGTGATTTCCGTTTTACGGCAGTAGCTTGGAACCTAACCTGCCATGTAAGCGGTGCCCGCCTGTACTTAACAGTCTTGTGCTGACCACTTATATATACAGATATGGTTTCTCCAATCATGATTCAAATGAATCAAGTGTTCAATACCCTTGAAGAAAATATTTTAATTCTAGCTGCATATAAGCCTTAGAGCTTTCAAAAGATAAATAGGCAAAAATTTAATATACTCACCAACTGTTGTGCTGCTAAATTCTGCTCACTTTGATGAATTTGCTCTTGCAGTTGCTGTTGCTGGGTAGCAATGGACTCTATAGTTACATTTGGTGGCGGAGGTGGTGGAGGCGGTGGTGGTGGGGGCTGTGCATACCCTGGACCACTGCTAGTAAAAGCACCAGGTTCTCCAGCCTATGTGAGCAAAACTTCATCTGAGACTAGGTTAAAAAAAATTATACAAGATGTTGGAAGAAAAATTCTGTTTTCTAAATATTTAAAACTCAATTCAGTTACTCTTTTATCTCTGGTTAAGAACTTTTTTTTTCTTGAATCTATCAATAATGATACTTTAAGTCAAGACACTCACCTGAGGAGCTGTGTATGTAGCATCTCCAGGTGGTGGCGGTGGGAAAGACTGAGATGTATGAACAAATGGAGGCTCAGCCGTGCTTGTTGGTACAAAAGAAGTAGAAGTGACATAGCTTGAATCACCTGGTGGAAATGTTGAAGGTGGCTCACTTGAAGGGGGCGGAGGTGCATACTGCCCTTGGGAGAAACCTCCAGAAGTGACAGGTGCTTGTGGGAACTGGGGCAACTCAGGCTCTGGGTATGCAGAAGTAGGTGGATAGCCATATGCAGATGGGTAGTTTTGACCAGGAAAGGCACCTCCTCCACCTGGAAATGCACCTTGTGGAGGGGGTGGAGGCTGATGTAACGAAGGCTGCTGTGATGGCTGAGATTGTTGCTGCTGTTGATGCTCACGAGCTTGCCGATGCTTTAATACTATTATGAGAAACAAAAAGTTAAGTAACATAACAAAGCAAAGGGAGCATTATTAATTATAATGTACAGTAGTCAGTACAGTAAAACGGTTTCCTTTAAAACATTTTCTCCATTACACCACTGTCAAATTCCAGCATATTTTCCTTTTACAATTCGTAAAATTAAATTTAAACAGTTCTGCTTCTCGGTATGGAAAAAATTTCAGTGCCACAAGCTGGCCGACAGGGATTTTCCCTTCTGTGTAGTGAGGGCAAGGTAGTCTGCCTGTGGGTCAAGCCACTGTCTTTTGCAGGTGAGAACCAGTCCTCCGTATATAAGTGTCCAGTGCGATACCCAGCATTGTCTGTGAATCGGGTTTTGGTCTTTTCATTACCAAACGTTGCATCTGCCAAGGAACCATGGCACCCAGGAAACATGCAAGTGATGCAGGAAGTGGCAAAACAAAGTTTAAACGTTCAAGTTTTGGAATTATGAAGAAAACCGAGATATTAGATAAGCTTAAATGTGATGCCTGTGTGGTGGACATGACGAGAGCTCATGGCCTTAATGAAGTGTCGGTTCGTATGATTAAAAAGTGAGAAGCAAATATACGGGCTTGTGCAATGAATAACCCGGGCTGTCATCTGATTTACTGACCTGACTAACCTACTGACTTGATTTACTGAATGACTTGACTGATTTACTGAATGACTAACTTACTGAGCTGATTTACTGAATAACTTGACCGATTTACTGGCTGGCTTACCGATTTAACTGACCAACCTGACTGACTTACTGACTTGATTTACTGAATGAATGGCTTATTGACTGACCTAATTTACTGAATGACTTGACTGACCTGACTTGACTGATTTATTGACTGGCTTACTGACTTGACTGATTTAATGACAACTGATTTACTGAACTAATGACTGACCTACTGACTTGACTGATTTACTGACTTACTTGACTGATTTACTGAATGACTTGACTGATTTACTGAATGACTTTACTGATTGACTTACTAATTTACTGAATAACCTGATTGATATACTGACTGTTTGCTACTTGACTGACTGATTTACTGACTGATGGCTTACTGGCTTGGCTGGCTGACTTAACTGATTTATTAAATGACTTGACTGACTGACTTGAATGAGTGACCTACTGAATTAATTGAATGTACTGACTTGACTGACTGACCTACTGACTCACTTGAAAGGACTGACTTACTGACTGGACTACCATCTACCTCAGCCCAGATGGACCTCAGCATGCCTCTCCACTCCTTCCTTCACAATCACTGATGAACACCAGCAACCACAATTTAAGGTAAGAAATATTATTTCTGTTGCATTTTTAGCCTTAAGCAACAGAAAAAAACATATATTGTAACAATAATGAACAACAATTGCATTATTTTTATTTATTTAAGACATGGAGACCTCAAAAATACAAAGTTGGGGGTCCCATGAACATAACACTATTTTTTCCACAAGTTCTTCTGTTCCTTTAACACGGATTTGTCTAACACCGCATTTTCAGGAACGTAACTACCACCTTAATCTACGGTCTACTGCATAATTTTGTTGCTCTGATCTTCACAATGATGGAAGTTGAATTTTTAAAAGCTGTATTTAACAGTTTTATAGGAAATGCTAGAAAAATGTGGATTACAAATGAATATTAAAAAGATTAGAACAGGTTTATGAAGATTAACCCTTTCAGGGTTTCGGCCGTACTAGTACGGCTTACGCACCAGGGTTTTTGACATACTAGAATGCCTAAATTCTAGCGCCCTCAAATCTAGTGAGAGAAAGCTGGTAGTCCTACATATGAAACAATGGGTCTATGTGGTCAGTGTGCGCGGTACAAAAAAAATCCTGCAGCACACAGTGCGTAATGAGAAAAAAAAACTCTGACCGTGTTTTTGGATTAAAACAGCGACTTTGCACTGTATTTTCATATGTATTTATTGTTGTATTATAGTTTTCCTGGTCTCATTTTAAAGAATGGAAGACATATTACAGAAATTGAGATGATTTTGACTGATTTTACAAAGAAAACTACCTTGAAATTGCGCTCAAAGTAGAAGAAATGTTCGATTTTTACCAAAGTTCAAAAGTAAACAAATCGTGCTATGCGTCCAATACACGTCAACTGGTGAGTCTAATATTCTTTCACAAGTGTGCTGATAATATTTATACCATTTCTACACCAATGCAGTAGTCTGCATAACAGTAAATCTTCTATTTTTTTGTGTGAATAAAAATTCAAAGCGGAAAGCAAAAGAATGTAAGAGGGGCATGGGGATGTGACTAATGAACAGAGGAAATGTTATTTTAGTGCCAGGAATGTCTTTCTTGTTTATTCTGGACCCTATTCGGAAACTGGCATCTTTTGAAATTTGTGTGAAATTGGCAAAATTGCTAAATTCTGACCACTTTATTGGATAGTTGAAATCAGTAAATGGGTGGTTTCTTGTACTCATTCAATAGAAAAAATGTAGTTCTAGCAAAATAGTTATGATTTTTGTCGACAAGTACACTGGAATTGGCTGAAAATAGGGCTCAAAGTGGGCAAAATCGCCGATGTGTAAACATCGTCGAGACTGCTAACTTCGCAAGAGCATAATTCTGTAAGTTTTCCATCAAATTTCATACTTTTGGTGTCATTACGATCGGGAAAGATTCTCTATCTTTTCATAAGAAAATTTTTTTTTTTTTTTTTAAATTTGGCCGACCCTGAGAACAAGTCTCTGACAGGGCCTGTCGACCCTGAAAGGGTTAAGAAGCACAAAATTCCCTAAAATTTCTATTTAAATGAAGGAATTTGTTTAGTTTTTATAAACCTCTCTAAGAGTAGCTGCCTGTTTGTAGTATCTCTAACATTAATAATACTTTTCTCCTTTTGCCCTTTGCTTACATCTTCCAAGTGCATACTTTAACTACCTTCAGCATCCGTTTTATTATTCTTACATTCATGAGGGGAGAGCTAAACCTTTAAGGTTCATACAGTGCCTGGAGGAATGGAAGACATTCAATCTCCTCAGACATCTACTTCAGACAATGCTCTAGCTAGAGCACTATTTGACCTCGTGTCTACACTCATTACAGATCATTTCTCTACATGGAAAACCCATTAATGTTAGGCTGACCATTTAACCTGCTCTTCCCACCAGGACGATGGTGATCTGCATGCTTCCTTGGTACTTAGACAGTGTTCACTTGGTTTACAGAATTCAAGTGTGCTTAGCAGAACCTACAGTCATCTAGTGGAGACTTACACTCCCTCAATGTCAAAGTGTTGTTATTTTTCTAGTAGCTCAACTCCCACTTTAACATCCATTGCCAAGACTTAGACATATCTACTCTGACATGGACTTGTTTTACCCTCAGTTTTTCCGCCATTCTTCTGCCTATACTATCCACTTAATTCATGGATGACAATCAATCTGCTGTTTCTACTGAACACAGTAACTCACCATCTTGTGGTAACATGCCAGTTTAGAATTACTCTACCATGCCTATCTGAGCAAGTGATGGGCACCTACGCATTTAGGGCAGGTATAATTTTGGCAGTTCCTGTCATTCAAAAGGCCCACTCATTCTTTATCTCCATTCAGAAATACAGTGGTACCTCGTGATACGAACAGCTCAAAACTCGAACTATTATTTAAGTGTATTTATGTAAGTGCTTTTGTAAGTGTATTTTTGGGGGTCTGAAACGGATTAATCTAATTTCCATTATTCCTTATGGGAAGAAATTCGTCGGGTATCGGCACTCAAACAGCCTTCTGGAACAAAAAAAATTTGTATCCCAAGGTACCACTGTATAGGCCTCTACTTCCAGTTGTTGCTAAAGATTAATTCTTGCTCACTCGCCAATTTTCACACATCAGGTTTCTAGTTACATCACCTAGAGTCAAATTTGACATTCCCTATCATTCCTAGCACATATAACTCCAGTATCCACTGCCATATCAATTCTTCCTCATTCCATTTATTTTTAACACAATGGCTGTCTCTTATCGAGGCAGGGTGACCTGAAAAGGAAGGAACAATTTTTTTTTCTTTTTACATTTAGTAATTCATACAGGAGTTACTAGCCACTTGCTCCTGATTACAAACAGTCTTATGACACATGGCTTACGGAGGAAGGGTTTTTCTTCACTTCCCCAAGGAGTCATTTCCAGTTGTATGTGAATAATTTTGAAAAGTGGCTTGTGAGTCCCATCTGCTCTTTAAGTGTGTGTGCATGCTTGCAATAATCTGGATTCTTCTGGCTATTAAGGATTTGGATACAAAGTTGTGTTAGAAATCCACTGCTCACATCCAAACTAATGTGTCTACATAGCAATTCAGTTTTATAAATTGCCCATGTCACTGGTTGAGAATTTCCTTTCTCAGTGCTCTGCATTTTGAGAATTATCCTTCATGTCCTCAGTTGCTGCTGCCTTAGTACTGTGTACTAGTGGTAGGAGTCCAAAAATAACTCATGGATCCCAAACACAGAATATAATACTTAGAAGTATAAAAACCTACTTTCTGTAAAGGGTTCCAGTAACCATGGTGCCCTCCACCTTCCTTTGTTGGCTGTTTCCTTCCAGCCTAAACCAAAGCCTGGAGTCAGGCTTTTCTGTTGTTTGCCTGATCACCCAGGCTGATGCTGTTGTCAGCCTGCTGTCTTACATATCCATCACAGTCTGGCTGATCTGGCACTTGTCAAGTTTATGTAGAATTTCTAGTTGGTCATGGACCAGGCTGTGGGGTGGCCTGGTTCATGACCAGCACACCCTCTAGGGAAGTACTACAAATCCAGAAAATATATTTCAGCCTGCAAATTGCATTATCAAAATAGAATCCCTAAACTTAGCTGCCATTTCTCTTACTGGTGGGTTATATTAACAATGCTTGGCACTGAGCAAGACTAGACAGTGTAGACTGAAAGATGCAAGGGTAAAGATGATCATCCATGACAGTTTATGAAAGTTAAAAATATAAAAAAATTAAAAATCTAACAATTAATTAAAACCATGCTTCAAAAAACAATTCTTAATATCCTTTAGTTGACATATAACTAAAGCACTGTACATAACTAGAGAGTGAGGCAT
The DNA here is from genome assembly GCF_038502225.1 of Cherax quadricarinatus. Taxonomy (NCBI): domain Eukaryota; kingdom Metazoa; phylum Arthropoda; class Malacostraca; order Decapoda; family Parastacidae; genus Cherax; species Cherax quadricarinatus. Next base: position 31,409,710 of record NC_091303.1, on the reverse strand, counting down.
GTAAATTCATACAAATTAAGACCTCAAAAAAAAAAAACAGAATTAATAGCTTTTATAAAATAAACTTAAGTTATCTATACAGGTAACACATCAGTGTAAATGTAATGCCTAGTAGCATACCTTCACTCTACTCTTGGGCAACCAGGAAACTTATATAGTGAGATAAGATGTACCTCTTGAATTGTGTGACAGATGCAGTGAATACCTTCATTAATGAACTGCTGCTCATTTAGGGACTTTATATTAAGCCAGTAACTAGCTTGATAAACCCTTAGAATCAGCACAATATGGTCATTAAGATACATGCTACATCTAAATGCCTTTAACTCCACCCTGTTAGTATTTACATATCATTTCAGTACCTCTAGTCCTCACTGATGACAAATCAATTTTTTAAACACTACAATACCCAATCCCACTATAAATTCATGGAAAGGATTAATTTTTGTGGTTTTCACACCAGTCACAGAATACAAATTTTACAATATTTAAAGTACATACCCTCTTGTTGCAGTTCAGAGGGTCATCTGAGTTGTGGTGTCAGTATACTACTAGGAATACAGTGACTGAATGAATTAATGTTAAAGTGTTTCATCTTTTTCGAGCACAATACTTTGGTGGAAGATGACAGGGGTGTTAAAAAAAAAATACCCAACATCTCGCCACCAAATGAGAAAGCGATGACTAGCAGAAGACAAAGTTTCAGGACTTTTATGAATTCATTAATATTTAACTCCTCCCATTACTTTTATTTAAAACTATTTCAAAATACCCTATGCATTAATTACTCTTAAAACAAACATTTCAGCTTTAAACTTATTTTAAAGAGTTTTCATTTCATATTGTTATTACATATGCAGCAATACTCACTTGCTTGTTCTGTTGTAACTTTGTACTGGTAGTAATTGAAGAATTCTCCACCAAACAAGAAGCTGAACTTTGGGTTCTCCTTCTGTTTGGTCTTTGTCATCTGTTCAAATTCAGGGCCATTGCGTGCTACAAACTGTGCCAGCTTGTCAATAATGTTCTTCAACTCTTGGTCTGCAAAATTTGAAACGTAATAAAATTTCAATACATTAAAATGATGAGCAACTTACTACTGTAATTATGAGTCAAACTTGTGTGTCGATTAGTCATGATAAGCTTTATTTAACAAGGAATGGGTCGCCTTGATTACAGCAGTAGAGGTGAGGATAATGTACATCTTAGCAAATCATTCAGAACAGTGGAAACATTTTAACACATCCCTAGCAATTGCAAAACAAACTGTGAATACTTATATCTATTAAAAAGTATAAAAAATAAACTCCTAAGTAAAGTACTAAATCAATTAAATAACATTAGATACAGAACCTATTCAAATCAACTATTAACAGGCTATATCAGCAGGATCAGTGTCGGTGCAGTAGATCTATACAAAAAATTATGGTGCCCTAAAATTTGGTGTGTGGGCAAATTTTGGCCATGACACAAGAATAGGTCTATGCTGCAAGTGTGTGCAGTATAATGCAAAATCCTGACCAACAAATTGTATAATGGGAACATCTAATCCCTTACCCTGCATTTGGGTTACAATAGCAACTTTGACAAATTGGGTGACATACTAATAAAATGTACGTACAAAATTTGAGTCGGTTTAAGACCAGAAGAGGACTGAAATAGGCATCAAAGTAGCGAGAAATGGTCGATTTGGGGAAATTTTCCTGAGGAAGGATGGTGCCTCCCTGACCCACCCCTCTCCCCTCTGGTCTGCATTTATGGCCTACTAGGATGAAAAAAAAAAAAAACAGAATTTTTGTGTGATGATGCATTCACAGCAGTGGGCAAGAGTTATACAAGAGAGGCTGGTAAATGTAATTAATTAGCAGAGGGAAGGTTGTCTTAATCGCTGAAATGCCTACAGTTTTCGCTTTAACCCTTTCACTATCTCATACGTAGTTCAATGTTATTGACACTCGAGTCGTTTATGCATATCTACCTTTTGAGCTCAACTCCCTACGATAAGATGTGTGGTAAATGTTGGCCTTTACATGAGAGAATGAGTCTGTGCGGTATATACTTTTGATAAGTTTCAAGAGTCTTACTACTCTCAGAATGTGCATAGTATAAAAAAAAATCCTACCCCACATGACAGGAAAAGCAAACCTCTGACCTTAGTCTTTCGTTTATAAACGCAAATTTGAAGTGTTTTCTAGGATGATTTTTATGGATTTTATTGGCAGATATATTCAATTTTTGACAATTTTCATGACAATAGGTAAGGTCCCCTACACCCCCAGGTCTGTTTTATAAGTTCTCACTAGGTCTCTTTAAATTACTGGGATGCCATAAACCATGACCAATCATTCTTGGTTATATTTTATTATCTGAGAAACAGGGTAAATCTTTGATTTTTTGTGAATACAAAATGAAGGAATAGTGTAATACAGTGGAACCTCGGTTTTCATATGCCTGTTTTCATAGGATTCAGTTTTCAACGACTTTTTTTTGTCAAAAATTTCTTCCAGTTTTTGTAAATTCACTCAGTTTTCGTAGAGTTGAAAACAGTCTGTACTAAACGCGCCCGCATGACTCAGCCACTCAAGCGCCAACACAAAGCATCCCATGCGTTCATGACTCAGTCTGTCTTTGTTTCTCGTTGAAAGAGCATCACCCCACATGTTCATCCGAAACATATCGTAATAATCCATTGTTTTTTCGTGCTTGTTTATTGAGTGTGGCTGCTAAATAAGCCACCATGGGGCCAAAGAAGTTCCAAGTGCCAGCCCTTTGATAAAGAAGGAGAGAAACATGATAGAATTCAAGAAAGAACTCGTAGCAAAGTACAAAAGTGGCATACGCGTGCCAATTCCACCAGGATGTATGAGAAGTCCACGTCAACATTCAGTTCCATCCTGGCAAAGAAAAAAGAAATCAAGGAAGCTGATGTTGCCAAAGGGGTAAATGTGCTAATGGAACAGAGATCACAAACAATCGAAGATGTTAAGAAGTTAGCGGGAGATAGTATTTTGGAGGTGATAATTTGCGAAAAGGCAAGGCAGTTGCATGTGGATCTCGCAAAGAAAATGCCTGGAACGAGTGCTGCTGTTAGTGAATTTAAGGCCAGCAGAGGCTGGTTTGACAAATTCAAGAAGCAAACTGGCATACACAGTGTGGTAAGGCATGGCAAGGCTGCAAGTTCGGACAAACATGGGGCTGAAGAATTCATTGATGAATTCAAGGAGAACGTAGAGGCTGAAGGATTCCTCCCCAACATGTCTTCAATTGTGATGAAAGAGGCCTCTTTTGGAAGAAAATGCCAAAGAGGACCTACATCACGCAGGACGAAAAGGCACTGCCAGGACACAAGCCTATGAAGGATAGGCAAACTCTTTTGTTCTGTGGTAATGCTAGTGGAGATTTCAAAGTGAAGAGTTTACTGGTGTATCACTCTGAAAATCCCCGAGTGTTCAAGACAAACACTGTCATCAAGAGTAAATCGCATGTGGCCAGGATGTGGAAGAATTGGTGGACGACCCCATGGAAGAGGTAACCACTGAAGAGCTGCAACACCTTGAACTGGAATAGCAACAGACCACAGCTGAGGAAATTGCTTCAGAGGAAGAGGAAGAGAGAGGGGAGAATGTGCCTTCTTCTGTTATTAAGGACGTGTGCAAAGTAGAGCGAGTTGCAAAGTTTTGTAGAGAAATATCACCCTAACAAAGCTGTTGCAAGTAGTGTCTGCAACATGTTCAATGACAATGCCTTGTCCCATTTTAGGTAAATTGTAAAGAGATGCCAGAAACAGACCTCTCTGGACAGATTTTTTTGTGCAACAGGAGTACAGTGACTCAAGCTGGTCCTAGTGCCAGTAAAAGACAAAGAAGGGAAGTAACCCCGGATAGGGCCTTGATACCTGAAGGTCTTATGGAACGAGATTCCCCTTCCAAACAATAACCTCTCCTCCTCCTTATCCCCTCCTCGCCGTCTTCCATATGCCAACGAGTCTTCAATAAAGGTAAAAGTGATGTTAAATGTTCACTTATCCATTTCATTAGTCATTTATAGCTATTTCTCATTGTTTTCTGTATGTAAAACTATAGTTATTCTATACAAAATGTATTTTTTGTTAATATTTTTGGGTGTCTGGAACGGTTTAATTGGATTTACATTATTTCTTATGGGAAATACAGTGGACCCTCAACCAACGGCATTAATCTGTTCCAGAGAGCTAGCCGTTAGTCGAATTTGCCGTTAGTTGAATTAATTTTCCTCATAAGAAATAATGGAAATCTAACTAATCCGTGTCAGACAGCCAAAAGTATTAACAAATATTTTTTTTAAAGATCAAATATAAATATACATACAGAAAACAATGACAAATAAATATAAAGCACTAATAAAATGGATAAATGAACATTTAACATCACACTTACCTTTACTGACTTATCTTTACTGACTTGACTTGTTAGTGTATGACAAGACACGTAGGAGGCAAGAGGAAGACAAGTTTATTATGCTTCAATATGATGCTAATATCATCTCTACAGCTTATTTATCTATCACAATTCATTTAATATGACATTATAAACAACTTTAATAACATAGAATGAATAAAATGTCATAATGTATGAGAGGAGTAAATGGTGTAAGTGTTATTGTTAGGTTCAGGGCTACCACTGAGAGCTGCTGGGGGCAGCAGAGGATTTTGCCAGCACCAACATCACACTTAACCCTTTCAGGGTCGGCAGGCCCTCTCCTAAACTTGTTCTCAGGGTTGGAAATTTTTGGAAAAAAAAAATTATTTTTTCTTGTGAAATGATAGAGAATCTTTTCCCAATCATAATGACACCAAAAGTATGAAATTTGATGGAAAACTTATGGAATTATTCTCTCGCGAAGTTAGAGGCCTCGACGATGTTTACACAATGGCGATTTCGCCCACTTTGAGCCTTATTTTCGGCCAATTCCAATGTACCAGTCGACAAAAATCATAACCATTTTGCTAGAACTCCATTTTTTCTATTGAATAAGTACAAGAAACCACCCATTTACCGATTTCAACTATCCAATGAAGTGGTTAGAAATTGGCAATTTTACCAATTTCACAAAAATTTCAAAAGATGCAAATTTCCAAATAGGATCCAGAATAAACAAGACAGACATTCCTGGCAATAAAATAACATTTCTTCTCTTCATTAGTCACGTCCCCGGGCCTCTGTTACATTTGTTTTCCACTTTGAATTTTTATTCTCACAAAAAATAGATTTATTGTTATGAAATGGTGTAGAAATGGTATAAATAATATCAGCGCACTTGTGAAAGAATATTAGACTCACCAGTTGACGTGTATTGGATGCATGGCATGTTTTGTTTACTTTTGAACTTTGACAAAAATCGAACATTTCTGCTACTTAGAGCTCAATTTCATGGAACTTTTCATTGTGAAACCAATCAAAATGATCTCAATTTCCATAATATGTCTTCCATTCTATAAAATGAGATCAGGAAAACTAAAATACAGTGGACACCCGGTTTACGATATTATTTCATTCCAGAAGTATGTTCAGGTGCCAGTAATGACCGAATTTGTTCCCATAAGGAATATTGTGAATTAGATTAGTCCATTTCAAACCCCCAAACATACACGTACAAACGCACTTACATAAATACACTTACATAATTGGTCGCATTGGGAGCTGATCGTAAACCAGGGGTCCACTGTACAACCATAAATAGCATACAAAAATACACTGCAAAGTCGGTTTTAAACCAAAAACACGGTCAGGGTTTTTTTTTCTCATTATGCACTGTGTGCTGCAGGATTTTTTTTATACTGCACACACTGACCACAAAGACCCATTCTTTCATATTTAGGCCTACCAGCTTTCTCTCACTAGATATGAAGGAGCTAGAATTTATGCGTACTAGTACGGCACCAATCCTGGCATGCAAGCCATACTAGTACGGCACTAACACTGAAAGGGTTAAACAATGTATGTACAGCAGGGCCCCACTTATACGGCAGGTTAGGTTCCAGGCTACCGCCGTAAAGTGGAACACCCTTTTTTTCCACTTATAAATGCATACAAACACTAAATAACAAGTTTACACTAACATATATTAAGTTAGCAATAGAACCAGGCATCAAAAAACAATAAAAAAGTACAATACACACATAGTGCACTCATTACTTACCTTAAAATATTTATAGTCTTAATCTAGGGTGAGACAAGTAGTATTTATTGTAAGAAATCAAGTGTGGTATGTATGGTAGTCAGCCAGGCTACCTTACCAGGCCACCCCACCCACACATACTATTCTATGATATTTAGGCATCCCAGAGTGATAAAATGTATATGCAGTTCACTCATTACATACCTTAAAATATAGGGTGAGATGAGTAGTATTTATTGTAAAAAATCAAGTGCGGTATGTATGGTAGTCAGCCGGGCTACCATACCAGGCCAACCCACCCACACATTCTATTCTATGATATTTAAGCATCCCAGAGCAATAAAATGTATATACAGTTCACTCATTACTTACCTTAAAATATTTGTAGTCTTAATGTAGGGTCAGGAGTAAGTAAATGAGATAAAACGAATAAATGAGAGAGAGAAAGAATGAGTGCATGAGAGAGGACAGGCGCAGAGTTACGTAAACAAACCAGGCGAAGGTAAGTTTTGTAAACAAAGTGTACACGTCTGGTTTGTGTACAAGTTACATTGTGTACAGGTTGTCTCTACATTGATACGGTAGAATAAATAAAGAAGGACACTCCCTTCTCATGTAACATCATTTTGAGAAGAAATGATGCTCTGAGTGAAGGCAATGGAAATAAGTCACTGACTTTTTTGGGTTATCCTAGGTTCTCTACACATATGTTATGTATGATACTCTATGTAACTGTATTTGTGTATACCTGAATAAACTTACATACATACGAAAGGAATAACTTTCTACAGTTACCCACAGTAACACATTTTCTCTTATGTTAGATTAGAGAAAATGTTATTCTTGCCATCACTTGTACAAGTTATCTGGCTACCACATCTCATATTTATGTTTATTTATTCTATTGTGGGGTGTATTTATCATCTTTTTATGTTATGTATCGTGTTTATTATATAATTTTGAAAAAAATATCATGGATGGATTAATGAAAATGTGTATATTAACGTAATATACGACATTTAATGAGACTCGGTGATTATTATTATTATTATTATCATTTCTAATATGGCGTCACTTGTGCAAGTCGTCTGCTACCACATCTCACATTTATGTTTATTTATTCTACTGTGGGGTGTATTTATCTTATATGTTATGCATCGTGTTTATTATATAATTTTGAAAAAATATCATAGATGGATTAATGAAAATGTGTATATTAACGTAATATACGACATTTAAATGAGACTCGATGATTATTATTATTACTAATATGACGTCTGGAGACATAAGACACTCTTACTGATTTTAATGTGTACCTGCATGCCAGCACAGTATGTAAGCTTATTTAGGTACAGGTATACATAAGTATAATTATCAGAGTATATATAAAATATGAAATAACTTTTAAAAACATTTGAAATTTTGGAGTTTCCAGACAAAATGGAGAGACTTAGTGCTTACTGAGCTCACGGAAAATGTAAACAAACAGGGTGGGGCGTGGTGACCGTATTAGAAAGTCAGGTGGGGGGAGCCGTATAGCGAGTTTTGGTCATAATTTGAAATGACCGTATTAGCGGAATGCCGTAAAGTGAAACGCCGTAAAGCGGGGCCCTGCTGTAATTTATAAATAAGAAATACAGTGGTCCCTCGCTTATCGTCGTTAATCCGTTCCTGGAAGTGCGATGATTATCGAAAAAGACGATTTTCAAATCAATTTTCCCCATAAGAAATAATGTAAATACAATTAATCCATTCCTGACACTCAGAAGAATTAAAACAAAAAATTTTTTACATGAAATATAGATGTAGTACATAAACAATACAATGGGACATGATGAATGAAACATTAACAGCATAACACTTACCTTTATTGGCGATTCTTCTTAGTGTATGGAAGACTGGAGGAGGAGAGAGATTGGATTAGTTACTGTTTGGAAGGGGAATCCCTTCCATCAACACCTTAGGTATCAAGTCCTTTTATGGGGTTACTTCTCTTCTCTGTTTCTTAAAGCCACTAGGACCAGCTTGAGAGTCACTGGAGTCCTGTCTCGCAAAAAGTGTCCAGAGAGCTCTGTTTCTGGCGTCTCTTTAAAACTTCCCTAAAATGGGCCAAGACTGTCACTGTACAAGTTGCCAATACGGCTTGCAACATCCTTCTCAGGGTGATGTTTCTCCATAAATCTTTCCATCCTACCCCACATTTCAAAAATCTCCTTAATTTCTGAAGAATTCACCTTCTTCCATCTCTCTTCCTCCTCCTCTGCAGCAAGATTCTGAGCTGTGATCTGTTGCTGTTCCTGCTGAAGCTCTTGCAGCTTCTCAGTGGTTTGCTCTTAGTTGTGGTCCTCCACCAACTCTTCCACGTCCTCCAAACTCAAACTCACATCCAACCCCATGGAACTCCCCAATGCCACAATAGTAGAGTTCACAACTGACATAGGCTCATCAGGGTCAGCCACAAACCCTTCAAAATCCCTCTTGTGGACACAATCTGGCCACAATTTTCTCCAAGCAGAGTTCAAAGTCCTGGTAGTCACTCCCTCCCAACCCTTACCTATAAGGCTTATGCAACAGAGGATACTGAAGTGTTCTTCCAAAACTCTCTTAGGGTCAAGCAAGTGTCTGACATCACATTAAAGCACCTTTGAAACATTGCTTTCGTTTAGAGTTTTTTAAAGTTTGAAATGACCTGCTGGTCCATGGGCTGGAGGAGAGGAGTGGTATTCGGGGGCAAGAACTTTACTGTGATGAACCCAAACTCCTGCAGAATTAGGTCATCCAAGTTTGGAGGATGAGCGGGTGCATTGTCCATTACTAGGAGGCACTTGAGATCCAATTTTTTTCAGGAGGTAATTCTTCACACTAGGGCCAAACACTTCATTGAACTACTCGGCAAAAATTTCCCTCGTGACCCATGCCTTATTATTAGATCTTCAAAACACATACAATTTATTCTTCATAACATTGTTTTTTGAACACACTGGGATTTTCAGAATGGTACACTAGTAATGGCTTCACTTTGAAATCCCCACTAGCATTAGCACAGAACATGAGTGTCAGCCTGTCTTTCATAGGCTTGTGTCCTGGCAGTCCCTTTTCCTCCTGAGTAATATAAGTCCTCTTTGGCATTTTCTTCCAAAAGAGGCCTGTTTCGTCACAACTGAACACTTGTTCAGGTTTCAGTCCTTCAGCCTCTATGTACTCCTTGAATTTACTTACGAATTTTGTAGCTGCAATTTTGTCCGAACTGGCAGCCTCACCATGCCTTATCACACTGTGTATTCATGTTCTCATTTATCCACACCAATAATAACTTCTCAACCTCTTCGAGTACTGCTGATCTCATTTTTGTCAGCATATTTACCCCCTTTGCAACAACAACTTCCTTGATTTCCTTTTTCTTGGCCATGATGGAAGATATGGTTGTATGGGTTTTGTTATACATCCTGGCCAGTTCGACCACATGCACACCACTTTCATATTGTTCAATGATGTTTTTCTTAAATTCAATCGTATTTCTCACCTTCTTTACCAAAGGCTTGGCACTAGGAGCTTTCTTTGGAACCATGGTAGCTTATTTAGCACTTGCAAGCACTAACAGATACAGATACTAATGCCAGAAAAAAAATCCCCCCCAGTACCAACAATACCACCAGTCCGATAACATTCTTCTTTGCAAATATACAGGGTCTAAAGCCAGCAACAAACAACAAAATACCTTCCATCCGTGGACTGCTTGCAGAGGCAAAGGCAACGTTCGCGGCTTTCACTGAGACCCACATAAAGGATCACTTGGACAACGAAATATGGATTCCAGGTTACAACCTATACAGATGTGACAGAGTGAACAGGCAAAAGGGGGGATTGGCCTGTACATTGCAGAGTCACTTGTTTGCACAGAACTGCTTAATGCCTCAAATGATGTAGTGGAAGTTTTAGCAGTAAAGGTCGAGAACCAAAACCTAGTCATTGTGGTAGTCTACAAGCCTCCGGATGCAACATCCCAGCAATTCCAGGAACAGCTGTTAAAAATTGACCACTGTCTGGAAAATCTTCCAGCTCCTGCACCCAACATCTTGCTCCTGGGGGATTTCAACTTAAGGCACCTAAAATGGAGGAATATAGCAAATAATATTGTTGCAGTAATAACACCAGGAGGCAGCTCTGATGAAAACTCACACTCACACGAGCTTTTAAATCTCTGCACAAAATTCAATTTAAACCAGCAAATAATAGAGCCTACTAGACTGGAGAATACACTAGACCTCATCTTCACTAACAATGATGATCTGATAAGAAATGTCACCATATCAAAAACAATATACTCAGATCACAACATAATTGAGGTTCAGACATGTATGCGTGGAGCCCCAGACCGACATAATGAGACTAGTCACGAGGGAGCATTCACCAAATTCAACTTCAATAACAAAAACATAAAGTGGGACCAAGTAAACCAAGTCCTAACCGATATAAGCTGGGAAGATATACAAAGCAACACAGACCCCAACTTATGCCTAGAACAGATTAACTCGGTGGCACTCGATGTATGCACAAGGCTTATTCCTCTAAGAAAAAGGAGGAGTAGATGTAAAATAGAAAGAGACAGGTGCTCCCTTTACAGGCGACGGAAAAGAGTAACAGAGCGGCTTAAAGAGGTCAATATATCTGAAATGCGTAGGGAGACACTGGTCAGAGAAATAGCAAGCATCGAACTTAAGCTAAAAGAATCCTTTAGGAGTCAGGAATCGCGGGAAGAACTAAAAGCCATAAATGAAATCGAAAGAAACCCAAAGTATTTCTTCTCCTATGCCAAATCAAAATCGAGAACAACGTCCAGTATTGGGCCCCTACTTAAACAAGATGGGTCCTACACAGATGACAGCAAGGAAATGAGTGAGCTACTCAAGTCCCAATATGACTCAGTTTTTAGCAAGCCGCTAACCAGACTGAGAGTCGAAGATCAAAATGAACTTTTTATGAGAGAGCCACAAAATTTGATTAACACAAGCCTATCCGATGTTATCCTGACGCCAAATGACTTCGAACAGGCGATAAATGACATGCCCATGCACTCTGCCCCTGGGCCAGACTCATGGAACTCTGTGTTCATCAAGAACTGCAAGAAGCCCCTATCACGAGCCTTTTCCATCCTATGGAGAGGGAGCATGGACACGGGGGTCGTCCCACAGTTACTAAAAACAACAGACATAGCCCCACTCCACAAAGGGGGCAGTAAAGCAACAGCAAAGAACTACAGACCAATAGCACTAACATCCCATATCATAAAAATCTTTGAAAGGGTCCTAAGAAGCAAGATCACCACCCATCTAGAAACCCATCAGTTACACAACCCAGGGCAACATGGGTTTAGAAAAGGTCGCTCCTGTCTGTCTCAACTATTGGATCACTACGACAAGGTCCTAAATGCACTAGAAGACAAAAAGAATGCAGATGTAATATATACAGACTTTGCAAAAGCCTTCGACAAGTGTGACCATGGCGTAATAGCGCACAAAATGCGTGCTAAAGGAATAACAGGAAAAGTCGGTCGATGGATCTATAATTTCCTCACTAACAGAACACAGAGAGTAGTCGTCAACAGAGTAAAGTCCGAGGCAGCTACGGTGAAAAGCTCTGTTCCACAAGGCACAGTACTCGCTCCCATCTTGTTCCTCATCCTCATATCCGACATAGACAAGGATGTCAGCCACAGCACCGTGTCTTCCTTTGCAGATGACACCCGAATCTGCATGACAGTGTCTTCCATTGCAGACACTGCAAGGCTCCAGGCGGACATCAACCAAATCTTTCAGTGGGCTGCAGAAAACAATATGAAGTTCAACGATGAGAAATTTCAATTACTCAGATATGGTAAACATGAGGAAATTAAATCTTCATCAGAGTACAAAACAAATTCTGGCCACAAAATAGAGCGAAACACCAACGTCAAAGACCTGGGAGTGATCATGTCAGAGGATCTCACCTTCAAGGACCATAACATTGTATCAATCGCATCTGCTAGAAAAATGACAGGATGGATTTATTTATTTATTTATTTATTTATTTCCAATTTGTGCACACATACAGAGGTACAAAAGAAATACAGATAAGAGCAGTATGCCAAAGCCACTTATACTATGCATAGCATTACGGGCTGGCTTAAAATTAACTTAAGATTAACTAAGCAATGATTATTATTATTATTATTATAATCAAAAAGAAGCGCTAAGCCACAAGGACTATACAGCGCTGCTACTAAGCAATGATGAAATCAGTGATAAAACATTAATGTAAACAGATAACTATAAAGCACAAGTGAGTATTACAAAGACAGGTCATATGGTTGCATTCAGTTAGGTAGTGATTCTGTTAGGTAGTGTATTTAAAAAATAATAAAGTTAGATTGGGTTTTAGGTTTAACATTTATGTGATATAATTGTGAGAAACATTTAAGATATACAATTTATAATGTTCAGTTATTCAGTATTTATTTGGTTTTGGGTGAGTAAGTAATCTTTGAGAAGAGACTTGAATTTACAAACAGGTTGTGTTTCTTTTATATTTACAGGTAATGAATTCCAGATTTTAGGGCCTTTTATGTGCATTGAGTTTTTGCATAGTGTGAGATGGACACGAGGAACATCAAAGAGTGATCTGTGCCTTGTGTTATGGTCATGTGTTCTGTTGAGGTTGGCAAGGAGATGTTTGAGGGGAGGGTTAATATCAGAGTTAAGTGTTCTATGTATGTAATAGGTGCAGTAATAAGTATGGATGTTTTGTATGGTGAGTAGGTTTAGTGTATTGAATATTGGTGGAGTGTGCTGCCTGTAGTGAGAATTTGTTATCATTCTAACTGCAGCCTTTTGTTGGGTAATTAGTGGTCTGAGATGGTTAATTGTTGTTGAGCCCCCATGCACAAATTCCATAGGTGAGATAGGGGTAAATAAGAGAGTGATATAGGGCCAGGAGGGCTGACTGTGGAACATAGTACCGTATCTTCGATAGTATGCCTACAGTCTTGGAAATTTTCTTAGAAATTTGATGTATATGTGTATGAAATTTGAGTCTATTATCAAGGTGGATTCCTAAGAATTTTCCCTCTGTTAGTTTTGTGATAGGTGATCCATTTATCATTATGTTAAGAGGGACATCTGTAGCTCTGTTACCAAACTGAATGAAGTAGGTTTTGTCAATGTTTAGTGTAAGTTTGTTAGTCCTCATCCAGGTAGATATTTTCTGTAATTCGGTATTTACAGTATTGGCTAGCGTGACTGGGCTCGGGTGAGAGAAGACGTATGTAGTGTCATCTGCAAATAGTGTGGGTTTGAGTAATTGCGAAGCATTTGGAAGGTCATTTATGTATAGGAGAAAGAGAAGAGGGCCAAGGACACTTCCCTGTGGGACACTAGGGAGGCCAAGCCCATGATGACACTCTTCAGGTCACTTGTTCTATCTAGGCTGGAATATTGCTGCACACTAACAGCACCTTTCAAGGCAGGTGAAATTGCCGACCTAGAAAATGTACAGAAAACTTTCACGGCGCGCATAACGGAGATAAAACACCTCAATTACTGGGAGCGCTTGAGGTTCCTAAACCTGTATTCCCTGGAATGCAGGAGGGAGAGATACATGATTATATACACCTGGAAAATCCTAGAGGGACTAGTACCGAACTTGCACACGAAAATCACTCACTACGAAAGCAAAAGACTTGGCAGACGATGCACCATCCCCCCAATGAAAAGCAGGGGTGTCACTAGCACGTTAAGAGACCATACAATAGGAGGTGTCAAGGGGCCCGAGAGACTGTTCAACTGCCTCCAGCACACATGGGGGGATTACCAGCAGACCCCTGGCAGTCTTCAAGCTGGCACTGGACAAACACCTAAAGTCAGTTCTGATCGCCGGCCGGGCTGTGGCTCGTCTGCACGTTGGTTTGCGTGCAGCCAGCAGCAACAGCCTGGTTGATCAGGCTCTGATCCACCAGGAGGCCGTCTGGGCCAAGACCCGCGAGCGATCAGCCCCTGGAACTCCAGGTAAACTAAAATGAATGGAATATACCACCATCCGACTTACAACCAGTTTAAAGTTCGGGCGATTAGAAAGTAAGTCAAAATGAGTAGAAAATAAAGTCGAACTTTCACTACTGAATATCAACAAAACATTTTTGTAATGACTTTTTATTTTGTTTTATTTTGGTATTTCATGTTTTAGCACTTTTATATTGTTAGTACTGTATTTTTATACTGTAAGGTTTAGGATAAACACTGTGTACAACACAAATACACCTACCATCCGACTTCGACCTGCTCGAGCATCGTCCACTCGACTTACGACCGTGCATCTGGCAGCTGGGCTGGGCGGCTGTTGCATGCATTATCACAATATTTGACAATACTGCATTAGAGGGCAATGTGTGTCATGCAGGCAGCATCAGTTTGAAGTAACCCTGTCCTATGAGCAGCATCATACTGTATTAACTGTACTAACTGGACAGTAGAAATTTCACCATATTTAAGATGAAGTCTGGATCTTGCTGGAGATTGTGGCAAGAAAGGCTCTTACTCTCGAACTCTCTATTTTTTCACTGTTGTACAGAGAGATACAGAAAGAGATGCAGGGAATACAGAGAGAGATGCAGAGAGAGATGCAGAGAGATGCAGAGAGAGAGATGCGGAGAGATGCAGGGAGGATGCAGGAGAGATGCAGAGAGGAAGATGCAGAGGAGATGCAGAGGAGAGATGCAGGAGAGATGCAGAGATGCAGAGAGTGCAGAGAGAGGGAGAGTGCAGAGAGAGAGAGAGAGAGAGAGAGAGAGAGAGAGAGAGAGAAGAGATACAGAGAGAGAGAGAGAGAGATACAGAGAGATACAAGAGAGAGATGCAGAGAGAGAGAGAGAGAGATACAGGAGAGATAGAGAGAGAGATGCAGATGAGATACAGAGAGAGATTACAGAGAGAGATGCAGAGAGATGCAGAGAGATGCAGAGAGAGATGCTGAGGAGAGAGAGATAGAGATACAGAGAGATGCAGAGAGAGAGAGAGAGAGAGAGAGAGACAGACAGAGAGAGAGAGATACAGAGAGAGAGAGAGATACAGAGAGAGAGAGAGAGATACAGAGAGATACAGATATATATATATATATACAGTAGACCCCCGCATAGCGAACGCCTTGCATAGCGAACAATCCGCATAGCGGACGCTTTGTTCGCTAAAATTTTGCCCGCATAGTGGACAAAAACCGCTCCAGCGACGCCCGTCGAGGCAGCGTCCAATGTGCGCCTCAGCCAACTCACATGTACCGCCCCGTGCAGTGTTTACCAGCCAGCCTCCAGCATTAACATTCAAGCATACACTTTCGGAATATTTATTATTATTACAGTGTTTTAGTGCTGTTTCTGGAAATAGTGACCATGGGCCCCAAGAAATAAAAGCTTCTAGTGCCAACCCTACACCTCAAAGGGTAAGAATACCCATTGAAATGAAGAAAGATCATTATTGAGTATGAAATTAGATCACGATATCCCCGACACAGATAAGTTGTGAAACCAAAATCAACCATCTCTTCTATTATGGAGCAAAGCGGCAATCAAAGGAAGCTGTTATTTAAAGAGTTTAACTGTGTTTCGGAAACAAAGATCGCAAGTGATGGAAAGTGTTGAGAGACTCTTATTGGTGTGGATAAATGAAAAACAATAGGGAGATGGCGTCTCAAGCGATCATATGTGAAAGGCTAGGAAGTTGCATAGATTTAATTAAAAATGCCTGCAACTGCGATGATGATGAGTGAATTTAAGGCCAGCAAAGGTTGGTTTGAGAGAGATTTAAGCGTAGTAGCATCCATAGTGTGATACGACATGGTAGAGGCTGCCAGTTCGGACCACAAAGCAGCTGAAAAATATGTGCATGAATTCAAAAAGTACATAGAGACTGAAGGACTGGAACTGACAAGTGTTTAATTGTGATGAAACAGGCCTGTTCTGGAAAAAATGCCAAGCAGGACCTACATTACTCAGGAGGAAAGGCACTCCCAGGACATAAGCCTATGAAAGACAGGCTTACTTTGTTGATGTGTGCCAATGCTAGTGGTGATTGCAAAGTTAAGCCTTTAATGAGTGTGTCACTCTGAAACTCCCAGAGCGTTCAGGCAAAACAATGTCCTCAAGGATAACTTGTGTGTGTGCTGTGGAGAGACAACAATGAGCATGGGTCTGCAAAATTTTTCTATAACTGGTTACACCATTTTGCCCCAATGTGAAAGATTACCTAACTGAAAAGTAATTAGACCTTAAGTGCCTCCTGGTGTTAGACAATGCCCCTGGTCATCCTACAGACGTGGCAGAGCGACTTTATGGGGACATGAGCTTCATTAAGGTGAAGTTTTGCCTCCATACCCACTCCTCTCCTGCAGCCCATGGACCAGCGGTCATTTCCAACTTCAGAAACTGTACACAAAAGCTCTGTTTCAAGGGTGCTTTGGAAGTGACCACAGACACTCGATTGACTCTAAAGAGTTTTGGAAGGATCACTTTAATATCCTCAATTGTGTAAGCCTTATAGAGTAGGCTTGGGAGGAGTGACTAAGAGAACCTTGAACTCTGCTTGGAAGAAACTGTGGCCAGAATGTGTAGACAAAGGGATTTTGAAGGTTTGAGAGGCTAACCCACAGGAGAATTGAAATATACCAGTTGAGAATCAATTGTGGAATTGGGGAAGTCCTTGGGGTTGGAGGTTAGTGGGGAGGATGTGGAAGAGTTGGTGGAGGGCGACAATGAAGAACCAACCACTGATGGCTGATAGATCCAACTTCAGAGCAAGAGGCCTTGAACCTGGGAAACTGGATTTCAAGGAGGGAGAGAAATTGAAGGAATTGCCTACTTCAAAGATTAAGAAATGTGTGCAAAATGGCTTGAAGTGCAAACCTTTTTTGATGAAAATCACCCTCACACAGCTATTGCAGAAGCCGTGCTGGTGACTGTTACAATGACACTGTTGTGAACAACCACTGAACCAAATCATAAAGGAGCGAGAGGTACAGTAGCCATATGGACAGATATGTTGTGCGAAAAGAAGTCCAGTGACTCTGAGCTGGTCCTAGTGGCATTAAAGAAGAAGGAAGTAACCCCAGAAAGGTTGCTACCTCAAGTCCTAATGGAAAGAGATTCCCCCTTCCCTAAGCCTACTAACACTCTCTCTCCCCTCCTCCCATCCATCAATCATCACCAGATCTTCAATAAAGTAAGTGTCATGTAATTGTATACTTGCCTTTTTCAGTTTGTGTGTACTAAAATTATAATTTTTGTGGTAAAAAAAATTTTCTACTTTAGGTGTCTTGCGGATTAATTTTATTTCCATTATTTCTTATGGGAAAATTAGTCGCATAGCGAGCTGTTGTTCGCATAGCAGCCAGCCCTCTTGCCTGGTTCGATTCGCTATGCGAGGGTCCACTGTATATATATATATATATATATATATATATATATATATATATAGAAGAGAGAGAGAGAGAGAGAGAGAGAGAGGGAATGCAGAGAGAGATGCAGAGAGATGCAGAGTTTAGAGGGCAGAGAGAGAGGGGCAGAGAGAGAGAGACGAGAGAGTTAGACAGAGAGAGAGACAGAGAGAGAGAGATACAGAGAGAGAGATGCAGAGAGAGAGATACAGAGAGATACAGAGAGATACAGAGAGATACAGAGAGAGAGATACAGAGAGATGCAGAGAGAAATTACAGAGAGAGAGAGATGCAGAGAGATGAGAGAGATACAGAGAGAGATGCAGGAGAGAGAGAAATACAGAGAGAGAGAGAGAGAGAGAGATGCAGAGAGAGAGATACAGAGAGAGATACAGAGAGAGAGATGGAGAGAGAGAGATGCAGAGAGATACAGTTGGGGATGCAGGGATGGGAGAGATGCAGAGGATGCGGAGATGCAGGAGAGATGCAGAGAGAGATGCAGAGAGATGCAGAGAGATGCAAGAGAGATGCAGAGAGGAGATGCAAGAGAGAGATGCAGTTAATACAGAGAGATACAGAGAGAGAGAATGCAGAGAGAGAATGCAGAGAGAAGATACAGAGAGAGAGAATGCAGAGAAGAGAGATACAGGAGAGAGAGATACAAAGAGACAGCTACATTCGGTCCAGCCCAGTCAGCCAACTACCACCCTCCCACCCGCAGCCACCACCCACTCACCCACCCAGCCACCCTCCCACCCATCATCCAGCCACCCACCGACCCACCCACCCACCCATCCAGCCAGCCAGCCACCCACCCGGCCAACCACAGACCCGGCCACCCAGCCAGCCAGCGGATCTTGCGTATTACGTTCCAGAAGTTGTTTCTCTACTACCTAGGGTATAGGTTATACAGCAACATTCTGGCAGGATGACACTACCAGTGGTATTCTCCCATTCCACTGTGTCGACAATACATAAAGATAATAGTAACATATGATACTGTATGCGATGTAAAATTTACATTACATATCACTACCATGTATACATTATATACAGTACATAAATAATTAAAATACAACAATATTAGTAAATTATGGTAAAAAGAATGAAATAATGATTGTACATTACATTACAGTATTATGTAGGTAGTTTACATAGGAAAATTTTGACATTATGCCCTACCCAATATGTCGGCAATTTTCAAAGGTTCGACTTATGTCCATTTCGACTTACGACCGGTTGGTCGGAACCAAGCTTGGTCGTAAGTTGGATGGTAGGTGTAGTTGTTTATTTCCCAGAAATTTGGCATAAAAAACACGGTCGTAAGTCGAGTGGTCGTAAGTCGAGCAGGTCGTAAGTCGGATGGTAGGTTTATTATGAAATATTTCGTATAAACACGTGAGGGGACCGTCGCTCACTGGTAAACAGTGGCACACTGGCTGGGAAGGGAGGCCGAGGCGGCTCAGAGCCGTGAGTGCGTGTCCAGGACGAACGACGATTAGCGAGTCAACCAACCATTTGCGAGCCAATGTTTGGACTAAAATAATGCAACGATTTCCGAAAAGGACGACTATTGAGAACAACTATTTTCGAGGGACCACTGTATATACGTCAAAAACGGTGACTTGTAAGACATATACAGTGGACCCCCGCCTTACGATATTAATCCGTTCCTGAGAGCTCATTGTAAGCCGAAATTATCGTAAGGCAAATTAATTTTCCCCATAAGAAATAATGGAAATCAATTTAATCCGTGCAAGACACCCCAAAGTACGAAAAAAAAAAAAATACCACATGAAATATTAATTTTAATACACACAAACTGAAGAAGACATGCACAATTACTACTCTACTAAGAATAGAATACATGACACTTACCTTTATTTAAGATCTGGTAATGTTTGATGGGATGGGAGGAGGGAAGTGTGTGGAAGTTCTTATTGTTTAGAAGGGGAATCCCCTTCCATTAGGACTTGAAGTATCAAGTCCTTTTCCGGGGTTACTTCCCTTCTTCTTTTAATGCCACTAGGACCAGCTTGAGAGTCACTGGACCTCTGTCGCACAACAAATCTGTCCATAGAGCTCTGTACCTCCCTTTCCTTTAAGACTTTCCTAAAATGGGCCATAACAGTGTCATTGTAGTAGTCACCAGCACGACTTGCTGTAGCTGTGTCAGGGTGATTTTCATCCGCAAAAGGTTTACAGTTCAACCCACTTTGCACACATTTCCTTAATCTTTGAAGCAGGCAACTTCCTCAATTTCTCTCTCCCCTCCTCTGAAGCAGTTTCCTCAGGTCTGGCCTCTTGCTGTTGAAGATGATCTTGCAGCTCTTCAGTGGTTAGTCCTTCATTGTCCTCCTCCACCAACTCTTCCACATCCTCCCCACTAACCTCCAACCCCATTTACTTTCCCAATGCCACAATAGATTCCACAACTGGCATAGGCTCCTGAGGGTTAGCCCCAAACCCTTCATAATCCCTTTCTTCTACACATTGTGGCCACAGTTTCTTCCAAGCAGAGTTCAAGGTCCTCTTAGTCACTCCCTCCCAAGCCTTACCTGTAAGGTTTACACAACTGAGGATGCTAAATTGATCTTTCCAAAACTCTCTTAAGAGTCAACTGAGTGTCTGAGGTCACTTCAAAACACTTTTGAAACACAGCTTTTGTGTAGAGTTTTTTGAAGTTTGAAATGACCTGCTGGTCCATGGGCTGCAGGAGAGGAGTGGTATTAGGAGGCAAAAACTTCACCTTAATGAAGCTCATGTCCCTAGAAAGTTGCTCTGCCAAGTCTGAAGGATGACCAGGAGCACTAATACCAGGAGGCACTTAAGGTCCAATTTCTTTTCCATTAGGTAATTTTTCACAGTGGGGGCAAATGCATGGTGTATAGTCATAGAAAAGGTCCCAAGTGACCCATGCCTTACTGTTTGCCCTCCACATCACACATAAATTAGCCTTGACGACATTGTTTTGCCTGAATGCTCTGGGAGTTTCAGAGTGATACACCAATAAAGGCTTCACTTTGCACACATCAGAAGAGAAAGCCTGTTTTTCATAGGCTTATGTCCTGGGATTGCCTTTTCCTCCTGAGTAATGTAGGTCCTGCCTGGCATTTTCTTCCAAAACAGCCCTGTTTCATTGCAACTAAACACTTGTTCAGGTTGCAATTCTTCACTGTCTATGTAATCCTTGAATTCCTTCACATATTTTTCAGCCGCTTTTTGGTCCGAACTGGTAGCCTCGCCATGCCTTATCACGCTATGCATGCCACTACGATTCTTAAATCTCTCAAACCAACCTTTGCTGACCTTAATTCACTCACATCACCACTAGTTGTAGGCATTTTTCTAATTAAATCCTCATGCAACTTCCTAGCCTTTTCACATATGATTGCTTGAGAGATGCTATCTCCTGCTATCTGTTTTTTGTTTATCCACACCAATAACAGTCTTTCAACATCTTCTATCACTTGCGACCTCTGTTTCGAAAACAAACTTGCACCTTTTGGAAGAACAGCTTCCTTGATTGCCGTTTTGTTGGCCACGATAGTAGCGTTGGTTGATTGGGGTTTGGTATACAACCTGGCCAGCTCCGAGACACGCACTCCACTTTCGTACTTAGCAATTATCTCTTTCTTCATTTCCGTAGTAATTTTCACCCTTTTTCCTGCAGGGTTGGCACTAGAAGCTTTCTTGGGGCCCATGGTGACTTATTGTGCAGCTACAATCACTAAAAACACTGTGATAATATGAAGTGTACCGAATGTATGCGTGGATGCGACAGCACTGGCTGACTTGTAAACACTGGCACGTACGGGGCAGCTGAGGCCACGTGTGGGACGTGTCCCAGACGAATCGCATGAGGCGAGTTTTTTAGCGTGAGGCAAGGCAAAATTTTTGCGTTAAAATGTATCGTATGGCGGATTTAATGTAACACGATGCCATCATAAGGCGGGGGTCCACTGTATATATGACCGAAACAGTCAAAGGGTTAAGCCTAGATAGGTGAAAAGTACTGGTCACCAATGTTTTGCTGGTCATGGTGCCAACTACTGGCAGCCTTTTAAAGTTTCTCCTTACTGTTATTATTATTATTATTATTATTATTATACTGTATTATTATTATTGTTATAATAATTATTATTAGTAGTAGTACATACATGGAGAGGGGTTCTTGATCTCAATATGAAGTGTTTAGGATTAATATACGCATTCCTTTCATATATAGTTTCAACTGCCTATTATTATTCATCTTAGCTAAAACTCTGATGTGCTTATTATTATTATTACATTCATGAGGTACTAAACCCATAAGGGGTCATACAGCACCTTGGGAAGTGGAAGGCATTCAGGCTTGATTCAAGTAACTGGAGCACAGGTGTCCCATAGCTCGAGCACTAGCGCACCTAGATCACACACTGAGGTCCAGGGATTGATCCCCCCGGTACAGATGGAAAACATTAGGACGTGTTTCCCCACGACACCTGTTGGCCCTATTTTCCCATCAGTAAAATGGGTACCTGGATGTTAGTTGACTGTGTGGGTCGCATCCTGGGACAAAGCTGACCAAATTTGCCCGAAATGCTCTGCATAGCAAGGGGCTTTCTATATATTAGTATGTCATTGATGTTAGCTAGGCCTGTACACCTTGTACATGTTGAAATAAAGATATTATTATTATTATTATTAATTATTATTATTATTATAATTACCTAGACTAAGCACACCTCACCAGCATCAAGGAACTTCCCAGGAGGGGATGTGATATGAAAAAACTTAGGCTCTGGTGGCTAAAGCTCTCGCTTCATATGGCGAGGGTCTGGGTTCGATTCCCAGCCAGAGTAGAAACATCGGACATGTTTCTTCACACCGATTGTCTATGTTCACCCATCAGTAAAATGGGTACCTGGGAGTTAGTTGACTGGTGTGGGTCACATCCTGGGACAAAACTGACCTAATTTGGCCGAAATGCTCTGCTTAACAAGTGGCTTTCTATACAGTAGTATGTCATTGATGTGAGCTAGGCCTGTATACCTTATACATGTACTTGAAGTAAATAAAGTTATTATTATTATTACTTTGACTTTTTTGGTTATTCTAGGTAACATACACATACAGTGGAACCTCAAAAATCGAACGTATCACATATCGAACGTTTCGAAAATAGGACCGTTTTTTCGGACAAACTGTGTCCCTATTATCGAACGCGCTCCTATTTTCGGACCGCTGGGTACGGGACCTGTCTGCCACCCGCTCTGTCCGTGTCCCCGCGCAGGCGCCATGAGCAGTCTAGCTTTGTTTATGCTTGAGTGAACACTAACCTGCGCTCTCAATTACGCATTTTACGATTATTCCGTTGTGTTTAGTGCTTGTGGGACTGTGAAATAAGCTGCCATGGGTCCAAAGAAACTTGCTAGTGGTACCCCTGTGGTAAAGAAAGTGAGAAAAATCATAGATGTGAAGAAGGAAATAATACAGAAGTATGAGAGTGGTGTGAGACTTGTCGAGCTTGCCAGGATGTATGGGAAAAACAAGTCGACCATCGGTTCTATCCTGTCAAAGAAAGAACAAATCAAGGAAGCTGATGTTGCGAAAGGTGTTAATATAGGGAGTGGATGAGGTGCTTTCTTCAAAGATTAAGGAGATTTGTGCCAAGTGGAACGATGTCCAAATGTTTGTGCAGAAGTACCACCCTGAGCAAGCTGAAACAAGCCATCTTTGCAACAAGTTCAGTGACAGAGCCATGTCCCATTTTAGGGAAATGTTAAAGAGGTGCCAGAAACAGAGGACTGTGGACAGTTATTTTGTGAGACAGGGGTCCAGTGACTCTCAAGCTGGTCCTTGTGGCATTAAAAGACAGAAGGGAAGTAACCCCAGAGAGGGCTTTACCTGAAGTCCTCATGGAGGGGGATTCTCCTTCCAAACACTAACCCCCCAACTCCCTCTCTCGTCCTCCCTATCTTCCAGATGCCATCACCAATCTTCAATAAAGGTAAGTAAAAATGTTATTTTATATGTATTACTATACATAATTAAAAACTATAGTATCTGTTGTATGTAAAACTGTAATTAATCTCTATAAAATGTATTTTCTGTGTGAATATTTTTGGGTTTCTGGAACGGATTAATTGTATTTCCATAATTTCTTATGGGAAATATTGCTTCGAATTTCAGACTTTTCGAATTTAGAACTAGCTCCTGGAACGGATTAAGTTCGATTTTTGAGGTTCTATTGTACGTTACTAAGTATTATTGAATATGTGTATACCTGTACCTAAACAAACAAACTTCCCGTTGATTATCCCGCGCAGTAATGCACTTGGCAGACGATGCAACATCCCCCCAATGAAAAGCAGGGGTGTCACTAGCACGTTAAGAGACAATACAATAAGTGTCAGGGGCCAGAGACTGTTCAACTGCCTCCCAGCATACATAAGGGGGATTACCAATAGACCCCTGGCAGTCTCCAAGCTGGCACTGGACAAGCACCTAAAGTCGGTACCTGACCAGCCGGGCTGTGGCTCGTACGTTGGATTGCGTGCAGCCAGCAGTAACAGCCTGGTTGCTCAGGCTCTGATCCACCAGGAGGCCTGGTCACATACCGGGCCGCGGGGGCATTGACCCCCGGAACTCTCTCCAGGTAAACTAGAGATTACAGGGGTGACATTCTTCAGCCCTCAAATGTCATTCCCTAATTACTGTACAACCTCACCATATAGTACAGTGGAACCTCGGCACTCGAACTTAATTGGTTCCAGAAAGCTGTTCAAGTACCGATCTGTTCGAGTACAGAATGAATTTTTCCCAATCAATTTTCTTTTTGGTTGGATGTTATCACTAACCCACTTAGGCCCCATAGTCAATCAATCAATCAATCGATCAATTTTATTTCTTTGCAAGTAGTACACTGAGATTATGTATTTACAATAATGAGTTGCATTGCAAAGAGAGCCTCTATCATGCCTAGGCATTATGGGCAGACTTAATTTAATGGCTTATTGACTACTTAATACTAAAGAATTTATCTTAGTTTAAGTTGTACAATAGTTTCAATAGTAAATATTTAAATTATACTATCGGAATATAACATTGTGATTTGCTGAAAGTAGTTTACGGTATGAGACTGCTACAACTGGGTGTAGGGCAGTACTGTTTTGGGTAGGTATCTGTACTACTATGTAGTATTAGTCAATGTACGAACTTGGGCATCTAGTCTTGAAGTTTCAAGATTTAGGTAATTGGGAGATTTTCTGGTAAAGTTAAATAATGAGTATTGAGTATTTAGTCTAGGGTGTGTAAGTGGCTTTTGAGAAAAGTCTTAAACTGATTTTCAGACCGGGTTACTTTAGTATGCTCTGGTAATGAATTCCAAATTTTGGGGCCCTTTATGTTCATAGAGTTTTTACACAGTGTGATATGGACACAGGGTACATCAAAAAAGATCTGTGTCTTATGTTATGGTCGTGTGTCCTGTTAAGGTTGGCGAGAAGTTTGAGTGGAGGGTTTATGTTTGAGTGTAGTGTTCTATGTATGTAGTAGGCACATGAATAAGTATGAATGTTCTTTATGGTGAGCAGATTTAGATTTTTGAATACTGGTGGAGTATGCTGTCAGGAATGGGAATTTGTTATTATTCTGATTGCAGCCTTCTGCTGGGTTATTAGTGGTCTTAGGTGATTTAATGCTGATCCCCATGTGCAAATTCACAAATTGCACAAATGGTGATTTATTTATACAAATATAAAAAACACCAAAAAATGCAAAGAAACACGAAATAGTTTACAATGAAGTTCTAGCAGGTAGCATTTGTTTGGTCGAGTGCCGAGCAAATGGTCGACTACCAAATGATTTGTTTACTCAACAAAGCGTTTGAATACCAAATTGTTCGAGTACGAAGCAGTTCGAGTACCGAGGTTTCATGGTACTTTACAGCACTTGACAAAAATGGAGATAGAATCCCAAGACTTAAGACAACACATTAGTAATGAAGTGATTTGTCAACATTTGTATGGAATGCTTGAACCAACATACAAGAGGTTGTAATTTGATCAGATACAGCGATTGATAAACAAGGAGGTGACCGTTCGTCATTGTAGGAGCTGCCAGATATCACCGGCTCTTCAACACGCAAGTTATACTTTTGTATCAGTCAAATCACATATTACTCGGGTAGATAATTTCCAGTAGATCCTTCATGTGCTAGCTCAAATCACCGACCAGTATGTTTTAAATAAGTGACCCACTGATCAGAGCAGATCGACTGGTCCAAACCCTTGACTGGTCCGAACCCTTGACTGGTCCGAACCCTTGACTGGTCCGAACCCTGGACTGGTCCGAACCCGGGACTGGTTTCAAACAGTTTAGTTGGACAATAAAGCAGACTGTAAACGGATGGGGTTGTAGGCGCCCTTATAAACACAAACATTAAAAATCAGGAACGTGACGGTAAGCTGTCCAATATACAAAAAGAGTTAGAAACAGAAATACAAATAGCTAGAGCTTCATTTAAGGTTATTAATATAATATTCAAGAGGTTGCTAGTAGAATTGCAGTAAATCAACCATTCAAATCATTATGAAGCTGTGTGTAGTCTGTGGTCAGTCAAACAAACGGGCTTCCACATGGATAAATTGTCATTTTTGTGGAAATTGGTGTCACGCCCCTTGTGCAGATATCCAAGAACTAGCTACAAGCAGTATTAAAACAGAGAAGTGTTTCTGGGTATGCCCAAATGAGGAAAATCTGTGGACTAAAATCACAAGGGTATTAAAAGAGGACAACATCAAAGCTGCTTTCATAGAAAACCTGGAAGCTTTCTACAACAGATGGGAGCATAAAAAGTCTGGGCTGAATGGTACTGCCCTTGATACTGGCCATGTAGTTACAAACTGTAAGGCTGGAGATGATCTCCTGGGAGACAGTAATAGTAAAGCTGGAGGTGCTGTCCTGGGAGACAGTAATGGTGAAGCTGGAGGTGCTGTCCTGGGAGACAGTAATGGTGAAGCTGGAGGTGCTGTCCTGGGAGACAGAAATGGTGAAGCTGGAGATACTGTCCTGGGAGACAGTAATGGTGAAGCTTGAGATTTTGTCCAGGTAGTCGGGAATTATACGCAGGAAGGAATACATATAAATGACCTCATAGGGGATAGGAGCCATAGTAGGGAAACAAGTGTAGTCAAAGATAAGATAAAACCAATATTGCAAACTAGAAATACCGCAGGAAATAGCAAACAAGAGGACTCCAATAGCAATAGTGAGGATAAATTACCAAAAACAACTGGTGGGAGCTCCATTGTTGGTGCTAGGGAGGATAGAAGTAAGACAGGGAAACATGCACCAACAGGGAATACAGTCATAGAAACCCAAGGCAAGCGGAAACCAAGCCTGTGCACATACTATGCACTTGGTATCTGCTGGCATGGGAAATCTGGAAAAACAGATGGGACGTGCAACTATGACCACCCTAGAAAATGCCATGCCCATATGACAACAGGAAAATGCAAACTCCCTTCCTGTAAGCTTTTTCACCCTGAAATGTGTACCTCTTCAGTACAGGAAAGACTGCTATAACTTAAATTGCCAGGCATACCATCTAAAGGGGACAAAAAGATACAAAACATCCAGGCCATGGGAAAACCTGGGTAGCCACAGCCACTCAAGAGGGAGAGGTTTTTTAGTGCCAGGAAGGAAAAAAAACTGGCAGGAAATGGCAGAAATCGTACACCAAATCCAGTCATTCCTGGAGTGGAACCACAGTCGATGGCCTCCACTCCAAACCAACAGATACAGATACTAATGCCGGAAAAAAAATCCCCCCCCAGTACCAACAATACCACCAGTCCGATAACATTCTTCTTTGCAAATATACAGGGTCTAAAGCCAGCAACAAACAACAAAATACCTTTCATCCGTGGACTGCTTGCAGAGGCAAAGGCAATGTTCGCGGCTTTCACTGAGACCCACATAAAGGATCACTTGGACAATGAAATATGGATCCCAGGTTACAACCTATACAGATGTGACAGAGTGAACAGGCAAAAGGGGGGGGTTGGCCTGTACATTGCAGAGTCACTTGTTTGCACAGAACTGCTTAATGCCTCAAATGACGTAGTGGAAGTTTTAGCAGTAAAGGTCGAGAACCAAAACCTAGTCATTGTGGTAGTCTACAAGCCTCCGGATGCAACATCCCAGCAATTCCAGGAACAGCTGTTAAAAATTGACCACTGTCTGGAAAATCTTCCAGCTCCTGCACCCAACATCTTGCTCCTGGGGGATTTCAACTTAAGGCACCTAAAATGGAGGAATATAGCAAATAATATTGTTGCAGAAATAACACCAGGAGGCAGCTCTGATGAAAACTCACACTCACACGAGCTTTTAAATCTCTGCACAAAATTCAATTTAAACCAGCAAATAATAGAGCCTACTAGACTGGAGAATACACTAGACCTCATATTCACAAACAATGATGATCTGATAAGAAATGTCACCATATCAAAAACAATATACTCAGATCACAACATAATTGAGGTTCAGACATGTATGCGAGGAGCCCCAGACCGACAAAATGAGACTAGTCACGAGGGAGCATTCACCAAATTCAACTTCAATAACAAAAACATAAAGTGGGACCAAGTAAACCAAGTCCTAACCGATATAATCTGGGAAGATATACTAAGCAACACAGACCCAAACTTATGCCTAGAACAGATTAACTCGGTGGCACTCGATGTATGCACAAGGCTTATTCCTCTAAGAAAAAGGAGGAGTAGATGTAAAATAGAAAGAGACAGGCGCTCCCTTTACAGGCGACGGAAAAGAATAACAGAGCGGCTAAAAGAGGTCAATATATCTGAAATGCGTAGGGAGACACTGGTCAGAGAAATAGCAAGCATCGAACTTAAGCTAAAAGAATCCTTTAGGAGTCAGGAATCGCGGGAAGAACTAAAAGCTATAAATGAAATCGAAAGAAACCCAAAGTATTTCTTCTCCTATGCCAAATCAAAATCGAGAACAACGCCCAGTATTGGGCCCCTACTTAAACAAGATGGGTCCTACACAGATGACAGCAAGGAAATGAGTGAGCTACTCAAGTCCCAATATGACTCAGTTTTTAGCAAGCCGCTAACCAGACTGAGAGTCGAAGATCAAAATGAATTTTTTATGAGAGAGCCACAAAATTTGATTAACACAAGCCTATCCGATGTTATCCTGACGCCAAATGACTTCGAACAGGCGATAAATGACATGCCCATGCACTCTGCCCCAGGGCCAGACTCGTGGAACTCTGTGTTCATCAAGAACTGCAAGAAGCCCCTATCACGAGCCTTTTCCATCCTATGGAGAGGGAGCATGGACACGGGGGTCGTCCCTCAGTTACTAAAAACAACAGACATAGCCCCACTCCACAAAGGGGGCAGTAAAGCAACAGCAAAGAACTACAGACCAATAGCACTAACATCCCATATCATAAAAATCTTTGGAAGGGTCCTAAGAAGCAAGATCACCACCCATCTAGAAACCCATCAGTTACACAACCCAGGGCAACATGGGTTTAGAACAGGTCGCTCCTGTCTGTCTCAGCTACTGGATCACTACGACAAGGTCCTAAATGCACTAGAAGACAAAAAGAATGCAGATGTAATATATACAGACTTTGCAAAAGCCTTCGACAAGTGTGACCATGGCGTAATAGCGCACAAAATGCGCGCTAAAGGAATAACAGGAAAAGTCGGTCGATGGATCTATAATTTCCTCACTAACAGAACACAGAGAGTAGTCGTCAACAGAGTAAAGTCCGAGGCAGCTACGGTGAAAAGCTCTGTTCCACAAGGCACAGTACTAGCTCCCATCTTGTTCCTCATCCTCATATCCGACATAGACAAGGATGTCAGCCACAGCACCGTGTCTTCCTTTGCAGATGACACCCGAATCTGCATGACAGTGTCTTCCATTGCAGACACTGCAAGGCTCCAGGCGGACATCAACCAAATCTTTCAGTGGGCTGCAGAAAACAATATGAAGTTCAACGATGAGAAATTTCAATTACTCAGATATGGTAAACATGAGGAAATTAAATCTTCATCAGAGTACAAAACAAATTCTGGCCACGAAATAGAGCGAAACACCAACGTCAAAGACCTGGGAGTGATTATGTCGGAGGATCTCACCTTCAAGGACCATAACATTGTATCAATCGCATCTGCTAGAAAAATGACAGGATGGATAATGAGAACCTTCAAAACTAGGGAGGCCAAGCCCATGATGACACTCTTCAGGTCACTTGTTCTATCTAGGCTAGAATATTGCTGCACTCTAACAGCACCTTTCAAGGCAGGTGAAATTGCCGACCTAGAAAATGTACAGAGAACTTTCACGGCGCGCATAACGGAGATAAAACACCTCAATTACTGGGAGCGCTTGAGGTTTCTAAACCTGTATTCCCTGGAATGCAGGAGGGAGAGATACATGATTATATACACCTGGAAAATCCTAGAGGGACTAGTACCGAACTTGCACACGAAAATCACTCACTACGAAAGCAAAAGACTTGGCAGACGATGCACCATCCCCCCAATGAAAAGCAGGGGTGTCACTAGCACGTTAAGAGACCATAAAATAAGTGTCAGGGGCCCGAGACTGTTCAACTGCCTCCCAGCACACATAAGGGGGATTACCAACAGACCCCTGGCAGTCTTCAAGCTGGCACTGGACAAGCACCTAAAGTCAGTTCCTGATCAGCCGGGCTGTGGCTCGTACGTTGGTTTGCGTGCAGCCAGCAGCAACAGCCTGGTTGATCAGGCGCTGATCCACCAGGAGGCCTGGTCACAGACCGGGCCGTGGGGGCGTTGACCCCCGAAACTCTCTCCAGGTAAACAGTATTCTACTGTGAAATATTAAACATGCAGCATAACCTGTGGTAAAGCACTAAACCCTTGTGAGCTATACAGCACATGGATAATAATACAATATCTTTATTTCTACAAGTACATGTACAAGGTATATAGGCCTAGCTGACATCAATGACATACTATTGGAAGGGAAAAATGGGAATCAATCTGGTTTGATCCAAGGAAGTGGAGGGGACGCTCCTATTCCTCGGATCAAGAGCTCATCAGCCTCAAGGTATCAACATAGCTCCTCTGAAGGGTGCAACGAGTATATATATACAGTTGTGGTGAGTGTGGACAGTTGTAGTTGATAGTTACAATTACTCTGCCTCACCCACAGTGTTGTACTTACCCGGAGGAGGCTGTGGGAGCTCCATGGTCGCTCTTCAACACTAAACTTGCAGCTCTTGTCTAAATAACAGCGGTTATAAAGTTATAACAGGATATTTGAGTGGATCTGTGGGTCACTCATCATCAACACTGATCATGCGGCAGAGCAGCAGTGTTGCCACACACCTGCTACCACCCTCACCTTCACTCCTCTACCTCTTCTTACTTAAATTTATAACAATAATAATAATTTTTATTTGGACATGATACATAGTCGTACAAGGAATTATAGTAGTTGGGTGCACATGCCAAAAGCCTTTTGTATGCAGGGCATTACGGGCAGGCTTAAAATTAACTTAAGATTAACTAAGCAATGATATATTCAGTGGTAAAAATTACAGTAAACAAATTACAACGTGAAGTACAAATGAGTATTTTAAACTATGAAATTTGAACATTTCGATTAAGAAGCATTATACTTGTACATATTTGTAGCAGTACAATGTATAATATAAAAAAATGATCAGTATACTATATAAAGTCATGCAATTTATTAATCAGATCAAATCAAATCAAATCAAAGATTTGTAGTGCAGAAACAGGTCATATGGTCATTAGGTGAGTTACTGTGCATTCAAGAGAATGGATTATTCTATCAGGTAATGTAATTAAAAAAACAGTTTGATAGGGTCACATTTATGAAGTACAGTTATTCAATATTTATTTAGTAGTGGGTGAGTAAGTGGTTTTTAAGAAGTCTTGAATTGATAAACAGACAGGTAATGAATTCCAGATTTTTGGGCTTTTTATGTGCATTGAGTTTTTACATAGTGCGAGATGGACACGAGGAACATCAAAGAGTGATCTGTTTATTTATTTATTTATTTATTTATTTATTTATAATTTGAGCACACTTACAGAGGTACAAAAAAAAAAAATACAGATAAGAGCAGCATGCCAAAGCCACTTATACTATGCATAGCATTACGGGCTGGCTTAAAATTAACTTAAGATTAACTAAGCAATGATGAAATCAGTGAAAAACATTAATGTAAACTGATTACTATAAAGCACAAGTGAGTATTACAAAGACAGGTCATATGGTTGCATGCATTGTTGTAAATTCAGTAGAATGGAGTATTCTGTTAGGTAGTGAATTTAAAAAATAATAAAGTTAGATTGGGTTTTAGGTTTAACATTTATGTGATATAATTGTGAGAAACATTTAAGATATACAATTTATAAGGTTCAGTTATTCAGTATTTATTTGGTTTTGGGTGAGTAAGTGATCTTTGAGAAGAGACTTGAATTTATAAACAGGTAGTGTTTCTTTTATATTTACAGGTAATGAATTCCAGATTTTAGGGCCTTTTATGTGCATTGAGTTTTTGCATAGCGTGAGATGGACACGAGGAATATCAAAGAGTGATCTGTGCCTTGTGTTATGGTCATGTGTTCTGTTGAGGTTGGCAAGGAGATGTTTGAGGGGAGGGTTAATATCAGAGTTGAGTGTTCTATGTATGTAATAGGTGCAGTAATAAGTATGGATGTTTTGTATGGTGAGTAGGTTGAGTGTATTGAATATTGGTGGAGTGTGCTGCCTGTAGTGAGAATTTGTTATCATTCTAACTGCAGCCTTTTGTTGGGTAATTAGTGGTCTGAGATGGTTACTTGTTGTTGAGCCCCATGCACAAATTCCATAGGTGAGATAGGGGTAAATAAGAGAGTGATATAGGGCCAGGAGGGCTGACTGTGGAGCATAGTACCGTATCTTCGATAGTATGCCTACAGTCTTGGAAATTTTCTTAGAAATTTGTTGTATATGTGTATGAAATTTGAGTCTATTATCAAGGTGGATTCCTAAGAATTTTCCCTCTGTTAGCTTTGTGATAGGTGATCCGTTTATCATTATGTTAAGAGGGACATCTGTAGCTCTGTTACCAAACTGAATGAAGTAGGTTTTGTCAATGTTTAGTGTAAGTTTGTTAGTACTCATCCAGGTAGATATTTTCTGTAATTCGGTATTTACAGTATTGGCTAGCGTGACTGGGCTCGGGTGGGAGAAGACGTATGTTGTGTCATCAGCAAATAGTGTGGGTTTGAGTAATTGAGAAGCATTTGGTAGGTCATTTATGTATAGGAGAAAGAGAAGAGGGCCAAGGACACTTCCCTGTGGGACACCAACTGTAATTGGTTGTGCAGAAGAGTTTGCCCCATTTGCGTACACATATTGGCTTCTGTTGCTGAGGTATGACTTGAGGTAGTTGAGGGAGTGCCCTCTTATACCATAGTGTGATAATTTTACGTGGAGCAAGTCATGGTCAACTGTATCAAAAGCTTTACGTAAGTCAATGAAGATCCCCAGTGGGACTTCTTTTTTCTCTATTGCAGTGTATATATGTTCTAGCATGTGTATAATAGCATCATTAGTATTTTTATTAGGCCTGAATCCAAATTGGCAGGGGTTGAGTATGTTTTGGGAGATAAGGTAGGAGTAGATTCGTTTATGAATTAATTTTTCGAAGATTTTTGAGAGAGGGTGTAAGTTGGATATTGGCCTATAGTTATTCAACTCTGTTTGGTCTCCTCCTTTGTGGATCGGGGTGACCCTTGCTATTTTGAGTACTGTAGGGAAGGTGGAGGATTCAATGGATTTGTTAAAGAGTGTTGCAATGATTGGTGATAGAACTTGTGACACTTTTTTGTATATAAAGGGTGGTAAGGTATTTAAATCTCCTGCCTTGTTTTTTAGTGCGTTGATAATAAGGGAGACTTCGTATGGGTTAGTCGGAGCTAGGAACAGTGTGTTCGGGTAGTTGCCGGTGAGGTAGTCATTTGGTGGGGTATCTGAGCTTGGGATTTTATTGGCAAGGTTTTGTCCTATAGTGGAGAAGAAATCATTGAGTCTGTTTGCTGTTTCTGTTGGTGGGAGTTGGGGTTCATCTGATTTTGCTAATTTTATTTCGCTATTTCGTGATATCTTTTTTGTTCCCAGAATTTCTGATAGGGTTTTCCAGGTCTTTTTTATATCACCTCGTAAGTTGGATAATCTGTTCTCATAATACAATTTTTTTGCCCTTCTTATCAGGCTGGTTAGGATTGACGAGTAACGTTTTGTTTGTGCCTTGTGTTATGGTCATGTGTTCTGTTGAGGTTGGTAAGGAGAAGTTTGAGGGGAGGGTTTATATCTGAGTTTAGTGTTCTATGTATGTAGTAGATACAATAATAAGTATGGATGTTTTGTACAGTGAGTAGGTTAAGAGTTTGAATATTGGTGGAATGTGCTGCCTGTAGTGGGAATTTGTTATCATTCTGACTGTAGCCTTTTGTTGGGTAATTAATGGTTTGAGATGATTTATTGTTGTTGAGTCCCATGCACAGATTCCATAGGTGAGATAGGGGTAAATAAGGGAGTGATATAGGGCCAGGAGGGCTGACTGTGGGACATAGTACCGTATCTTCGATAGTATGCCTACGGTCTTGGAGATTTTCTTGGAAATTTGTTGTACATGTGTTTAAGTAAGTAGGTAAGTAAGTAAGTTTATTCAGGTATACACAAATACAGTTACATAGAATTATCATACATAGCAGCATATGTGTAGAGAACCTAGGATAACCCAAAAAAGTCAGAGTGACTTATTTCCATTGGGGTCCTTTTACCTTATTATTATAATATAAAGGTTATAATATTTTCTTATTATTCTACAATGAAGATAACATCTTATTATCATACTAAAAAGACTATCTACTACACCAAGGTCATTAAGACTACAATACGAGGGTCATTACTAGGAATAAGGTAAAATTTACACGTATGTTAGCTAAAAAATAGAAAATCATTCCCCTCCCTTTCTGTAGCTACATTCATCAGACACCTTTTGGCACTTCTTGAACTGGTTCATGCTATGACTGGCTTTGACATGTGCGGGCAGTCTGTTCCATTCCTTTACTGCTGTACAATAAAAGGTGTTTGAAGCCTGTCCAATGACTGTGGGTATTACAAAGTTGTGCTCTCTTCCCCTAGTACTATGATTGCTGCGGTTCCCAACCTTGACAAAATTGACAGCAAGATATTCTGGACATTGTTTGTGAGCAATTTTATAAACCTGATTTAGCTTCAGTTGTTTTACTCTGTCTTCAACATTCAGAATATCCAACTGCTGTAATTCATCCTGGCCTACATGTTCTCTTGGTCCCAGCCCCAGGATGAATCTTACGATTTTGTTCTGGGTGATTTGCAGTCTATCTTTCAGTTTTTTTGTCAAGGCAGAGTACCAAGAAGAGCAAGCGTAGTCCATATGTCATTGTATAAGGGCTAGACATGGGTCCTGCGAGCCTCAGTAGGTAGACACTGTGCTTGTCTATACAGGAACTTCAGTCTGGCATTCGCTTTCTTTACTACACTGTTCCCTATCAATTCTCCTGACATACATGGGTCAAAGGAGATTCCCAAATATTTTACTGATGAAACCAAAGTGATGGGCTCCCCATTACATTGAACATTAAAATTATTTACCCTTCTCAGTTTATGTTTCGTTTGAAATATGAGTCTATTATCAAGGTGTATTCCTAAGAATTTTCGCTCTGTGAGCTTTGTGATAGGTGATCCGTTTATCATTATGTTAAGAGGAACATCTGTAGTTCTGCTCCCAAACTGAATGAAGTAGGTTTAGATTTAGATTTTTTATTTTGACAAATTACATGGTTGTACAGAGGTATATAGTAGTTGGGTGTACATGCCAAAAGCCCCTCTGTATGCTGAGCAGTTCGGGCAGACTTAAAGATTAACTTAAGAATAGTAAGGCAATAATACATAATTCATATGGTCAGTAGATGAGTTAGAGTGAGTGAGGAGAATTTAATATTATATCAGGTAATGCTACAGGGTTTTCATAAGTCTAGTAGAGACTTTTTACACTATTGAATTAATTAATAAAGATTGCAGTATTATATTGTAACAATTTAAAACAATTTACAATATGATATATTACAGTTTAGTACTATTTAAAACAATGAAATTTGGTATTACAATGGAACAATTTACATTATGATGTACTGTATTACAATCTACTATTTAAAACGGTGAAAATGACAGACAGCCTAATTTCAAAGAAGTAAGTGGTTGAGCATTTATCAGCACAATGTGAGTACCTTCTGAGAAACTGGTAGTGGTTAGGTATGGCTTGTCTGGTTAATTTTGGGTGAGGTGATTTCTTATTTGGGCCTTAAACTAATTTGCAGACAGGAGTCCTTTAGTTTGTTCTGGCATTAAATTCCAGATCTTCGGGCCTTTTACGTTCATAGTATTTTTGCATAGGGAGAGATGAACACGGGGAATATCAAAGACTGATCTGTGTCTCGTATTATGGTTGTGTGTTCTGTAGTAGTGTTTACATTAGAATATAGTGTTCTGTGTATGTATTAGGGACAATAATAAGTGTGGATGTTTTGAAAAGTGATGGAGTGTGTTGTCTAATGCAGGAGTTAGTAATCAATCGCACTGCAGCTTTTTGCTGAGTTATTAAAGGCTTAAGGTGATTTACTGTGGTTGAGCCCCATGCACAAATACCATAGGTGAGGTATGGGTAAATGAGAGTGGTACAAAGCTAGAAGAGCTGATTGGGGTACATAGTACCGTATTTTTGAAAGGATGCCTACTGTTTTGGAGACTTTCTTGGAAATTTGCTGTATGTGTGTCCCCTCAAGGAAGGTTCCTTGACGCTGGTGAGGGGCTCTTGATCTAGGGAATTGGATCTGTGCTCCAGTTCCCTGAATTAAGCCTGAATACCTTCCATCCCCCCCCCCGAAGAGTGCTGTATAATCCTATGGGTATAGCGCTTCCTCATGATTATAATAATAGTGTATGTGTGTCTGAAATTTGAGATTGCAGTCAAGGTGGAGACCTAGCAATTTACCCTCTGCCTGTCTCGAGATAGGTGAACCATTTATCAGTATGTTTAGCTGTACATTTGAAGCTCTGTTTCCGAAAAGCATGAAGTAGGTTTAGTGAATACTGAGAGTAAGTTTGTTTAAAATCATCCAAATAGATATTTTTAGCAGTTCAGCATGTACTGTGTCTGTTAGTATGGTTGGGTTTGGGTGAGAAAAGACATAAGTTGTGTCATCGGCAAATAAAATGGGTTTAAGGAGATTAGATGCGTTTGGTAGGTCATTGATGAAAATGGGAAAGAGAAGTGGGCCAAGAGTACTCCCCTGTGGGACTCCAAGAGCAGGTTGTGTAGTGGAACAGACTCCATTTGTGTGTACATACTGGGTTCTATTGTTAAGATTTTAGGTAATCGAGAGAGTGCCCTCTGACCCCGTAATATTCAAGTTTTTGGTGCAAAAGGTCATGGTCAACTGTATCAAAAGCTTTTCGTAAGTCTATGAACAGTCCCAGGGGAAATTCATTTTTCTCGAGTGCAGAGTATATTAGTTCAAGCATATATATAATAGCATCATTAGTACTTTTTTCGGTCTGAGCCCAAACTGACAAGGGTTGAGTATGTTGTGGGATACGAAGTAGTAGACTTGTTTGTGTATTAATTTTTCGAAGATTTTAGATAGTAGGGGCAGGTTTGACATAGGCCTATAGTTGTTCAGTTCAGTTGGAGGTGAGGATCGGGGTGAATTGCTGTCTTGAGTTTTTCAAACTTTATTCTCTATAAGTATTACAATGCTGAGTTTACAGAATTTGGTTATTGTGTGGTTTACATGTAGTAAAATAATAATTACAGAGTGTACCACTAGAACGCCTAGCATGGCTAGGCATTTCGGGCAGACTTATATTAAATCTTAGGTTTAAAATGTTACAAAATTATGAGAAAAGTTGGTATTATGGCTGACTAAATACTAGTTGTGAGTTTAGCGATGTGAATGCTTTTGTTTTGGCACTATACATAGTTTCAGTATTGGAGTATCACAGGCCAACTTTTGACTAGTTAAGATTCATTATTTTGAGATTGAGATTGATATTTCTGTTTATGGTCAAATGGGTGAGTGAGTGTAAGTGTGAACCACCAGGTAGTATTCGTATTATTAGTTGACAGGGTGTATCAGGGAGATAAGATGTTTTCTGATGGTAGTTTTGAAGGTGATGAATGTGTCTGCAGTTTTGGAATTTTCAGGTAGGGTGTTCCAGATTTTAGGGCCTTTGACATACATTGAATTTTTGTAAAGGTTTAGTCGGACACGGGGAATGTCATAGAGATGTTTGTGTCTGGTGTTGTGCCTGTGGGTTCTGTCACAACTATCAAGAAAGCGTTTTAGGTCAAGGTTAACATTGGAATTTAAGGTCCTGTAGATGTAGATTGCACAGTAGTAAGTGTGGATGTACTGAACAGGGAGTAAGTTTAGATATATGAAGAGTGGGGGGGGGTGTTGCCAGGGATGGGATTTAGTGATTATTCTTACTGCGGCTTTTTGTTGGGTTATTATTGGCTTTAGGTGTGTTGCTGCAGTTGAACTCCAAGCACAGATAGCATAGGTGAGGTATGGATATATAAGTTTGGATGGGAAGGTGGAAGATTCAATATATTTGCTAAGAAGAGTTGCAATAATTGGTGACAACACATGAGAAGCTTTTTTATACATGAGTGATGGAAAGTTATTTAGGTCCCCTGTCTTGTTCTTTAGTGTTTTGATGATAAGTGAGATTTCAGTTGGGTTTGTTGGGGCTAAAAACGGAGTATTAGGGTAGTTGCCAGTGAGGTAGTCTTTTGGTTGAATGTTTGAGCTTGGGATTTTACTTCCTAGTTTTGTTCCTACGATAGAGAAAAAGACCATCAAGTTTGTTGGCAGTATCAGTTGGCTGAAGGAGAGGTTCATCTGGTTTAGTTAATTTAATCAGTCTGTTTTTGACAGCTTTTTTGTTCCTAGAATTTCAGATAAGGTTTTCCAGGTCTTTTTCATATCACCTTTTATGTCAAGAAATCTGTTTTCATAATACAATTTTTTTTTGACCTTATTAGATTGGTTAGTATTGATGAGTAACGTTTTGTGAGAGCCTTTGTTATTAGACCCATTCTGTACTGTTTTTCACATAGATGTTTTTTTATCAATAGATTTGAGGATGCTATTTGTAAGCCAGGGGAAGTTTAGTCTCTTTGTTGTGATCTGCTTAGCTTTTATTGGGCAATGCATGTTATAGAGGTTTTGAGTTTTTTGTAAAAAAAATATTAACACAATATCATACTCATGCCCACTGGATGCACCCAGTACCCATCCTGTGGGTATAGGGTGCATAATAAAGCTGTACCCACTGGCTGCACACAATACCTATCTTGTGGATATAGGGAGCTTAATGAAGCTATTATACTAAGACCAGAAATTACGTTCCTTCCACTAATGCAAATATCAAATTAAGATACTATTGCTATTTTTTACAGACTTCTACACAGACGCTTCACACATGATAAGAAATCGAAATATCCTTGAAGATTTGGTTTTACTATTAATCCGCAAGGTTAGTAAACCCAGAATAACCTGGAAAAAAAGCCAATCAATTTGGTTTATTTCCAGTGGGGTTCTGCGATCCTATTCCCAGGATGCAACCCAAAGCTTTCACCTAACACCCAGGTACCTACTTACTGCTAGGTGAACAGGGGCAGCAGATGTAAGGAAACATGCGCAACGTTTCCACTCATGCCAGGATTAATCTCAGGTCCTCCAGGTGTGAGCCTAAGATGCAACTTTATTCCTCTTTTTTTTTTAGGATTAATAACACATTGATTCTGTTTTAATCTATTAATAAATCACAATACTTGACCTTAATCGGTTATCTAGGCAAATTCTACAAAAAATGCACTGTAAAACTATTGTAAAAGTTTACAGTTATTCATAAGTCTTTACTTATTTACATTTACATAAACTTTATTTCTATAAAGTGGAATACAGTAAATTATACAGTTAGAGTAACTGACATATATTAACTGGCCAGGTCACCATCTGGAAAAGACCCGGGCCAGCAAAAGTACTTTATAGATGGCCCAGCATACAAAAGGGGATTACCAACAGAACCCTGGTTGTCTTCAAGAAGGAGCTGGACAGATACCCAGTCACTACCTGACCAGCCGGGCTGTGGTTCGTACCTCGGTTTGCGTGTGACCAGTAGTGACAGCCTGGTTGATCAGGCCCTGATCCACCACGAGGCCTAGTCATGGACCAGGCCGCGGGGGCGTTGACCCCTGAAGCACCCTCCAGCTATGTAAGGCATTTCGGACAGTTTTAAGACTAAATTATGACTACTAGTACATGACAATTGGAATACGTAGTTATATAACATTGGAGGTATTCAGTAATTCATTAAATTTTTTTTAAGGTACTTGAGTTGAAGGAATAATGGAACAAGACACGGACAATACTGGTTGAAAGGCAGGATTTTAGGGTTTTGGGAATTGTTGCCAGGGTAATGAACTGTTGTCAGGATCACATTAAATTAGGGAGGTGTTTTTTAAAAGTAGCTTTGAAATGGCTGGCAGATACAATGAGATTGGAATACTTATTTACTTACATTTACTTTCAGTTAATTATTTTACTTCCTTACTTTACTTACTATCACTTGGTTTACTTACTTTTACTACTTTAGTTATTTACTTTACTTCCTTACTTTTACTTCTGCTTACTAACACGCCGAAGGTCGCTACTGTATAATAATGTCTGGCAACACTGTCAGGACCAAACACACATGTTAACCGTACTACATATTACAGATTCGAGCTTCAGCGCTGCTGGCGTACGGTAAGTTTATTCAGGTATACACAAATACAGTTACATAGAATTATCATACATAGCAGCATATGTGTAGAGAACCTAGGATAACCCCAAAAGTCAGACAGAGTGACTTATTTCCATTGGGGTCCTTTTACCTTATTATTATAATATAAAGGTTATAATATTTTTATTTTTATTTTATTCTATAATGAAGATAACATCTTATTATCATACTAAAAAGACTATCTACTACACGAGGGTCATTAAGGCTATCTACAATACGAGGGTCATTACTAGGAATAAGGTAAAATTTACACGTATGTTAGCTAAAAAATGGAAAATCATTCCCCTCCCTTTCTGTAGCTACATTCATCAGACACCTTTTGACACTCTTCTTGAACTGGTTCATGCTATGACTGGCTTTGGCATGTGCGAGCAGTCTGTTCCATTCCTTTATTGCTGTACAATAAAAGGTGTTTGAAGCCTGGCCAATGACTGTGGGTACTACAAAGTTGTGCTCTCTCTCCCTAGTACTATGACTGCTTTGGTTCCCAACCTTGACAAAATTGACAACAAGATATTCTGGACACTGAGAGCAATTTTATAAACATGGTTTAGCTTCAGTTGTTTTACTCTGTCTTCAACATTCAGCATATCCAACTGCTGTAATTCATCCTGGCCTACATGTTCTCTTGGCCCCAGCCCCAGGATGAATCTTACGATTTTGTTCTGGGTGATTTGCAGTCTATCTTTCAGTTTTTTTGTCAAGGCAGAGTACCATGAAGAGCAAGCGTAATCCATATGGCATTGTATAAGAGCTAGACATAGGGTCCTGCGAGCCTCAGTAGGTAGACACTGTGCTTGTTTATACAGGAACTTCAGTCTGGCATTCGCTTTCTTTACTACACTGTTCCCTATCAATTCTCCTGACATGCATGGGTCAAAGGGGATTCGCAGATATTTTACTGATGAAACCAAAGCGATGGGCTCCCCATTACACTGGACATTAAAATTATTTGCCCTTCTCAGTTTATGTTTCGTGCCAAAGAGAATGGCTTCAGTTTTCCCGAGGTGTGATGATAGTTTGTTGTCTACTAACCATTTGCTGCAGGACTCCAGTTCCAGTGTTAAAACATTAGCTATATCTTGTGGGTTTTTACCTGACACTAACAGAGCACTGTCATCTGCATACAGTAGGAGTTTGCATTTGACACTGATAGGCATGTCATTGACATAACATAAGAATAATAAGGGACCCAGAATACTACCTAGGGGACTCCATATGCTATCGGCAGGGGTTCTGATTCCATACCCCCGGCCGGGATTGAACCCGCGGTCATAGAGTCTCAAAACTCCAGCCCGTCGCGCTAGCCACTAGACCAGCTAGCCACAATAAGATTCATCCAACTAGGTATATTTCTACACCATAGGAAAGTTAGCACAGGCACCTCTGTGACCACAAATGCAAGTTTTTACAGACGAATCTCCAGCTAGCGTGGCCGTGACGAACTCTAGCTCAAGTCCCTTCACTAGAGTTCGTCACGGCCACGCTAGCTGGAGATTCGTCTGTAAAAACTTGCATTTGTGGTCACAGAGGTGCCTGTGCTAACTTTCCTATGGTGTAGAAATATACCTAGTTGGATGAATCTTATTGTGGCTAGCTGGTCTAGTGGCTAGCGCGACGGGCTGGAGTTTTGAGACTCTATGACCGCGGGTTCAATCCCGGCCGGGGGTATGGTTTATTTGCAATCGTGTCATTACGATTTCTTAAGTCGTTCTGATTCCGTTTTGTTGATTTTGACAATTTGTCTCCTGTTGCTAAGGTAGGACTTAAACCAGTCTACAGAACCTATACCGATAGCTTGAAGTTTCTTACATAATATATTGTGGTTGACAGTATCGAAGGCCTTTTGCAGGTCTAAGGTTACCATACCTATGAGGTTCCCCTTTGACATTTCAGTTCTCAGGTAATCCATCAGATTAATTAGGGAGGTGTCGGTTGAGTAAGATTTTCTAAAGCCCGATTGATAGCTATATGGAGAATGTTGTTGTCATTTTTTTTTTTATATTTTATTTAGAACAATACAATACAAGAGATAGATAAAGACAAAAACAGGTCTTACACAGATAAATCATAAACTACCACACAAACATGAACTTGAGATAACACAAATAACCCTCCTCACCCATACATGAAAACCCCTACACCTATGATAACCAATAAACGACTAATTCCAATTGCATTGGTATATGATTAACAAAACACACCATAATATGCATATATTGTCACTTTGTAAATTATAAAGTAGGACACCATATACGTTAAATACAATTAACGTAATGTATTGAGAATAAGGTAAAAACAATATGTTCATCAAACACAGAATATATTAATAAACAAGGATCCAACA
Organism: Cherax quadricarinatus; assembly: GCF_038502225.1. Classification (NCBI taxonomy): domain Eukaryota; kingdom Metazoa; phylum Arthropoda; class Malacostraca; order Decapoda; family Parastacidae; genus Cherax; species Cherax quadricarinatus. Next base: position 31,366,758 of record NC_091303.1, on the reverse strand, counting down.
CACTGACACCTCTACAAGCATCTAACAACATGCATATGAGTAACATATATAGAACAATGTCCTACTGCAAAATCAACCACATATATTGAGTATACTCGTCACAGACCATGAATACACATCATACGCCCAAGCTCATACACATTCACCCGCTACATACCAGGAGGCGACCCCGTTTTCACCCCTGACAGCCCATCAACATAACACATTGTACCATCCCTACCCTGCCCCACCCACCTAATTTACAAATTTAATAAAATCTCTAATGTAAGGTCTCTATATCCCTCAGAGAAATCCCGCTCCCACCTCCTCCCATAAAGTTCTCTATTACGGCACAACGTTTTAGAAAACGTAACAGCCAATACCCTCCTCTTCACCTCACTTACCCCTTTCCCCCTCATTCCCCACATAATGTAGACATAATCTACCATAATGTACCCCACAGCCCTAATAATACTTTCATCCATACCCCCCACATCAAGACTCAATGCCCGCAGAACAGAGAAGTATTGACCACTTATCTTATGCAACACCCTGCTCAACCAACCCCTGACGCTCCCCAACCCCTCACAAAAATACACTACATGGAATGCAGAATCCTCCCCTCCACATATTCCACATACCCCCCCCCCCTCAACCACCCGTCTAGCTCGTAAGACCACTCCCGATGGTAAAATCCCATGCAAAAACCGATACATCACCTCACGTCCACGGGGTTGTAACCTTAATCTACCAAACCTTCTCCATATACATCCCCAGTCATACATGGGGAAAATCCCCTCCACCGGAGCCACAACCCTTTCCGCCGACATCCTACACAGCCTACTTATTTTTACCTTACCCAGATCCCTAACCATCACCACTGCCCTCAAAATAGTTTCACACTCCCTCAACTCCGTCCCAGAAAACATGCGTTTCAATTTATTGTGTACCTTAACCAACCCCCCCCCACTCACACCCTCCCTCAACACCTCCCTTTTAATAAAGATACATTTGACCCTCCTCTTTAAGTTCATTAAACCCAACCCCCCCTGACGCACAGGTAACATTACTACATCCCTTCTAAGCCAATCACAACCTGAACCCCACAAAAATTTAAAAACCCCTCTAAGTATAGTTGCAATTGCCGTCCCCGTTAAAGGGAACACGGCAGCCACATGCCAAACCTTGCTATACAATAAAACGTTAATTACAATGGCACGCTGCACAAGGGTCAAATGATAAGGCCGCAATGCTCCCAATCGACCCAGTATCCTTTCTACCAACCTGACCGAATTATTAACACGTGCAACCTCAAGTTCATCTGCATAGATTAGACCACAAATTTTTAATGACATCACCCGCTTCTTTACGACTGCACTACCCCACTCGACCCGCTCCCCCCAAGTTCCTAACCCCATAACCATGGACTTCTCCGAATTTACCCTCATACCAGTTGCACATGCAAACGTGTCGACCACTCCATCTAAGGCGTTTATGGACATCCCCTCTCTAACCAATACAGTGGTATCATCTACATACCCTATGAGTACAGGCCAAACGCCCCCAGTACCCCCCCCAACCCCTTCACTAATGCCCATATGGCGCTCCACCATTCTATAAAAGGGGTCCTGTATGCATGCAAATAAAAGCTGTGACATAGGACACCCCTGTCTAAGACCTCTGCCCATTACAATCCTCCCCCCTAATCTTCCATTAATCTGTACTCTCACCATTGCCCCTCTATATAACGCCTCTACCCATCCCACTATTTCTTCCCCATAGCCCTGTTTCCTAAGGATAGCTCTCAACGCCTCTCGCTCCACCCTATCATAAGCTCCTTGCCAGTCTAGTGCAACCAACCAACCCCCCTTCCCCCCTTTTTCTTCCACGAAATCCCTTAAAAGACCATGTCCCACCCCCATAGACCTACCTGGCAACCCAAACTGGGTTTCCGATACAACCCTCCCTACAACACACTTGAGCCTATTTCCTAAAATTTTTGCAAATAACTTATAATCCGCGCATAACAACGATATTGTTCTATAGTCCCTGAGCGAACGCTGTTCCTTACCCTTCGGTACCAAAACTACTACAGCTGTTGCCTGTCTTTCACCCAACCTTCCCCTTACCTTCATCAAGTTCAGTAACCTCACCAAAAAACCTTTTATTAACTCCCAATGCTGTTGATAAAACTCCGCCGGCAGTCCATCGATTCCCGGTGCTTTGCCCTTTCGCATGGCACTCAAAGCTCTCCATATTTCCCCCTCAGTTATGTCCCCCCCCAAAGCTTCCCTATCACTGTGTCCTAACCTACATGGCACACTTCCACACACCCTCTCTAAATCCCCTAATCCTACCCCTTCCTCCCGCCAATACTTTTCGTACCACGTATCCGCAAACAACCCCATCCCATCCGTAGTGTGGATAACCTGACCCGCCCTATACCCTCCCACCGACTCAAGAACCTCCAAACATGGAATAGCTGTTGCCTGCTGACGTTGTTTTTGTCTGCGCAACACACACGAAGACGGCCTATCTCCCCATAACACCTCCTCCACCCCCGCCATTACTCTCACCGCTTGGAACCGCTCGTCCTGAATTTCCCGCAACCGCTCTTTAAGTATCATAATGTCGTCCATCGGATAGACACCCTCTACTGTCCCTTTTTCATAACAACCCCGTAACCTGTCCTCCAAATAATTAATCAACCCAAATTTTAAAGAATTAATCCTTTTCCCCTCCCTCACATAATAATGCCGAATCCGGTCCTTAGCCACACCATCCCACCACGTCACCACGTCCTCCACACCTTGTACCTCCTCAGTTAATCTCCCCCACAGCTCCGTAAAACCCCCCAACCCCTCCTCATCTTCCAACAGACCCGTATTTAGTTTCCAATATCCCCTAGAGATACAAGCTAGAGAATCCCACTCTACTTCTGCGACAACCGCCCTATGATCTGAAAAAGCTAGTTCAATAGTACGGACAGACGTTGACAATACCTTATGAGATATATACAACCTGTCCAACCTAGCTGCGTAACCTCGCCTCACGAAAGTATGCTCCACCTCCCACGCTCCCCCACCTACCACATCCCTCAACTGAACGTCCACCAAAAGATTGCGTAATGCTGTCAACATATGCCCCGCCCCTCGTGGTTCCACATCCGCTCTCCTGATCACACAATTCCAGTCCCCACCTACGATGGCCACTTCAGGTAAACCACGGAAAGCAAAAACTAGATCATCACACACAAAATCCCTCTTGACTTTCATATCATTTTCAGCTGGTGCATACACACTTACAAAGGTTACCCTCTGCCCCATCCACCACCCATCTACACGCAACACCCTCCCCCCCCCACCC
>NC_091303.1:30975913-31058413 GCF_038502225.1 Cherax quadricarinatus | reverse complement strand
AGGACTTTCTAGTGTGCCCCCCTGTTCTGATTTCCTTGAGTCCTACTGGTTTCCACTGTAAATACCTCTTTAAATCTTGTGTTGAGCTCCTGACATACCTCTTGGTCGTTTCTTGTGAATTCCCCATCACCCTTCCTCAGTCTGATTACCTGGTCCTTGACTGTTGTTTTCCTCCTGATGTGGCTGTACAACAGCTTCGGGTCAGTCTTTACTTTTGATGCTATGTCATTTTCATATTGTCTCTGAGCCTCCCTTCTTATCTGTGCATATTCGTTTCTGGCTCGTCGGCTGATTTCTTTATTTTCCTGAGTTCTCTGTCTTCTGTACCTTTTCCATTCTCTAGTACACCTAGTTTTTGTCTCCCTACACCTTTGGGTGAACCAAGGACTCGTTCTGTTCTTCCCATTATTTCTGTTTCCCTTGGGAACAAACCTCTCCTCTGCCTCCTTGCATTTTGTTGCTACATAGTCCATCATTTCTTGTACTGGTTTTCCTGTCAGTTCCCTCTCCCACTGAATGTCTTGAAGGAAGTTCCTCATGCCTGAGTAGTTCCCCCTTTTGTAGTTTGTTTTTTCCCAGCCTATTCCTGCTACTCTCTCCACTTGGAGCTCAACTATGTACTCGAAGCACAGAACCACATGATCACTAGCTCCCAGGGGCCTTTCATACATGATACCCTCGATGTCCGAACTACTCATGGTGAATACAAGGTCCAGCCTTGCTGGTTCATCCTCTCCTCTCTCTCTGGTAGTGTCTCTAACATGTTGATGCATGAGGTTTTCCAGTACCACATCCATCATCTTGGCTCTCCATGTTTTGGGACCCCCATGGGGCTCCAGGTTTTCCCAGTCAATCTCCTTGTGATTGAAATCGCCCATAACTAGTAACTTTGCTCCCCCCATGTGTGCTCTCCTGGCCACCTCGGCTAGTGTGTCGATCATTGCTCTGTTGCTCTCATCATATTCTTCTCTTGGCCTCCTGCAGTTCTGTGGTGGGTTGTACATTACTACAATTATCACCTTATGTCCCTCAGACTGGATTGTTCCTACTAAGTAGTCCCTTTCGCCCATGCCATCCATTCCTTCCATTTTCTCAAAATCCCACTGGTTTTTAATGAGCAGTGCAACTCCTCCTCCCCCTCTCCTCCCTCTGTCTTTCCTGAGGATTTGGTATCCGGATGGAAAGATTGAATCTGTTATTATTCTGGTGAGTTTTGTTTCTGTTAGTGCTATTATGTCTGGGGATGTCTCTTTGATTCTTTCGTGCCACTCCTCATACTTGTTTGTTATTCCATCTGCATTTGTATACCACACCTTCAACTTCTTTTCTAAGACTGTGGTCTGGGAGGTATATTGGGGTTGGGGAAGTGGGAGACCTGGTAAGGAACTATGGGTTGTTGCTGTGGGGGTGGAGTTTGTAATGTAGTGGGTGGGGGCATTGGATGTGGCATGGGTGTTTTGATTTAAAGTGTTTGGTTGCACTGGGGTTGACCTGGTTGGGAGGCTTCTATAGGAAGTTGTGAGGGAGGCTGCATTTGATCTTCTTCCTGGGTCTGGGATCTCCTGTCTGTCTTCTCCATCCCCTCTCTTTCCTCCTTTCGCCTTTTACCATCTCTCTCAGTTTCTGCCTTTCTTCTTGTGTTCTGTCGCGGTCGAGATACACCTTCCTGTATGCCGGCATGTCCCTTAATCGTGCTTTCTCCTGCAGGATCCTGGTCCGAGTCGCTTCTGCCTTGAAGGTCACTCTCACTGGCCGGGTTCTTTTTTTTACAAACCCCCCTATTCTCCGAAAATTTTCCAGCTGGGTCATGTCGTCTTCTCCTATTGCTTTCATGATGCTTTCAATTGCTTTTTTTCCCCTTGTTTTCTTGCTTCATATGTTTCCCCTTCAACTTCCTGGAGCCCATACACAAAGACTGACCTCACCCTTTCATTCTCCCACTGCGTATCCCTGTGTATCCCCTCATTTAATTTGGTTTCCTGCACTGCAGCTTTCCTTTCTTCAGTTTCACTGGCTAATGTACTTGGGCTCAGTGGCCTGTCATTTTCCCTTCTCGGCTTTCCTTGGGCTCTGTTGTTGTCTGTTAGGGCCTCCACATAAAGGTTAGCTCTTTCATTTACTACAGTCTCCTCTGATAGAGCTTCTCCATGCAGTTGTGCCCCTTCTTTCCCTACAGTCCTCTTATTTGTGGCTGAGGTAGCAGTCTCTGTTGTCAATCCCAAAATGTTCTTTAGTTCTTTAGGCTGTTTCCGTGTGTGTGTGTGTGTGTGTGTGTGTGTGTGTGTGTGTGTGTGTGTGTGTGTGTGTGTGTGTGTGTGTGTGTGTGTGTGTGTGTGTGTGTGTGTGTGTGTGTGTGTGTGTGTGTGTGTGTGTGTGTATGTGTGTGTGTGTGTTTGTGTGTGTGTGTGTGTGTATGTGTGTGTGTGTGTGTGTGTGTGTGTGTGTGTGTGTGTGTGTGTGTGTGTGTGTGTGTGTGTGTGTGTGTGTGTGTGTGTGTGTATGTGTGTGTGTGTGTGTGTGTGTGTGTGTGTATGTGTGTGTGTGTATGTGTGTGTGTGTGTGTGTGTGTGTGTGTGTGTGTACTCAACTATTTGTACTCACCTATTTGTGGTTACAGGGGTCGAGTCACAGCTCCTGGCCCCGCCTCTTTGCTGATTGCTACTAGGTCCTCTCTCTCCCTGCCCCATGAGCTCTATCATACCTCGCCTTAAAACTATGTATGGTTCCCGCCTCCACTACGTCACTTTCTAGGCTATTCCACGGCCTGACTACTCTATGACTGAAGAAATACTTCCTAACATCCCTTTGATTCATCTGAGTCTTCAACTTCCAATTGTGACCTCTTGTGTCTGTGTCCCTTCTCTGGAACATCCCGTCTTTGTCCACCTTGTCTATTCCGTGCAGTATTTTATATGTCGTTATCATGTCTCCCCTGACCCTCCTGTCCTCCAGTGTCGTCAGGCCGATTTCCCTCAACCTTTCTTTGTAGGACAATCCCCGTAGCTCTGTGTGTGTGTGTGTGTGTGTGTGTGTGTGTGTGTGTGTGTGTACTCACCTAGTTGAGGTTGCAGGGGTCGAGTCCAAGCTCCTGGCCCCGCTACTAAGTCACTCTCCCTGAACCGTGAGCTTCATCATACCTCTGCTTAAAGCTATGTATGGATCCTGCCTCCACTACATCGCTTCCCAAACTATTCCACTTGCTGACTACTCTGTGGCTGAAGAAATACTTCCTAACATCCCTGTGATTCTTCTGTGTCTTCAACTTCCAACTGTGTCCCCTTGTTGCTTTGTCCCATCTCTGGAACATCCTGTCTTTGTCCACCTTGTCAATTCCTCTCAGTATTTTGTATGTCGTTATCATGTCCCTCCTATCTCTCCTGTCCTCCAGTGTCGTCAGGTTGATTTCCCTTAACCTCTCCTCGTAGGACATACCTCTTAGCTCTGGGACTAGTCTTGTTGCAAACCTTTGCACTTTCTCTAGTTTCTTTACGTGCTTGGCTACGAGTGGGTTCCAGACTGGTGCCGCATACTCCAATATCGGCCTAACGTACACGGTGTACAGGGTCCTAAACGATTCCTTATTAAGATGTCGGAATGCTGTTCTGAGGTTTGCTAGGCGCCCATATGTTGCAACAGTTGTTTGATGTGCGCTTCAGGAGATATTCTCGGTGTTATACTCACCCCAAGATCTTTTTCCTTGAGTGAGGTTTGTAGTCTCTGGCCCCCTAGACTGTATTCCGTCTGCGATCTTCTTTGCCCTTCCCCAATCTTCATGACTTTGCACTTGGTGGGGTTGAACTCCAGGAGCCAATTGCTGGACCAGGTCTGCAGCCTGTCCAGATCCCCTTGTAGTTCTGCCTGGTCTTCGATCGAATGAATTCTTCTCATCAACTTCACGTCATCTGCAAACAGGGACACTTCGGAGTCTATTCCTTCCGTCATGTCGTTCACAAATACAGAAACAGCACTGGTCCTAGGACTGATCCCTGTGGGACCCCGCTGGTCATAGGTGCCCACTCTGACACCTCGCCACGTACTATGACTCGCTGCTGTCTTCCTGACAAGTATTCTCTGATCCATTGTAGTGCCTTCCCTGTTATCCCTGCTTGGTCCTCCAGTTTTTGCACTAATCTCTTGTGTGGAACTGTGTCAAACGCTTTCTTGCAGTTCAAGAAAATGCAATCCACCCACCCCTCTCTCTCTTGTCTTACTGCTGTCATCATATCATAGAACTCCAGTTGGTTTGTGACACAGGATTTTCTATCTCTGAAACCATGTTGGCTGCTGTGTGTGTACTCACCTAATTGTACTCACCTAATTGTGGTTGCAGGGGTCGAGACTCGGCTCCTGGCCCAGCCTCTTCACCGACCGCTACTAGGTCCTCTCTCCCCCTGCTCCATGAGCTTTATCGTACCTCGTCTTAAAACTGTGTATAGTTCCTGCCTCCTCTACATCGCTTGCCAGACTATTCCACTTCCTAACTACTCTATGACTGAATAAATACTTCCCAACATCCCTTTGACTCATCTGAGTCTTCAGCTTCTAATTGTGACCCCTTGTTTCTGTGTCCCATCTCTTGAACATCCTGTCTCTGTCCACCTTGTCTATTCCACGCAGTATTTTGTATGTCGTTATCATGTCTCCCCTAACCCTCCTGTCCTCCAGTGTTGTCAGACTGATATCCCTTAACCTTTATTCATAGGCCATTCCTCCTAGTTCTGGAATGAGCCTTGTTGCAAACCTTTACACTTTCTCTAATTTCTTGACGTGTTTGACCAGATGTGGGTTCCAAACTGGTGCTGCGTACTCCAGTATGGACCTGACGTACACAGTGTATAAAGTCTTGAACGATTCCTTACTGAGGTACAGGAACGCTATTCTCAGGTTTCCCAAGCGCCCATATGCCGCAGCAGTTATCTGATTTATGTGTGCTTCTGGCGATGTACTCGGTATTATACTCACTCCTAGGTCTTTTTCCTTGAGTGAGGTTTGCAGCCTTTGGCCTCCTAGCCAATACTCTGTCTGCGGTCTTCTTTGCCCTCCTCCGATCTTCATGACTTTGCAGGGTTAAATTCTAGGAGCCAGTTTCGGGACCACACACCCAGCCTGTCCAGGTCTCTTTGTAGACCTGTCTGGTCCGCATCTGATTTAATTCTCCTCATTAACTTCACGTCATCTGCAAACAGGGACACTTCTGAGTCTATCCTTTCCGTCATGTCGTGTGTGTGTGTGTGTGTGTGTGTGTGTGTGTGTGTGTGTGTGTGTGTGTGTGTGTGTGTACTCACCTAATTGTACTCACCTAATTGTGGTTGCAGGGGTCGAGACTCAGCTCCTGGCCCCGCCTCTTCACTGATCGCTACTGGATCCTCTCTCTCTCTGCTTCCTGAGCTTTGTCATACCTCTTCTTAAAACTATGTATGGTTCCTGCCTCCACTACTTCACTTGCTAGGCTGTTCCACTTGCTGACAACTCTATGACTGAAGAAATACTTCCTAACGTCCCTGTGACTCGTCTGAGTCTTCAGCTTCCAGTTGTGACCCCTTGTCCCTGTGTCCCCTCTCTGGAACATCCTATCTCTGTCCACCTTGTCTATTCCCCGCAGTATCTTGTATGTCGTTATCATGTCTCCCCTGACCCTTCTGTCCTCCAGTGTCGTCAGTCCGATTTCCCTTAACCTTTCCTCGTACGACATTCCCTTGAGCTCTGGGACTAGCCTTGTTGCAAACCTTTGTACTTTCTCTAACTTCTTGACGTGCTTGACCAGGTGTGGGTTCCAGACTGGTGCTGCATACTCCAGTATGGGCCTAACATACACAGTGTACAGTGTCTTGAACGATTCCTTATTAAGGTATCGGAACGCTATTCTCAGGTTTGCCAGGCGCCCGTATGCTGCAGCGGTTATTTGGTTGATGTGTGCCTCCGGTGATGTGCTCGGTGTTATGGTCACCCCAAGGTCTTTCTCCCTGAGTGAGGTCTGTAGTCTTTGTCCACCTAGCCTATACTCTGTCTGCGGTCTTCTTTGCCCCTCCCCAATCTTCATGACTTTGCATTTGGCTGGATTGAATTCGAGAAGCCAGTTACTGGACCACATGTCCAGCCTCTCCAGGTCTCTTTGCAGTCCTGCCTCATCCTCGTCCGATTTAATTCTTCTCATCAACTTCACGTCATCTGCGAACAGGGACACTTCAGAGTCTATTCCTTCCATCATGTTCACATATATCAGAAATAGCACTGGTCCTAGAACTGACCCCTGTGGGACCCCGCTCGTAACAGGCGCCCACTGTGATACCTCTTCACGTACCATGACTCGTTGCTGCCTCCCTGTCAGGTATTCCCTTATCCATTGCAGTGCCCTTCCTTTTACGTGTGCCTGATCCTCCAGGGGAACTGTGTCAAAGGCCTTCCTGCAGTCTAGGAAAACGCAATCTACCCAACCCTCTCTCTCGTGTCTTACTTCTGTTACCTTGTCATAAAACTCCAGGAGGTTTGTGATACAAGATTTGCCTTCCATGAACCCATGCTGGTTTTCATTTATAATCTTGTTCCTTTCCAGGTGTTCGACCACTCTCCTCCTGATAATCTTCTCCATGACTTTGCACACGATACATGTCAGAGACACAGGTCTGTAGTTTAGTGCCTCGTTTCTGTTTCCTTTCTTAAATATGGGGACTACATTAGCTGTCTTCCATTTCTCAGGTAGTTGCCCAGTTTCAATGGATGTGTTGAAGATTGTGGTTAGAGGCACACACAGCATCTCTGCTCCTTCTCTAAGGACCCATGGGGAGATGTTGTCCGGTCCCATCGCCTTTGAGGTGTCAAGGTCACTTAAGAGCTTCTTCACCTCCTCCTCAGTTGTTCGTATGTCATCCAACACTTGTTGGTATATTCCCTCTTGATGTTCCCTTCTGTTCTGTCTTCCCACAGCCCTTCCTGTCTCTACTGTAAAAACTTCCTTTGTGTGTGTGTGTGTGTGTGTGTGTGTGTGTGTGTGTGTGTGTGTGTGTGTGTGTGTGTGTGTGTGTGTGTGTGTGTGTGTGTGTGATTACTGATATATTTGAGGTTGCAGGGCTCGAGTCACAACTCCAGGCCCCGTAAATTCACTGGTCGTTACTAGGTCCCCTTTCTCCCTGCTCCAAGAGCTTTATCCTATCTCCTCTTAAAGCTGTGTATGGATCCTGTCTCCACTACATCAGTGTCAAGATTGTTCCATTTCTTGACGACTTTATAACTGAAGACATACTTTCTAACATCCCCGTGAGTCATCGAATTTTCAACTTCCAGTTGTGACGCGTTGTTGCTGTGTCTCATCTAAACATTCTGTCACTGTCCATCTTGTCACTTCCTCTCAGTATTTTATATATCGTTAACATGTCCCCCTGATATCTCTCCTGTCCTCCAGTGTCGTCAGGTTGATTTCACTTAACCCCTCCTCATAGAACATACCCCTTAGCTCCGGGACTAGTCTTGCTGCAAACCTTTGCACTTTTCTAATTTCTTGATGTGATTGACCAGGTGTGGATTCCATATTGGTGCTACAAACTGCATTACGGGCCTGACGTACACGGTGTACAGATTCTCGAATGATTCCTTACTGAGGTGTCGGAACGCTATTCTTAGGTCTGCCAAATGTTCATAAGTTGCAGTGGTTATTTGGTTGATGTGCGCCTGCTATGTGCTCGGTATGATACCCACCGCAAGATCCTTTTCCTTGAGTGATGGTTGCAGCCTTGGCCCCTTAGCCTGTACTCCGTCTGCTGTCTTCTTTCACATTCTCCAGTTGTCATTATTTTGCACTTGGTGGAGGTTAAACGCCATAAGCCAGTTGTTGGACCAGTCTTGCAAGCTGTTCAGATCCCTTTGTAGTTCTACCCGATGCTCATCCACTTGAACTCTCCGCATTAGCTTCACATAGTCTTCAAACAGGGACATCTCTCAATCTATACCTTCCCTCATGTCATTTACATATACCATAAATATCACTGGCCCTATGACTGACCCTTGTGGAACCTCGCTCATCACAGGCTCCCATCCTGACACCTCGTTACGTACCATCACTCGTTGTTTCTTTCCTGTCAGGTATTCTCTGATCCATTGCAGTGCCTTTCCAGTTATTCCTGCCTTCTCCTCCAGTTTTTGCATTAACCTCTTGTGCGGGGCTGTGTCAATAGCCTTATTACAGCCCAAGAAAATGCAGTCTGCCCACCCCTTTCTCTTCTGTCACCTTGTCGTAAAACTCCCGTAGGTTTGTGACAGGATTTCCCTTCCCTGAAACCGTGCTGGTTATCGCATATAAGCTCATTCCTTTCTAGGTGTTGATAAAGAAAAATCTTTACCTACTCTTTCATGCCTTTGCAAGACCACACGTGTGGCTATCATGTCTCCTATTTCTTGCTGTCATCCAACCTGGTCATCTCTAATGTTTCAACCTTTCATCATAGTTCATATTGCTCAACTCTGGCCACCAGTTAGTAGCTCTTCCTGGAATATCTTCTAACTTACGTTATTTTTTTCCAGGTGTGAGCACCACACAACCGCTGCATATTCCAGTTTTGCCATAATAGCTTCTAGCACTGCGCCATTCATACATCTGAAAGTTTTTTATAGTTTTCCAGTGTTACATGCGAATTTCTCACAGTTTCATTTATATGATCTTCCAGTGACTTTTTTTTTTAATTAATAATAACCCCTGGATCCTCGACTTTGTCTGATACTTCCAGTATTTTTTTACACAGTTTACATTCATGTTGTCTAATTTTGCTTTCTCCCATTTCTAGTACATGACATTTATCTACATTAAAATTCGCTCATCCATCTAACACTCTAGTGCTCAATATAACCAGATCCTCTTGTAAGGATTTAGTAATTTTTATTATATATTTTGCATTAAGATTTTTTGCATCGCTAGCAAACATATTCATATAATTTTTTATTCCTTCTGGTAAATAATTTATATAAATTAAGAACATTAATAATGACATCACCAGAGGCAGACGAAATTTTTCTTCTTATAACTGTTCGCATTTTCTCTGAAACAAAAATTCTCTCATCTCGAGGCCTGGTTTCAGACCGGTCCACTGGAGCGTTGACCCCCCGAAGCCCTCTCCAGGTATACTCCAGGTATCCATTATAAGAATTTACCTTTAATTCCTCCCATATCTTCCTAAATTTTAACAAGACACATGAAGGTGAAGACCGAACACCAGATTGTTTACCAGTCAGTCTGTTATTATTAACTAAGTGTTGAATCCATGTTAATGATTTTTTCCAATAATATTACAACACTTGTCAAGAAAACCGGCCTATAATTTAGTCTTCCTGGTCACCTTTTTTTAAAGGCAGGCAATGCTCTTGCTTCACACGCTGAGGGATCCGGGTTCGATTCCAGGCAAGGTTGGAAACATTGGGTGTGTTTCCTTACACCTGTTGTCCCCGTTCACTCATCAGTAAAATGGGTACCTGGGTGTTAGTCGACTGGTGTGGGTCGCATCCTGGGACAAAACTGAACTAATTTTCCCGAAATACTCTGCATAGCAAAGGGCTTTCTATATAGTAATATGTCACTGATGTCAGCTAGGACTGTATACCTTGTACATGTACTTGTAGAAATAAAGATATTTATTTATGTATTTATATTTAACATCTTCCATGTGTTTGCTAAATTACCTTCCAGTAGTGAAATCTTAAAAAAAAAAAAAAAAAAAAAAAAAAGTGGATAACATAACTGTTCTGTAGATGAATGGTTCAGAGAACCGACAAGTTGATAAATTAGACACATGTGCAACATTTGGGTATCTTTATTGAGGAAACGTTTCGCCACACAGTGGCTTCATGACCTACTTCCACATTGGTCAAATGTGATACCATCTAAGACTGCTGCACCTCTCCTGCCTTCGGTATATTAACCACTTCTTCACACATATGCTGTATTCTTTTCAAGATTGATGGACTGATTACATCGGCTCAAGGCTGAGGGACTGATTACCTCAAACTCCTCCTGTTCTTCAACATTCTCCTTTGTATGGACTGATGAAGCCACTGTGTGGCGAAACGTTTCCTCATTAAAGACACCTAAATGTTGCACATGTGTCTAATTTATCATAATTGTTCTGCACATTCTGTGGCTTTTTGTTATCGGCATCTAGTAACAATGTCTTGACTTCCTTTTTGGTCATTTCAATATCCTCTAATTCAGTTGTCTGTCTGTGATTAAAATCTCCAACAAGAAAAATATTTTCTTTTGTAAACACACTGTGCAAGTTACTATATAATTCCTCACACATTTTCTCCTTTGCTTCAGTGATTTTGCCATCGTCATTTATTAATAACTGTATTTTGTCTTTAACATTTCGTTGACTCTTTAACAAACCAAAATAAAAAGTTTGGTTCTGCACTGCTCTTGTCTATTATTGCCTTTCCCAAATTTCTTTCATTCTCTCCCTCCTTATATTTGTATATTCATTTCTAGCCTCCTTGAATTTCTGATTAAATTCTTGATTGGTTCTCTTTCTTTATTGAATCCAAGCACTTCCCGTTGATTTTATCTCTCCAGCACTTTCCATTAAAACATTCTTGATTATTCCGTGTGGCATGCTAAGACTATGTTACGTTTTATTCGGTGTATGTCACTCACCTTCATAAGCACGTCCTCCCGACCATTAACTAAGTGCTAAGAGTACTGCTAAGTATGGGCCCCATCGTTATGCTAGTACCTTGGTTCAACCAGCCAATCACAAGGAAGCCCACCAAAGTTGTGAGGCGATGTGGTAGACTCGTGAATCAACTTTGACAAACCTATCTCCCAGTCTGGTGGCAATGATTCTCACTGTGTGCTGCTTGCATTTACCTTATTATACATATGGGCTGTATGTATTGTACATACCTGATTGCTGTTTGGTGAAGAAAATATAAGCATTTACTCTCTTCTGCCTTTTTGCTCGTTCCTACCGTGGTTATCGTGCTACAGCCAGGTATACAGGCCACTAGACTACACGTAATATTCCGTCTTATATTCCTATATGGAATAAACTCCTTAATTCCATTGTCACATAAACTACAGAACTCTTTGTATAGATTATTTATACCTGTCCTTTGTTTCATTTAATGTCTCTAAAAAGGTGTTTAAAAGCATTGTAATTCCATTTCTTATAATCAAATCGTTCCTCTTTTGGTTACTTTTTCCAAGTGGACTGAAAATTTCCTCAGCTGTTGAAGTTTAATTAAACCTAACTAGTAAAGTACTAGTGAAAGTGACACGGTTTCGTAATACCCGCAGCAGGTGGTCACTGACCACTGGTCAGGCCTCAAACAACTTTTATTGTACAGCAATAAAGTAGTGGAACTGACTGCCTGTACATGTCAAAGTCTGTCTTAACATAAGCCAGTTTAGAAAGAGAGTTAAAAGGTACTTTATGAATGAAGCTACAGAAATGGAAGATAATTATTTCTTGTAAAGCTAACATTCATGTAACTATTATTGTAAGCTGATCCTCTCATTAACGATAATATAAATAACTCAGTTTACCTTATTCCTAGTATATCTCGGTTTATTGTAACTCTTTTTCACACAGTTGAATTACTTAACTGATTTAACATTTAGGGTTTAACTAGGTTTAACTAAGCTTTAGCTGTTTTAACAGTTAAGGTTTAACTTTGACTTCTTTGGATTATCCTAGGCAATTGTGGAAAATAATTTCCCAAAATTATATTGTATATTTTTATAAAGAAAATATACATGATTAATGCATAACTGTTGCTCTAAAGTGTATTTTGAAGAGGAGAACCAACAGAGAAGCTGCACATGCACCGGGGGAGAGAGGAGAGAGGCGGGAAAACAGGCTAGGAAAAAATGGGACCAGGAAACTGGCATCCACGACGGCCTAAGGATTAATACAGGTCTCACTTCGTAATAGGAAGCGTTGTTAACTGTTCCTGGTGAAGAGTGAGGGAACGTCATTTACGGGACCACTGTAATAAAGTGGTAAAATTAGTGAATAATGGCAGACGCCGGGGATGGGGGGGAATGGCGCGATGCCATGGAGAGTGTTCAGGGGAAAATACCAGTGATTTAATCATCACTCATCGGTCTCAAATATTCATGTATCGACTTCTAACGTGTGTAAAATTTATGAGATGTTAAGTCGTATGGTGAACTGTGAAGTAATTGGTAATAATGACATTAAGTTTAAGGAATGGTTGAAGTGATAGGAGCCACTGTTCCCGGAGTGAGTGAGCACATGTTAACCTCGTGGTTCCTGTCCCGAGGATAGTAGAGTTTTTTTATGGAGTTACGACTTCTAAATCGGGACAAACCTAGTGATACCATAATCCTGTTGGAAGAAGATACATTTCAGTTGGCAGGATATCGGGATCTGAGGAGGAAATAAGACAGAAAAGGAATGCGACGTTCTCACCCACAGCTAAGTACCCTTTCTAGTTATAGCAGACTGATACTGGCCAGTTAGGTATGTTATAATATGATATAGGTGTTGTGGGTGATCCAGCTGCATCAAGTGACCACCAGAGAAAATCTGGTAAGTGTACAAGTGTTTGTACACTTTGTACACTTGAACAATTGTACAAGTGTTTTCCCTGACGGACATATATGTGTGTAACCCATCCCACCTTTTCCTTCAGTCAATAATATAATCCATACAGTCCACAACTAATTAATAGCTCCATACTTGTGGGTGCTATCCACTTTTATACTGGTCTAGGATAGATATGAGTAAGATTTGTGAGGTCGAAGGGGCCACTTGCAGCGACCAGGTGTGGCTTAAGTTTTCTCACACGTCTACATGGGGTAACTACAGTAAACAATATATGGTTTTCCCATCCCAATGAGATTACTTGTATGAATGTAATGTTGAGGTACATACAGGTAACCCCTTATAAATTTTCCATAGTAATTATCCTAGGTAATTATCCTGGGTAATTTACACAATGTATGATAATTTTACTTACGTGTACCTGTGCTAAATAAACTTACACTCAATGTTATACTGACACTGTGTTGCTGCCTCTCATTCAGTACTCACCTAATTGTGGTTGCAGGGGTCGAATCATAGCTCTTGGCCCCCGCCTCTTCACTACTCTATGAGCCTTATCATACTGCTTCTTAAAGTTATGTAAGGATCCTGCCTCCACAACATCAATTTCCATACTATTTCAGTTCCTGACTACTCTGTGGCTGAAGAAATACTTCCTAACATCCCTGTGATTCATCTGAGTCTTCAGCTTCCAACTGTGACTCCTTGTTGCTGTGTCCCATCTCTGGGACATCCTGTCTCTGTCCACCTTGTCAATTCCTCTCAGTGTTTTATTTGTTGTTATCATTTCCTCCCTATCCCTCCTGTCCTCTAGTGTCGTCAGGTCGATTTCCCTTAACCTCTCCTTGTAGGACATGCCCTTAGCTCTGGGACTAGTTTCGTTGCAAACCTTTGCACTTTCTCTAATTTCTTGACGTTCTTGACCAGGCGTGGGTTCCAAACTGGTGCTGCATACTTCAATATGAGCCTGACGTACACGGTGTAGTGAGTCTTGAACGATTCCTTACTGAGATATCGGAACGCTATTCTTAGGTATGCCAGGCGCACGTATGCTGCAGCAATTATCTGATTGATGTGCGCCTCAGGAGACGTGCTCGGTATTATACTCACCCCAAGATCTTTTTCTTTGAGTGAGGTTTGCAGTCTTTGGCTAACTAGTGTATACTCTGTCTGCGGTCTTCTTTGCCCTTCCCTGATCTTCATGACTTTGCACTTGGCAGGGTTAAATTCCAGGAGACAGTTGCTGGACCAGGCTTGTAGCCTGTCCAGGTGTCTTTACAGTCCTGCCTGATCCTCGACCGATTTGATTCTCTTCATTAACTTCACATCATCTGCAAACAAGGACACTTCCGAGTTTATCCTTTCCATTATGTCATTCACATATACCAAAAACAGCACAGGTCCTAGGACTGACCCCTGTGGAACCCCACTTGTCACAGGCGCCCACTCTGACACCTTGTCACGTACCATGACTCGTTGTTGCCTCCCTGTCAAATATTCTCTGTTTCATTGCAGTGCCTTTCCTGTTATTTGTGCCTGGTCTTTAGCTTTTGCATTAACCTCTTGTGAGAAACTGTGTCGAAGGCCTTCTTGCAGTCCAAGAAAATGTAGTCTATCCACCCCGCTCTTGTCTTACTTCTGTCACCTTGTCATAAAACTCGAGTAGGTTTGTGACACAGGATTTTCCTTCCCTGAAACCGTGCTTGTTGTCAATTATACACTTGTTTCTTTCCAGGTGCTCCACCACTCTCTTCCTGATGATCTTCTCCATGACCTTGCATACTATACACGTTAGTGACACAGGTCTGTAGTTTAATGCCTCGTGTCTGTCTCCTCTTTTAAAAATTGGGACTACATTTGCCATCTTCCATACCTCAGGTAGTTGACCAGTTTCAATGGATGTGTTGAAGATTTTTGTTAGTGGCACATACAGCATCTCTGCTCCCTCTCTAAGGACCCACAGAGAGATATTGTCTGGTCCCACCGCCTTTGAGGTATCAAGTTCACATAGCAGCTTCTTCACCTCCTCCTCGGTTGTGTGTACTTCATCCAGCAATTGTTGGTGTACCTCCCTGTTCTGAATTCCTGGAGTCCTACCTGTTGTCACTGTAAATACTTCTTTAAATCTCATGTTGAACTCCTCAAATATCTCTTGGTAGTTTCTTGTGAACTCTCCACCATCCTTCCTCAGCCTGATTACCTGGTCGTTGACTGTTGTTTTCCTCCTGATGTGGCTATACAACAGCTTCGGGTCAGACTTGGCTTTCGATGATATGTCATTTGGTATTGTTGCTGAGCCTCCCTTCTCATCTGTGCATATTCGTTTCTGGCTCTTCGGCTGATCTCTTTATTTTCCAGGGTCTTTTGTCTTCTGTACCTTTTCCATTCTCTAGTGCACCTAGTTTTTGTCTCCCTACACCTTTGGGTGAACCAAGGACTCGTTCTAATCTTCCTATTATTTCTGTTTCCCTCAGGAACAAACCGCTCCTCTGTCTCCTTGCATTTTTGTCACATAGTCCATCATTTCTTTTATGGGTTTTCTTGCCAGTTCTCTCTCCCACTGAACGTCTTGCAGGAAGTTCCTCATGCCTGTGTAGTCCCCCTTTTGTAGTTTGTTTTTTCCATCCTATTCCTGTTGATCTCTCCACTTGTAGCTCAACTATATAATCAAAGCACATAACCACATGATCATTAGCTCCAAGGGACCTTTCATGCGTGATATCATCGATGTCCGAACTACTCAAGGTAAATACAAGGTCCAATCTTGCTGGATCATCCTCACCTCTCTCTCTGGTAGTGTCTTTAACATGTTGATGCATGAGGTCTTCCAGTACCACATCCATCATCTTGGCTCTCCATGTTTCGGGACCCCCATGGGGCTCCAGGTTTTCCCAGTCAATTTCCTTGTGATTGAAATCACCCATAACTAGTAACTTTGCTCCCCTCATGTGAGCTCTTCTGGCCACCTCGGCTAGTGTGTCAACCATTGCTCTGTTGCTCTCATCATATTCTTCTCTTGGCTTCCTGCAATTCTCTGGCAGGTTGTACATTACTGCAATTACCACCTCATGGCCCTCAGACTGGATTGTTCCTACTAAGTAGTCCCTTTCACAAATTCCATCCATTCCTTCAAATTCCTCAAATCCCCACCAGTTTATAATGAGCAATGCAACTCCTCCTCCCCCTCTCCTCCCTCTATCTTTCCTGAGGATTTGATATCCGGGTGGAAAGATTGCATCTGTTATCATCCTGGTGAGTTTTGTGTTTGTGAGTGCTATTATGTCTGGGGATGTCTCTTTGATTCTTTCATGCCTCTCCTCGCACTTATTTGTTATTCTGTCTGCATTTGTATACCAAAACTTCAACTTCTTTTCTAAAACTGTGGTCTTGAGGAGTACATTGGGGTTGGGGAAGTGGGAGACCTGATAAGGATATGGGTGGTTGCTGTGAGGGTAGAGTTGGTAATGAGGTGGGTGGGGGCATTGGATATGGCATGTGCCTGGTTGGGGGGCTTCTGTAGGTGGTTGCGAGGGAGGCTGAATTTGATCTTCTTCTTGAGTCTGGGTTCTTCTGTCCATCTTCACCTCTCTTTCCTCCTTTCATCTTTGTACCATCTCTTTCAATTTCTACCTTTCTTCTCATGTTCTGTTGCAGTCAAGATACACCTTCTGGTATGCCAGCATGTCCCTTAGTCTTGCTTTCTCCTGCAGGATCCTGTTTCGAGTTGATTCTGTCTTGAAAGTCACTTTGAGTGGCCGGGTTCTTGCTCTTGCAAACCCCCGTATTCTCCGAAAATTTTCCAGCTGTGTCATGTTATTTTCTCCTACTGCTTTTATGATGCTTTCAATCACATTTTTCCCTCCTTGTCTTCTTGCTTTGTAAGTTTCCCCTTCAACTTCCTGGAGCCCATAAACAAAGACTGATCTTTTTTTTTCATTCTCCCACTGCATAGCCCTATGTATCCCTGATTCGATTTAGTTGCCTCCATTGAAGCTTTCCTTTCTTCAATTCTTCACTATCTGTTGTCCTTGGGCCCAGAGCCCTGTTATTTTCCCTTCTCAGCTTTCCATGGGATCTGTTGTGGTCTGTTAAGTCCTCCATGTAAAGGTTAGCTCTTTAATTTTCTACAGTCCCCTCGATGTGTGTGTGTGTACTCACCTAATTGTACTCACCTAATTGTGGTTGCAGGGGTCGAGACTCAGCTCCTGGCCCCACCTCTTCACTGATCATTACTAGGTCCTCTCTCTCTCTCTCTGCTTCCAGAGCTTCGTCATACCTCGTCTTAAAGCTATGTATCGTTCCTGCCTCCACTACATCACTTGCTAGGCTATTCCACTTCCTGACGACTCTATGACTGAAGAAATACTTCCTAACATCCCTCTGACTCGTCTGAGTCTTCAGCTTCCAATTGTGACCCCTTGTTTCTGTGTCCCCTCTCTGGAACAACCTGTCTCTGTCTACCTTATTTATTCCATGCAGTATTTTGTATGTCGTTATCATGTCTCCCCTGACCCTCCTATCCTCCAATGTCGTCAGTCCGATTTCCCTCAACCTTTCTTCGTAGGACATACCTCTGAGCTCTGGAACTAGCCTTGTTGCAGACCTTTGTACTTTCTCTAATTTCTTGACGTGTTTGACCAAGTGTGGGTTCCAAACTGGTGCTGCATGCTCCAGTATGGGCCTGATGTACACAGCGTACAGTGTCTTGAACGATTCCTTACTAAGGTATCGGAACGCTATTCTCAGGTTTGCCAGGCGCCCGTATGCTGCAGCAGCTATCTGGTTGATGTGTCCCTCCAGAGACATGCTCGGTGTTATGGTCACCCCAAGATCTTTCTCCTTGAGCGAGGGTTGCAGTCCTTGGCCACCTAGTTTATACTCTGTCTGCGGTCTTCTTTGCCCTTCTCCGATCTTCATGACTTTGCATTTGGCAGGGTTGAATTCAAGAAGCCAGTTGCTGGACCAGGTGTCCAGCCTGTCCAGGTCTCTTTGAAGTCCTGCCTGATCCTCATCTGATTTAATTCTCCTCATTAACTTCACATCATCTGCAAACAGGGACACCTCTGAGTCTATCCCTTCCATCATGTCACTCACATATACCAGAAATGGCACTGGTCCTAGGACCGACCCCTGTGGGACCCCACTCATCACAGGCGCCCACTATGATACCCACAGGTGCTCCACCACTCTCCTCTTGATAATCTTCTCCATGACTTTGCATACTATACACGTCAGTGACACTGGTCTGTAATTTAGTGCCTCTTTTCTCTCTCCCTTTTTAAAAATGGGAACTACATTTGCGGTCTTCCATACCTCAGGTAGTTGCCCAGTTTCAAGGGATGTGTTTAAGATTGTGGTTAATGGGACCCACAGTATATCTGCTCCCTCCCTGAGGACCCACGGGGAGATGTTGTCCGGTCCCATTGCCTTTGAGATATCAAGGTCGCTTAGCAGCTTCTTCACTTCCTCCTCAGTTGTGTGCATATCGTCCAGCACTTGTTGGTCTATTCCCTGTTGGTGTCTTCCCAGAGTCCTTCCTGTCTACACTGTGAATACATCCTTAAATCTCATGTTTAGCTCCTCACATACCTCTTGATCGTTTCTTGTGAGTTCCCCACCTTCTTTCCTCAGCATGACCACCTGGTCTTTGACTGTCATGTTTCTCCTAATGTGGCTAAACAGCAGTTTCGGGTTAGACTTGGCTTTCGATGCTATGTCATTTTTGTACTGTCGCTGGGCCTCCCTCCTTATCTGTGCATATTCGTTTCTGGCTCTTCGACTGTTCTCCTTGTTTTCCTGGGTCCTTTGCCTTCTCTACCTATTCCATTCTCTAATGCACTTACTTTTTGCCTCCCTGCACCTTTGGGTAAACCAAGAACTCGCTCTGGTCTTCCCATTGTTTCTGTTGCCCTTGGGAAAAAACCTTTCCTCTGCCTCCTTGCATTTTGTTGTTACATATTGTATCATTTCATTTACTGTCTTTCCTACCATTTCTCTGTCCCACTGCACCTCCCGCAGAAAGTTCCTCATACTTGTGTAGTCCCCCCTTTTATAGTTTGGCTTTTCCCATTCGACTCCTGTTACCCTCTCCACCTGTAACTCTGCTATGTAATCAAAACTCAGGACTACGTGTTCACTAGCTCCGAGGGGCCTCTCATATGTGATGTCATCAATGTCTTTAATACTCAGGGTGAACACAAGGTCCTGTCTTGCTGGTTCATCCTCCCCTCTCTCTCTGATGTGTTGATGCATGAGGTTTTCCAGTACCACATTCATCATCTTGGCTCTCCATGTTTCGGGGCCCCCACGAGGCTCCAGGTTTTCCCAATTGATCTCCTTGTGGTTGAAATCATCCATAACCAGTAACTTTGCTCTGCACGATTGATCTCTTCATGCCACCTCAGCCAGTGTGTCCACCATTGCTCTGTTGTTCTCATCATATTCCTCTCTTGGCCTACTGCAGTTCTGTGGTGGGTTATACATCACAGGAATGACTACCTTATGTTCCCCAGATTGAATTGTGCCTACTATGTAGTCCCTTTCTCCAATCTCGTCCATGCCCTCCATTTCCTCGAAACTCCATCGATTTTTTATGAGCAGTGCAACCCCTCCACTCCCTCTGCTCCTATCTTTCCTCAGAATCTGATATCCCGGTGGGAAGACTGCACCTGTTATTGTCTCAGTGAGTTTCGTTTCTGTGACTGCTATGATGTCCGGGGACTTCTCGTTGATTCTTTCGTGCCACTCCTCGTATTTATTTGCTATTCCATCTGCGTTTGTGTACCACACCAGCTTCTTGTCTATCACGGTGGACCTGGGAGAATATTGGGGTTGGGGGAGCAGGAGCCCTAGGGGGGCTATGGGGGTTTGTGGTGTGAGTGGGATTTGTGATGGGGGTGAGGGCAGAATGCCCGTAGGGAGCTGCTGTGGCAGTGGGTTTTGTGATGTGGGGGGTGGGGACAGAGGGAACAGTGTGTGGGTTTTGATTGAGATTGTTCAGCTGCTTTGGGGTTGTAACAGTGTGGGTGGGGTTTGTGGTGGGGGTGGGGGCAGAGTGCCCAAAGGGGGCTGCTGTAGAGGTGAGGTTTGTGGTCCGTATTTTCTGTTGCTTATCACCCTCAGTCACAAGGAGCCCTCGAACGATTTCATCAAACATTAAAATCAATGATGAGAGCATACTGCGAGCAGTTTTCCAGAGATTGGGACGAAGGAATACCATTCCTCTTGTTCGCCTTAAGGGAAAGCGAACAAGAAAGCACTGGGTTTAGTCCATTTGAATTAATTTATGGACACCAAGTACGCGGCCCCCTCGCCGTACTAAAGGATTCATGGACCGGAAAATCAGAACCCTCGTTTAAAACAACTCCAACTCTAATGCAAAAGCGTTTGTCACAACTGAGGGAATTAGCCTCAAAAAACTTAGCTAAGGCCCAATCCAAGATGAAGCATTGTTATGACAAACACACACGCTCTCGTTTCTTCAAACCAGGTGACAGTGTGATGGCACAGAAATTCTTACCTGGACACGCTCTGCAACCTAGATACGAAGGTCCTTTGGAAGTGATTGAGCGGCTCAATGAGGTAAATTATGTACTCCAAACTCCAGGAAAGCGAAAAGCAAAACGTACTTATCACATAAACCAACTTAAGGCTTACCACCCTAGTATTGTACCAGTTTCGACAGTTCTTCCTTTAGCTGAAACTGAAAATGTAAGTCTGCCCAGCATCTCTAAAGCGATAGAAGTACGTTTAAAAAATTCAGAGACATTGGAATCTCTTGATACCTTTCTTATGGACCTTGATTTGAAGAAAGCAAAAGATATCAAAGACTTGATATTACGTTATGAGGTTTTATTCGATGACGTCCCTAGGTGTTGTACATTGGGAATTCACGACATAGATGTACAAGGAGCAAAGCCTTGCAAACAGTCACCTTATAGGGCAAGTCCACTCAAACAAGAAACATTAAACAAAGAAGTAGAATTTTTGTTGTCCCATGGACTCATAGAACGGAGTAAAAGTCCGTGGGCCTCGCCCTGTATATTAGTTCCCAAGCCTGATGGAACTTCTAGAATGTGCACTGATTATCGTAAGGTTAATGCTCTCACGGTACCAGATGGTTTCCTACTACCCCGCATTGATGATCTAATAGACAGTATCAGGAGCCGCCTATGTCACCCACCTGGATTTATTAAGGGCTATTACCAAGTGCCGCTTACCCAGCGAGCCCAAGAAATATCCGCATTTACTATACAAGGCGGATTATTCAATTATCGTGTTATGCCCTTCGGGTTGTGTAACGCGGCCTCTACCTTTCAGCGCCTGATGAACCTGCTGACCAATGATTTAGAAGGAGTGGATGCATATCTAGATGATCTTGTTATATATAGCAATGAGTGGGAGCAACATTTAATTCGCCTGGAAACCTTATTTAAGAAGTTAGAAAAGTACAACTTCACCATAAATTTAGCCAAGTGTCAGTTTGGACAAGCCAAAATTAAATACCTCGGTTTTTGTATAGGTCAGGGTGAGGTACGTCCTGTTGATGTAAAAGTTAGGGCCATTGCTGAGTTTCCTATCCCTCAAGATAGAAAGTCTATACAGAGGTTCCTTGGAATGACTGGTTATTATCGACGTTTCTGTCCTAATTTTTCTCAGGTTGCATCTCCTCTTACTGAGTTAACCAGTAGTAAGATGAAGTTTTGCTGGACGAAAGATTGTGAGATAGCTTTTAATCAGTTGAAGCGGTTGCTTTCTTCGTCACCCGTGTTGAAAAGTCCTGACTTTAATCAACCCTTCTATTTACACATCGATGCCAGCAGTTATGCTGTGGGGGCGGTGTTACTTCAGAAATCCCCCTCTACTGATATTTTGCATCCTACAACTTATTTTTCTTCAAAGTTGAAACGTCACCAAAAGAATTACGCCACTGTAGAGAAAGAATTTCTTGCCCTAGTAATATCTTTGGAACATTTTGACATTTATCTGGGAACCTCCCACCATAAAATTATGGTATTTTCTGATCACAACCCTTTAATTTATATTAATTCCATGAAATCAAAGAACACCCGAATCCTCAGGTGGGCTCTGAGGATCCAACCTTATCTGATTAGTATTCAACACTTAAGTGGGTCCCTTAACATAATTGCTGATGCCCTTTCTCGCCCCTGAAAAAAAAAAGAAAAAAAATGTATACCTTCAAATGTAAAGTTAAGAAATGAGTACTCTTAGAGCCTAATTTATATATATATATATATATATTATATATTTTTGTTAATGATTTTCTTTTATATTGACAGTATGACTATGAAAGCTGTTTCGTTGATGGGACGAAATTTTAAGTCCTCATGGATGACCCTGACAGTCATGTCCGAGACTCCTATTCTCGAATTGTGATGGAAGCCACTCCAGATAGTTCTTCTGGCCATTGTTGCAAAAGCTCATCCTCTGGCAAATAACCATGCTGATCGAGTTCTTTCTTCTCCATTCTTCCGTCATACTACATGCCTTATTTACCAAGAGGACGCTTATTATAAAGGAGATATTACCAAGGACACTTGCAAACTCCCTACTGCGACCTATTGTCGTACGGGGGGGGGGGGGTGTTATATCTTCGAAATTGGTCACCCTGTGTTATTTAACTATTGTAAGAGAATATATTCATCACTTAATATTATAGCGCGAAAGTCCCCATTTATAGCTAAAATAGAGACTTTCGGCGTTATATTATTATCTGTTAATATATGAAAAATACCATGGTATTATCGCTATTTTGTTATTATCACTATTTTGGTATTATCACTATTTTGTTATTATCACTATTATTTTATTATTATTGTTAGGTAGGATTTCTTGTGTATATAGAGTTTAAGTCTCAGAACTATCCGGTGAATTGTTCAATTGTTTATGTCCGGCTGGCTGATGTTTGGGTCAGCTGATCCAACCTGACGACGCGTCAACAGACTGGCAAGTAGTCAGTCTGCTCCCTGCTCTAGCCCTGACAACTGATCGTATATTGGCTCTTACGGTGTACAGTTTGAATGGTTTTGAGAATTGGACTCTAGAGCCGACTCAGTTTGTTCCAAATTGCTCTGAAAGATTCTTTTGATATTTATATTCTTAGTCAGTTCAGTAATCCATAGAGATACTTTACAGCCAGATTCAAAGGTCTTGTTAAATCTTGTACCTTTTGTATTTTGAGTTTACAGTCTTGTTAAGACAAAGACGTAAATGTTAATGAAGACTTAATTACAGGAAGAATAATTGAACTTCCTTATTAATGTGACATTTCCATGATTTTGAACTAAATGTATATGGTAAATTTATTGTACAAAGTATTAAGAGAGAAGATAAAGTATTGTATTTAAATACTTTAATAAATTTGAATATTATTCTATGGAGTTTCCCAGTTGAAATTATTTCCACTAGACTCTAAAATACCTTTAAATAACTCGGATCCAAAAATCTTGTTGCATAAGAAATAAATGGTAACAGGCCACATTCTGAAGTTCTTTAAAAAATTTCTTATTCGCAACAATGGATCCTGCCTCCACTACATCGCTTCCCAAACTATTCCACTTGCTGACTACTCTGTGGCTGAAGAAATACTTCCTAACATCCCTGTGATTTATCTGTGTCTTCAACTTCCCAATGTGTCCCCTTGTTACTGTGTCCAATCTCTGGAACATCCTGTCTTTTTCCACCTTGTCAATTCCTCTCAGTATTTTGTATGTCATTATCATGTCACCCCTATCTCTCCTGTCCTCCAGTGTCGTCAGGTTGATTTCCCTTAACCTCTCCTCGTAGGACATACCTCTTAGCTCTGGGACTAAGCTTGTTGCAAACCTTTGCACTTTATCTAGTTTCTTTATGTGCTTGGCTAGGTGTGGGTTCCAAACTGGTGCTGCATACTCCAATATGGGCCTAACGTACACGGTGTACAGGGTCCTGAACGATTCCTTATTAAGATGTCAGAATGCTGTTCTGAAGTTTGCTAGGCGCCCATATGCTGCAGCCGTTATTTGGTTGATGTGCACTTCAGGAGATGTGCCTAGTGTTATACTCACCCCAAGATCTTCTTCCTTGAGTGAGGTTTGTAGTCTCTGGCCCCCTAGACTGTACTTTGTCTGCAGTCTTCTTTGCCCTTCCCCAATCTTCATGACTTTACACTTGGTGGGATTGAACTCCAGGAGCCAATTGCTGGTCCAGGTCTTCAGCCTGTCCAGATCCCTTTGTAGTTCTGCCTGGTCTTCAATCGAGTGAATTCTTCTCATCAACTTCACGTCATCTGCAAACAGGGACACCTCGGAGTCTATTCCTTCCTTCATGTCGTTCACAAATACCAGAAACAGCACTGGTCCTAGGACTGACCCCTGTGGGACCCCGCTGTGTGTGTGTCTAACGTTACTCCTCGCTAGGCCGCTTCACTCTCCTCACACTCTTATCAACCCTGTCTCCATATTATCTAAGCTGTTTCTACTCTAATTCTGGTAACAGCTTGCAGGAGTGAGTGACCAGTATCTACCAGTGATGCAGAGACCAGAATCTGACAACATGCAACCACAATAGGTGAGAAGTACTTGCAGGTGTGGCAGCGGGGCGACGACAAGTTGCCAGATGCTGATGTCATAGTTGTCGTGCATGTAGGCCTTGTATCACTATTTTGAAAATCCCTCACACGTGATATTTATAACCATATATGCTCGTATATCCTGCATTTCTCGAGTGTTTTCACTTTTCACTTATGATAGAATACACTTCACATTCGGTGGGCTACACTTCATATTTATAATGGCACACAACCTGTTATGATGTCACTGCTTCGGAAGGCCTAATCCTGCCACCTTCCCTAGTTATATATATTTTTTCTTTTCTCCCTTTACTTATTAACTTTTTCACTCTCACTGTATGCTGCCCCACATTTCACTTGTTAACCAATATCTCGTAATTCTTGAACACCCGCTTCCACACTCTGATCTTTGTATATTTGAATCTGTGTGGCAACAGGTGCCTACTAGGCCCCTAACGGTTTGGCACTTTGAAATTTTGATGATTTCAGGCGTCCTCTCGACTTTTTTTAACTAATGACTTTGGTTATCACTCGTAGGGTTGCTCACTGACGTTGTCTCTACCACTGATTACTGCTAGCAGTTACTGCATGCCTTAAAAACACTAAGGTTCTCAGAGCCTTGTGCACCCACTTCTGCGTGTGTCGGTTGTGTGTGTGTGTACTCACCTAATTGTGCTCACCTAATTGTGGTTGCAGGGGTCGAGACTCAGCTCCTGGCCCCGCCTCTTCACTGATCGCTACTAGGTCCTCTCCTCTCTGCCTCCTGAGTGTGTGTGTGTGTGTGTGTGTGTTGGGGTAAGGGGGTGAAAGAATGAGGGGGTGAGTTGCATTCCAGTTACATCAACTTTCACGAATGTCAATGTGACAGTCGATAGAGCATTGTTAGTAATGCATGGAATGTAATGATTTCTACTCTGGTATTAACATTCTTAAATATAAAACGTAAAACATTATATGCAATATATATATATATATATATATATATATATATATATATATATATATATATATATATATATATATATATCGTGCCGAATGGGTAAAACTGGTCAATTAGCAAGAACTTATTTAAAATTAAGTCCTTTCTAAAATTTTCTCTTATACGTTTAAAAATATATATTTTTTAAGTTAATGAGAAAATAATAATTTTGTACCAAAAGAACCTTAGAAAACTTCCCTAACCTTATTATAACAAGCTCAATTTAATTTAGCATAATCCAGCTCAATATATTTTAGATAAGTTTACAATAATTTAATAATAAACAACTTCTGTGTGTGTGTGTTAAAATACCACAGTGAAAAACAAACAGAACATAAGAACTTAAGAAAGAGGAAGCACTGCAGCAGGCCTACTGGCCCATGAGAGGCAGATCCAATTCTCCCACCGGCTTAAGCCAATGCCTTGACCTAGTCAGGTCAGTCACATTCACTTAAGGGAGGAGCACGGCATCTGACCTAGTAGCACAAGATAGTAGGTGCAACTCACACTCACCCACACCCACTCATGAATTTATCTAACCTATTTTTAAAACTACACAACGTCTTAGCTTCTATGACGGTACTCGGGAGTTTGTTCCACTCATCCACAACTCTATTACCAAACCAGTGCTTTCCTATATCCTTCCTGAATCTGAATTTTTCCAATTTAAAACCAATGCTGCGAGTCCTGTCTATGCTAGATATTTTTAGCATGCTATTTACACCCCCTTTATTTATTCCTGTTTTCCATTTATACACTTCAATCATATCCCCCCTAATTCTACGCCTTTCTAGAGAGTGCAGATTTAGGGCCTTCAGTCTATCCTCATAAGGAAGATTTCTGATACATGGGATCAGCTTTGTCATCCTCCTTTGTATGTTTTCCAGAGCATTTATATTAATTCTGTAATACGGTGACCAAAACTGCGCGGCATAATCTAAATGCGGCTTAATCAAAGATATATAGAGTTGAAGAACTATTATTTATACTTGTTGATATGAAGCCAAGGATTCTGTTAGCTTTATTGTGAACACTTATGCACTGTTGTCTTGGCTTCAGATTATTGCTAACCAGAACTCCTACATCCTTTTCGCAATCCGTAATTAAGATCTACGTTATTTAGTTTATTTATGGCATGGTTATTTCCCTGTCCAACATTTAGAACTTTGCATTCCACTTCTTTAACTATTGCTTCACTCTATTCAACTCATCTTGGAGTGCTCTAATGTCCTCATTAGAATGAATTAGACGGCCTATTTTGGTGTCATCACCAAATGTGCTCATGTCGCTATTTATTCCCTAAATTTGCTTATGTCGCTATTTATTCCCTCATTTATGTCGTTTATATAAACTGTGAATAACAAGGGGCCCATCACTGACCCCTGAGGAACATGGCTCATGACGTGCCCCTATTCTGATTTCTTCCCATTTATGCAAACTCTCTGCTGCCTATTGGTCAACCATGTCTCTACCCAGGAAAAATTTTTTCCTCCTATTCCGTGTGCCTAAAGTTTTCTCAACAGCCTTTGATGTGGAACTCTATCGAAACCCTTACTGAAGTTCATATACACAATATTATATTCATTACCATGATCTACCTCCTCCAATACCTTAGTGAAGAAAGTTAGTAAACTCGTAAGACAGGAACGCCCCTTTGTAAAACCGTGTTGAGATTCATTAATCAATTTATGCCTTTCAAGATGGCTACGAATTGCTTCGGCAATTATTGATTCCATAAGTTTACCAACTATGGAGGTAAGGCTTATTGGTCTATAGTTCGAAGCTAAGGACCTGTCACCTTCCTCGTAAATAGGTATTAAATTTGCCTGGCACTATGCCAGTTCGTAGTGATATATTGAAAAGATTAGCCAAAGGTATGCTAAGTTCCTCTTTACATTCTTATAAAACCCTCGCAAACAGTTCATCAGGATCTGGGATTTTTTTAGGTTTTAATTTTTTTTTTGTCTGAGGACCATGTCACTAGTTACCTTAATATTGCATAGTTTATTATCGTTCTGTTGTACATAATTTATTATTTCTAGAATTTCGCTAGTATCTTCCTGAGTAAAAACTGAGAGGAAGTAGGTATTGATAAGTTCACACACATTTCCTTATCACTGTCAGTGATCTGACCTGAGTTACTCTGAAGTGGACCTATCTTGTCCCTAATCTTACTTCTGTATACCTGAAAGAACCCTTTTGGGTTAGTCTTCGAATCCCTTGCGATTTTACCCTCAATCCCTTTTTGCTGTTCTTATTCTTTTTTTTTAATTTCTCTCTTTAATTGAATATATTGATATCTTAACTGCCCATCCTCTCTTTTGATACGCCAATATATACCTCTCATTTGACCAATGAAATGTTTTCATCTATTGTTAATCCATTTAGGATCACTTTTGTTAGATCTAATTTCCCTACTTGGGACAAAAGTCGTCTAGGCTGCTAGCACTATGCTCTGAAATATGTCATATTGGCAACCAACCCTACCTACCTGACCCATAGTAATGTCATCCCAATTTCGCCCACCCAGGTAATTTCTCAGTCCCATAAGTGGAAATCTGGGACAGAGACTTAATTGCAGTTATCTAGGTAATTCCATGATATGTTGAAACTAAGTGATTTGTGATCACTTTCCCCAAGCTCAACATTAACCTCAAGATTATTAATTAGTGATCCTTTGTTGGCAAGAACCAAGTCAAGCATATTGTTTCCTCTAGTTGGTTCTGTTACAAACTGTTTAAAAAACAATCCTGAACCGTATCAAGAAAGTCACTAGACTCAAGATTTCCTGTCAAATTGTTCCAATAAATTTGTCTAAAGTTAAAATCTCCCATTAACATAATATTTTCATATCTAGATGCCTTATGAATTTTGCTCCATAGCAGCCTACCACACTCCCTATCAAGGTTTGGGGGCCTATAAATCACACCCAAAATTATTTTTTTCATCGGATACAGAGTCTGTGTCCGATGTTTCTAATCTTATATCTTGTCTAACAACAATTTAAATTATCTCTGACATACATCGCCACTCCACCACCCTTCCTGTTGACCCTATCAGTGTGGAATAGTTTATAACCCTGTATGTTGCATTCAGAAGCCATTTCTCTATCTTTCAAGTTGAACCAGGTCTCCGTTACAGCAATAATACCTATATTACCTGCACTTGCAAGTAATCTTAGCTCATCTATCTTATTTCTTAGATTCCTACTATTTGTATAGTAAACCTTAATTAAGGGAGCTAGTAACTCGTTGCCCTCTACTATCTCTCTTTGTTTGTTGAACAGTTTATTTGCCCAGCCAGAGTAGAAACATTGGGCGTGTTTCTTTACACCTGTTGTCTATGTTCCCCATCAGTAAAATGAGTACTCGGGCGTTAGTGGACTGGTGTGGGTCGCATCCTGGAACACTGACCTAATTTGCCCGAAATGCTCAGCATAACAAGGGGCTTTCTATATAGTAGTATGTCATTAATGTCAGCTAGGACTGTATACCATGTACATGTACTTGTAGTAAAATAAAGATATTATTATTTTTGATAATATTGTCTTTTAAACATATCCCTGAGGTATCCCGGTAATATCTGAGTGTTTTCGTGGGTGTATAGACACTTCATCAGTGATACAAAAGACAGAGGAATAAATGCAACAAATTTTATAGGTTCCTTGGTGAGGTGGCACTCGTGTTTAATTTTCAACACTGACTCGAGTGAGCCTACTGATCCAAGCTATGTAACCGACGGACACTGTATGAGAGTTAATGACATCGTGCAACGAGATCATTGAACTTCAAAGTTAAATTCATTCACAAGAATATTAGATACCATTAGTAAGCAAATTGTACAGAAGAAAAGGGAGCACTGCCGGAGGCCTACTGGTCCTTGCTCTAAACTGCCTAAATAAATAACAGTATGAAGGGTATGAGTGTTTAGGTCTTACTAAAGTAAAACAAACTCTTTTAATGCGAATAAACACCAGGGCCGGATTTATATGAGGGCAAAGGGGGGCAACTGCCCCGGGCCCCCTTGCCAGACGGGCCCCGAGACGAAGAACTACCTTTATAACAAATTGAAATAAAAAAAATGTTTAATTAAAAAAATTAATCAACAAATAAGGTGTTTACCTGGAGTTTACCTGGAGAGAGTTCCGGGGGTCAATGCCCCCGCGGTCCGGTCTGTGACCAGGCCTCCTGGTGGATCAGAGCCTGATCAAAGAGGCTGTTACTGCTGGCTGCACGCAAACCAACGTACGAGCCACAGCCCGGCTGGTCAGGTACCGACTTTAGGTGCTTGTCCAGTGCCAGCTTGAAGACTGCCAGGGGTCTGTTGGTAATCCCCCTTATGTGTGCTGGGAGGCAGTTGAACAGTCTCGGGCCCCTGACAATTATTGTATGGTCTCTTAACGTGCTAGTGACACCCCTGCTTTTCATTGGGGGGATGGTGCATCGTCTGCC
This sequence comes from Cherax quadricarinatus, assembly GCF_038502225.1. Taxonomy (NCBI): domain Eukaryota; kingdom Metazoa; phylum Arthropoda; class Malacostraca; order Decapoda; family Parastacidae; genus Cherax; species Cherax quadricarinatus. The sequence goes on along the minus strand of NC_091303.1, from coordinate 31,028,869 downwards.
AAGTCTTTTGCTTTCGTAGTGAGTGATTTTCGTGTGCAAGTTCGGTACTAGTCCCTCTAGGATTTTCCAGGTATATATAATCATGTATCTCTCCCGCCTGCGTTCCAGGGAATACAGGTTTAGGAACCTCAAGCGCTCCCAGTAATTGAGGTGTTTTATCTCCGTTATGTGCGCTGTGAAAGTTCTCTGTACATTTTCTAGGTCAGCAATTTCACCTGCCTTGAAAGGTGCTGTTAGTGTGCAGCAATATTCCAGCCTAGATAGAACAAGTGACCTGAAGAGTGTCATCATGGGCTTGGCATCCCTCGTTTTGAAGGTTCTCATTATCCATCCTGTCATTTTTCTAGCAGATGCGATCCATACAATGTTATGGTCCTTGAAGGTGAGATCCTCCGACATGATCACTCCCAGGTCTTTGACGTTGGTGTTTCGCTCTATTTTGTGGCCAGAATTTGTTTTGTACTCTGATGAAGATTTAATTTCCTCGTGTTTACCATATCTGAGTAATTGAAATTTCTCATCGTTGAACTTCATATTGTTTTCTGCAGCCCACTGAAAGATTTGGCTGATGTCCGCCTGGAGCCTTGCAGTGTCTGCAATGGAAGACACTGTCATGCAGATTCGGGTGTCATCTGCAAAGGAAGACACGGTGCTGTGGCTGACATCCTTGTCTATGTCGGATATGAGGATAAGGAACAAGATGGGAGCGAGTACTGTGCCTTGTGGAACAGAGCTTTTCACCGTAGCTGCCTCGGACTTTACTCTGTTGACGACTACTCTCTGTGTTCTGTTAGTGAGGAAATTATAGATCAATCGACAGACTTTTCCTGTTATTCCTTTAGCACGCATTTTGTATGAACAGCATCAGAAAATAGAAAGAATGGGTGACCCCCCACAACCACCCCCCACCAACACCCCCAACCTCACCCACAACCCCCACCCCTCCACCCCCACCCCTCCACCCCCACCCCTAACCCCCTACCCCCACCGAATAACTTAACTATTTTTGGTTAGCGTCAGTTTAGAGGTAAATAACCAGAGAATGAGGTCATAGGTGACCAGTGAGACAAGGGTGACCAGGGTGGCCAGGGTGACCAGGGTGACCACGGTGACCAGGGTGACCAGGGTGACTAGGGTGACCAGGGTGACCAGGGTGACCAGGGTGTGCAGGAGGGGGGGGCCCTGGGCCCTCCAGGGTCTAAATCAGGTCCTGATAAACATAAAAAAATAAAAATCAGTTCACTAGTTCACTAGTGACTAGATCACTAGTGACTAGTTCACTAGTTCACTAGTGACTAGTTCACTAGTGACTAGTTCACTAGTTCACTAGTGACTAGTTCACCAGTTCACTAGTGACTAGTTCACTAGTTCACTAGTGACTAGTTCACTAGTTCACTAGTGACTAGTTCACTAGTGACTAGTTCACTAGTTCACTAGTGACTAGTTCACTAGTGACTAGTTCACTAGTTCACTAGTGACTAGTTCACTAGTGAAAAGTTCACTAGTTCACTAGTGACTAGTTCACTAGTTCACTAGTGACTAGTTCACTAGTTCACTAATGACTAGTTCACTAGTTCACTAGTGACTAGTTCACTAGTGACTAGATCACTAGTTCACTAGTTCACTAGTGACTAGTTCACCAGTGACTAGTTCACTAGTCACTAGTTCACTAGTGAACTAGTCACTAGTGACTAGTTCACTTGTGAATAGTTCACTAGTGACTAGATCACTAGTTCACTAGTTCACTAGTGACTAGTTCACTAGAGACTAGTTCACTAGTGACTAGTTCACTAGTTCACTAGTGACTAGTTCACTAGTTCGCTAGTGGCTAGTTCACTAGTGACTAGATCACTAGTTCACTAGTCACTAGTGACTAGTTAACTAGTGAATAGTTCACTAGTGACTAGTTCACTTGTGAATAGTTCACTAGTGACTATTTCACTAGTGACTAGTTCACTAGTGACTAGTTCACTGTTGACTAGTTTGCTAGTGACTAGTTCACTAGTGACTAGTTCACTAGTGACTAGTTCACTAGTGACTAGTTCACTGGTGAATAGTTCACTAGAGACTAGTTCACTAGTGACTAGTTCACTAGTGACTAGTTCACTAGTGACTAGTTCACTAGTGACTAGTTCACTAGTGAACTAGTTCACTGGTGACTAGTTCACAAGTGACTAGTTCACTGGTGAATAGTTCACTAGTGACTAGTTCACTAGTGACTAGTTCACTAGTGACTAGTTCACTAGCGACTAGTGCACTGGTAACTAGTTCACTAGTGAACTAGTTCACTAGTGAACTAGTTCACTAGTGAACTAGTTCACTAGTGAACTAGTTCACTAGTCACTAGTTCACTGGTGACTAGTTCACTAGTGAACTAGTTCACTAGTCACTAGTTCACTGGTGACTAGTTCACTGGTGACTAGTTCACTATTGAACTAGTTCACTTGTAACTAGTTCACTGGTGACTAGTTCACTAGTGAACTAGTTCACTAGTGACTAGTTCACTGGTGACTAGTTCACTAGTGACTAGTTCACTAGTGACTAGTTCACTAGTGACTAGTTCACTGGTGACTAGTTCACTAGTGAACTAGTTCACTAGTGACTAGTTCACTGGTGACTAGTTCACTAGTGAACTAGTTCACTAGTGACTAGTTCAATAGTGACTAGTTCACTAGTGAACAGTTCACTAGTGACGAGCTCACTAGTGAATAGTTCACTTGTGAACTAGTGACTAGTTCATTGGTGACTAGTTCACTAGTGAACTAGTTCACTAGTGACTAGTTCACTAGTGACTAGTTCACTAGTGACTAGTTCACTAGTGAATAGTTCACTAGTGACCAGCTCACTAGTGACTAGTTCACTAGTGAACTAGTGACTAGTTCACTGGTCACTAGTTCACTAGTGACTAGTTCACTGGTGACAAGTTCACTAGTGACTAGTTCACTAGTGACTAGTTCACTAGTGACTAGTTCTCTAGTGAACGAGTGACTAGCTCACTAGTGAATAGTTTACTAGTGAACTAGCGACTAGTTCACTAGTGACTAGTTCACTAGTGACTAGTTCACTAGTGACAAGTTCACTAGTGACTAGTTCACTGGTGACTAGTTCACTAGTGACTAGTTCACTAGTGACTAGTTCACTAGTGACTAGTTCACTAGTGAACGAGTGACTAGCTCACTAGTGAATAGTTCACTAGTGAACTAGCGACTAGTTCACTGGTGACTAGTTCACTAGTGACTAGTTCACTGGTGGCTAGTTCACTAGTGAACTAGGTCAGTAATGACTAGTTCACTAGTGACTAGTTCACTAGTGACTAGTTCACTAGTGACTAGTTTAGTAGTGACTAGTTCACTAGCGACTAGTTCACTAGTGACTAGTTCACAAGTGACTAGTTTACTAGTGACTAGCTCGCTAATGACTAGTTCACTAGTGACTAGTTCACTAGTGACTAGTTTACTAGTGACTAGCTCACTAGTGACTAGTTCACTAGAGACTAGTTCACTAGTGACTAGCTCGCTAGTGACAAGTTCACTAGTGACTAGTTTACTTGTGACTAGTTTACTAGTGACTAGCTCAATAGTGACTAGTTCACTAGTGACTAGTTCACTAGTGAAGTAGTGACAAGCTTACTAGTGACAAATTCTCTAAAGACTAGCTCACTAGTGACTAGTTCACTGGTGTCTAGTTCGCTAGTGAACTAGTGACAAGCTCACTAGTGACTAGTTCACTAGTGACTAGCTCACTAGTGAATAGTTCACTAGAGACTAGTTCACTAGCGGCTGGTGAACTAGTGAATAGCTCACTAGTGACTAGCTCAATAGTGACTAGTTCACTAGTGACTAGCTCACTAGTGACTAGTTCACTAGTGACTGGTTCACTAGTTCACTAGTGACAAGTTCACTAGTGAGTAGTTCACTAGTGACTAGTTCACTAGTGACTAGTTCACTAGCGGCTAGTGAACTAGTGACCAGCTCACTAGTGACTAGCTCACTAGTGACTAGCTCACTAGTGACTAGTTCACTAGTGACTAGCTCACTAGTGACTAGTTCACTAGTGACTAGCTCACTAGTGTCTAGTTCACTAGTGACTAGCTCACTAGTGTCTAGTTCACTAGTGACTAGTTCACTAGCGGCTAGTAGACTAGTGAGTAGCTCACTAGTGACTAGCACACTAGTGACTAGTTTACCAGTGACTAGTTTACTAGTGAGTAGTTCACTAGCTGCTAGTTCACTAGTGACTAGCTCACTTGAGACTAGCTCACTAGTGACTAGTTCACAAGTGATTAGTTCACTAGTGACTAGCTAACTAGTGACTAGTTTACTAGTGACTAGCTCACTAGTGACTAGTTCACTAGCGGCTAGTGAACTAGTGACTTGCTCACTAGTGACTAGTTAACTAGTGACTAGTTCGCTAGTGACTAGTTCACTAGTGTCTAGTTCACTAGTGGCTAGGTCACTAGTGACTAGGTCACTAATGACTAGCTCACTAGTGACAAGTTCACTAGTGACTAGTTCACTAGTGACTAGCTCACTAGTGACTAGTTCACTAGTGACTAGTTCACTAGTGACTAGCTCACTATTGACTAGTTCACTAGTGACTAGTTCACTAGTGACTAGTTCACTAGTGACTAGCTCACTAGTGACTATTTCACTAGTGACAAGCTCACTAGTGACTAGTTCACTAGTGACTAGTTCACTAGCGGCAAGCTCACTAGTGACTAGTTCACTAGTGACTAGGTCACTAGTGACAAGTTCACTAGTGATTAGTTCACTAGTGACTAGTTCACTAGTGACTAGCTCACTAGTGACTAGTTCACTAGAGACTAGCTCACTAGTGACTAGTTCACTTGAGACTAGTTCACTAGTGACTTGTTCACTAGCTGCTAGCTCACTAGTGACTAGCTCACTAGTGACTAGTTCATTAATAACTAGCTCACTTGTGACTAGTTCACTAGTGACTGGTTCACTAGTGACTAGTTCACTAGCGGCTAGTGAACTCGTGACTAGCTCACTAGGGACTAGTTCACTAGTGACTGGTTCACTAGTGACTAGTTCACTAGCGGCTAGTGAACTAGTGACTAGCTCACTAGTGACTAGCTCACTAGTGAATAGCTCACTAGCGACTAGTTCACTAGTGACTAGTGAGCTAGTGACTAGTTCACTAGTGACTAATTCACTAGCGGCTAGTTCACTAGTGACTAGTTCATTAGTGACTAGTTCACTAGTGACTAGCTCACTAGTGACTAATTCACTAGTGACTAGTTCACTAGTGACTAGCTCACTAGTGACAAGTTCACTAGTGACTAGCTCACTAGTGACTAGCTCACTAGTGACTAGCTCACTAGTTACTAGTTCACTAGAGACTCGCTCACTAGTGACTAGTTCACTTGAGACTAGTTCACTAGTGACTTGTTCACTAGCTGCTAGCTCACTAGTGACTAGCTCACTAGTGACTAGTTCATTAATAACTAGCTCACTTTTGACTAGTTCACTAGTGACTGGTTCACTAGTGACTAGTTCACTAGCGGCTAGTGAACTAGTGACTAGCTCACTAGGGACTTGTTCACTAGTGACTGGTTCAAAAGTGACTAGTTCACTAGTGGCTAGTGAACTAGTGACTAGCTCACTAGTGACTAGCTCACTAGTGAATAGCTCACTAGCGAGTAGTTCACTAGTGACTAGTGAGCTAGTGACTAGTTCACTAGTGACTAGTTCACTAGCGGCTAGTTCACTAGTGACTAGTTCATTAGTGACTAGTTCACTAGTGACTAGCTCACTAGTGACTAATTCACTAGTGACTAGTTCACTAGTGACTAGCTCACTAGCGACTAGTTCACTAGTGACTAGCTCACTAGTGACTAGCTCGCTAGTGACTAGTTCACTAGTGACTAGCTCACTAGTTTACTAGTAACTCACTAGTGACTAGTTCACTAGTGACTAGCTCAGTAGTGACTAATTCACTAGTGACTAGTTCACTAGTGACTAGTTCACTAGCGGCTAGTTCAGTAGTGACTAGTTCAGTAGTGACTAGCTCACTAGTGACTAGTTCACTAGTGACTAGCTCACTAGTGACTAGTTCACTAGTGACTAGCTCACTAGTGACTAGTTCACTAGTGACTAGCTCAGTAGTGACTAATTCACTAGTGACTAGTTCACTAGTGACTGGTTCACTAGTGAACTAGTTCACTAGTGACTAGTTCACTGGTGACTAGTTCACTAGTGACTAGTTCACTAGTGACTAGTTCACTAGTGACTAGTTCACTAGTGACTAGTTCACTAGTGACTAGTTCACTGGTGACTAGTTCACTAGTGAACTAGTTCACTAGTGACTAGTTCACTGGCGACTAGTTCACTAGTGACTAGTTCACCGGTGACTAGTTCACTAGTGAACTAGTTCACTAGTGACTAGTTCACTGGCGACTAGTTCACTGGTGACTAGTTCACTAGTGAACTAGTTCACTAGTGACTAGTTCACTGGTGACTAGTTCACTAGTGAACTAGTTCACTAGTGACTAGTCTCACTGGTGACTAGTTCACAAGTGACTAGTTCACTAGTGACTAGTTCACTAGTGACTAGTTCACTGGTGACTTCTTCACTAGTGAACTAATTCACTAGTGACTAGTTCACTGGTGACTAGTTCACTAGTGAAGAAGTTCACTAGTGAATAGTTCACCGGTGACTAGTTTACTAGTGAACTAGTTCACAGGTGACTAGTTCACTAGTGAACTAGTTCACTAGTGACTAGTTCACTTGTGACTAGTTCACTAGTGACTAGTTCACTAGTGAATAGTTCACTAGTTCACTAGTGACTAGTTCACTAGTGAATAGTTCACTAGTGACTAGCACACTAGTGAATAGTTCACCAGTGAACGAGTGACTAGTTCATTGGTGACTAGATCACTAGTGACTAGTTCAATGGTAACTAGTTCACTAGTGAACTAGTTCACTAGTGACTAGTTCACTAGTGACTAGTTCACCAGTGAATAGTTCACTAGTGACTAGCTCACTAGTGACTAGTTCACTTGTGACTTGCTCGGTAGTGAATAGTTCACTAGTGAACTAGTGACTAGTTCACTGGTGACTAGTTCACTAGTGAGTAGTTCACTGGTGACTAGTTCACTAGGGACTAGTTCACTAGTGACTAGTTCACTATTGACTAGTTCTCTCGTGAACGAGTGATTAGCTCACTAGTGAATAGTTCACTAGTGAACTAGTGACTAGTTCACTGGTGACTAGTTCACTTGTGACTAGATCACTAGTGACTAGTTCACTGGTGACTAGTTCACTAGTCAACTAGTTCACTAGTGACTAGTTCACTAGTGACTAGTTCACTAGTGACTAGTTCACTAGTGACTAGTTCACTAGTGAACGAGTGACTAGCTCACTAGTGAATAGTTCACTAGTGAACTAGCGACTAGTTCACTGGTGACTAGTTCACTAGTGATTAGTTCACTGGTGGCTAGTTCACTAGTGAACTAGTTCACTAGTGACTAGTTCACTAGTGACTAGTTCACTAGTGACTAGTTCAGTAGTGATTAGTTTACAAGTGACTTGTTCACTAGCGACTAGTTCACTAGTGACTAGTTCACAAGTGACTAGTTTACTAGTGACCAGCTCGCTAGTGACAAGTTCACTAGTGACTAGTTCACTAGTGACTAGTTTACTAGTGACTAGTTCACTAGTGACTAGTTCGCTAGTGACTAGTTCACTAGTGACTAGCTCGCTAGTGACAAGTTCACTAGTGACTAGTTTACTAGTGACTAGTTTACTAGTGACTAGCTCACTTGTGACTAGTTCACTAGTGACTTGTTCACTAGTGAACTAGTGACAAGCTTACTAGTGACTAGTTCACTAGTGACTAGCTCACTAGTGATTAGCTCACTGGTGACTAGTTCGCTAGTGAACTAGTGACAAGGTCACTAGTGACTAGTTCACTAGTGACTAGCTCACTAGTGACTAGTTCACTAGTGACTAGTTCACTAGCGGCTGGTGAACTAGTGAATAGCTCATTAGTGACTAGCTCAATAGTCTCTAGCTCACTAGTGACTAGCTCACTAGTGACTAGTTCACTAGTGACTGGTTCACTAGTTCACTAGTGAGTAGCTCACTAGTGAGTAGTTCACTAGTGACTAGTTCGCTAGTGACTAGTTCACTAGCGGCAAGTGAACTAGTGACTAGCTCAGTAGTGACCAGCTCACTAGTGACTAGTTCACTAGTGAGTAGCTCACTAGTGACTAGTTCACTAGTGACTAGCTCACTAGTGACTAGTTCACTAGTGACTAGCTCACTAGTGTCTAGTTCACTAGTGACTTGTTTACTAGCGGCTAGTCACTAGTGGACTAGTGAGTAGCTCACTAGTGACTAGTTCACTTGCGATTAGTTCACTAGTGACTAGCTAACTTGGGACTAGTTCACTAGTGACTAGCTCACTAGTGACTAGTTCACTAGTGACTAGCTCACTAGTGAATAGCTCACTAGTGACTAGTTCACTAGTGACTAGCTCACTAGTGTCTAGTTCACTAGTGGCTAGGTCACTAGTGACTAGCTCACTAATGACTAGCTCACTAGTGACTAGTTCACTAGTGACTAGTTCACTAGTGACTAGCTCACTAGTGACTAGTTCACTAGTGTCTAGTTCACTAGTGACTAGCTCACTATTGACTAGTTCACTAGTGACTAGTTCACTAGTGACTAGTTCACTAGCGGCAAGCTCACTAGTGGCTAGTTCACTAGTGACTAGTTCACTAGTGACTAGTTCACTAGTGACTAGTTCACTAGTGACTAGTTCACTAGTGACTAGTTCTCTAGTGACTAGTTCATAAGTGAACTAGTTCACTAGTGACTGGTTCACTGATGACTAGTTCACTAGTGAACTAGTTCACAAGTGACTAGTTCACTGGTGACTAGTTCACTAGTGACTAGTTCACTGGTGAGTAGTTCACTAGTGACTAGTTAACTAGTGACTAGTTCACTAGTGACTAGTTCACTAGTGACTAGTTCACTAGTGAACTAGTTGACTAGTGACTAGTTTACTGGTGACTAGTTCACTAGTGAACTAGTTCACTAGTGACTAGTTCACTGGCGACTAGTTCACTGGTGACTAGTTCACTAGTGAACTAGTTCACTAGTGTCTAGTTCACTGGTGATTAGTTCACTAGTGAACTGGTTCACTAGTGACTAGTTCACTGGTGACTATTTCACTAGTGACTAGTTCACTAGTGACTAGTTCACTAATGTCTAGTTCACTAGTGGCTAGGTCACTAGTGACTAGGTCACTAATGACTAGCTCACTAGTGACAAGTTCACTAGTGACTAGTTCACTAGTGACTAGCTCACTAGTGACTAGTTCACTAGTGACTAGTTCACTAGTGACTAGCTCACTATTGACTAGTTCACTAGTGACTAGTTCACTAGTGACTAGTTCACTAGTGACTAGCTCACTAGTGACTATTTCACTAGTGACAAGCTCACTAGTGACTAGTTCACTAGTGACTAGTTCACTAGCGGCAAGCTCACTAGTGACTAGTTCACTAGTGACTAGGTCACTAGTGACAAGTTCACTAGTGATTAGTTCACTAGTGACTAGTTCACTAGTGACTAGCTCACTAGTGACTAGTTCACTAGAGACTAGCTCACTAGTGACTAGTTCACTTGAGACTAGTTCACTAGTGACTTGTTCACTAGCTGCTAGCTCACTAGTGACTAGCTCACTAGTGACTAGTTCATTAATAACTAGCTCACTTGTGACTAGTTCACTAGTGACTGGTTCACTAGTGACTAGTTCACTAGCGGCTAGTGAACTCGTGACTAGCTCACTAGGGACTAGTTCACTAGTGACTGGTTCACTAGTGACTAGTTCACTAGCGGCTAGTGAACTAGTGACTAGCTCACTAGTGACTAGCTCACTAGTGAATAGCTCACTAGCGACTAGTTCACTAGTGACTAGTGAGCTAGTGACTAGTTCACTAGTGATAATTCACTAGCGGCTAGTAAACTAGTGACTAGTTCATTAGTGACTAGTTCACTAGTGACTAGCTCACTAGTGACTAATTCACTAGTGACTAGTTCACTAGTGACTAGCTCACTAGTGACAAGTTCACTAGTGACTAGCTCACTAGTGACTAGCTCACTAGTGACTAGCTCACTAGTTACTAGTTCACTAGAGACTAGCTCACTAGTGACTAGTTCACTTGAGACTAGTTCACTAGTGACTTGTTCACTAGCTGCTAGCTCACTAGTGACTAGCTCACTAGTGACTAGTTCATTAATAACTAGCTCACTTTTGACTAGTTCACTAGTGACTGGTTCACTAGTGACTAGTTCACTAGCGGCTAGTGAACTAGTGACTAGCTCACTAGGGACTAGTTCACTAGTGACTGGTTCACTAGTGACTAGTTCACTAGTGGCTAGTGAACTAGTGACTAGCTCACTAGTGACTAGCTCACTAGTGAATAGCTCACTAGCGAGTAGTTCACTAGTGACTAGTGAGCTAGTGACTAGTTCACTAGTGACTAGTTCACTAGCGGCTAGTTCACTAGTGACAAGTTCATTAGTGACTAGTTCACTAGTGACTAGCTCACTAGTGACTAATTCACTAGTGACTAGTTCACTAGTGACTAGCTCACTAGTGACTAGTTCACTAGTGACTAGCTCACTAGTGACTAGCTCGCTAGTGACTAGTTCACTAGTGACTAGCTCACTAGTTTACTAGTAACTCACTAGTGACTAGTTCACTAGTGACTAGCTCAGTAGTGACTAATTCACTAGTGACTAGTTCACTAGTGACTAGTTCAATAGCGGCTAGTTCAGTAGTGACTAGTTCAGTAGTGACTAGCTCACTAGTGACTAGTTCACTAGTGACTAGCTCACTAGTGACTAGTTCAATAGTGACTAGCTCTCTAGTGACTAGTTCACTTGTGACTAGTTCTCTAGTGATTAGTTCACTAGTGAACTAGTTCATTAGTGACTGGTTCACTAGTGAACTAGTTCACTAGTGACTAGTTCACTGGTGACTAGTTCACTAGTGACTAGTTCACTGGTGACTAGTTCACTAGTGATTAGTTAACTAGTGACTAGTTCACTAGTGACTAGTTCACTAGTGACTAGTTCACTAGTGACTAGTGCACTTGTGAACTAGTTCACTAGTGACTAGTTCACTTGTGACTAGTTCACTAGTGAACTAGTTCACTAGTGACTAGTTCACTGGCGACTAGTTCACTTGTGACTAGTTCACTAGTGAACTAGTTCACTTGTGACTAGTTCACTGGTGACTAGTTCACTAGTGAACTAGTTCACTAGTGACTAGTCTCACTGGTGACTAGTTCACAAGTGACTAGTTCACTAGTGACTAGTTCACTAGTGACTAGTTCACTGGTGACTACTTCACTAGTGAACTAATTCACTAGTGACTAGTTCACTGGTGACTAGTTCACTAGTGAAGTAGTTCACTAGTGACTAGTTCACCGGTGACTAGTTTACTAGTGAACTAGTTCACAGGTGACTAGTTCACTAGTGAACTAGTTCACTAGTGACCAGTTCACTTGTGACTAGTTCACTAGTGACTAGTTCACTAGTGAATAGTTCACTAGTTCACTAGTGACTAGTTCACTAGTGAATAGTTCACTAGTGACTAGCTCACTAGTGAATAGTTCACTAGTGAACGAGTGACTAGTTCATTGGTGACTAGTTCACTAGTGACTAGTTCAATAGTAACTAGTTCACTAGTGAAGTAGTTCACTAGTGACTAGTTCACTAGTGACTAGTTCACCAGTGAATAGTTCACTAGTGACTAGCTCACTAGTGACTAGTTCACTAGTGACTTGCTCGGTAGTGAATAGTTCACTAGTGAACTAGTGACTAGTTCACTGGTGACTATTTCACTAGTGAGTAGTTCACTAGTGACTAGTTCACTAGTGACTAGTTCACTAGTGACTAGTTCACTAGTGACTAGTTCTCTCGTGAACGAGTGATTAGCTCACTAGTGAATAGTTCACTAGTGAACTAGTGACTAGTTCACTGGTGACTAGTTCACTAGTGACTAGATCACTAGTGACTAGTTCACTGGTGACTAGTTCACTAGTCAACTAGTTCACTAGTGACTAGTTCACTAGTGACTAGTTCACTAGTGACTAGTTCACTAGTGAACGAGTGACTAGCTCACTAGTGAACTAGCGACTAGTTCACTGGTGACTAGTTCACTAGTGATTAGTTCACTGGTGGCTAGTTCACTAGTGAACTAGTTCACTAGTGACTAGCTCACTAGTGACTAGTTCACTAGTGACTAGTTCAGTAGTGATTAGTTTACTAGTGACTTGTTCACTAGCGACTAGTTCACTAGTGACTAGTTCACAAGTGACTAGTTTACTAGTGACCAGCTCGCTAGTGACAAGTTCACTAGTGACTAGTTCACTAGTGACTAGTTTACTAGTGACTAGTTCACTAGTGACTAGTTCGCTAGTGACTAGTTCACTAGTGACTAGCTCGCTAGTGACAAGTTCACTAGTGACTAGTTTACTAGTGACTAGTTTACTAGTGACTAGCTCACTTGTGACTAGTTCACTAGTGACTAGTTCACTAGTGAAATAGTGACAAGCTTACTAGTGACTAGTTCACTAGTGACTAGCTCACTAGTGACTAGTTCACTAGTGACTAGTTCACTAGCGGCTGGTGAACTAGTGAATAGCTCATTAGTGACTAGCTCAATAGTCTCTAGCTCACTAGTGACTAGCTCACTAGTGACTAGTTCACTAGTGACTGGTTCACTAGTTCACTAGTGACTAGCTCACTAGTGAGTAGTTCACTAGTGACTAGTTCGCTAGTGACTAGTTCACTAGCGGCAAGTGAACTAGTGACTAGCTCAGTAGTGACCAGCTCACTAGTGACTAGTTCACTAGTGAGTAGCTCACTAGTGACTAGTTCACTAGTGACTAGCTCACAAGTGACTAGTTCACTAGTGACTAGCTCACTAGTGTCTAGTTCACTAGTGACTAGTTTACTAGCGGCTAGTCACTAGTGGACTAGTGAGTAGCTCACTAGTGACTAGTTCACTTGCGATTAGTTCACTAGTGACTAGCTAACTAGGGACTAGTTCACTAGTGACTAGCTCACTAGTGACTAGTTCACTAGTGACTAGCTCACTAGTGACTAGCTCACTAGTGACTAGTTCACTAGCGGCTAGTGAACTAGTGACTTGCTCACTTGTGTCTGGTTAACTAGTGACTCGTTCACTAGTGACTAGCTCACTAGTGTCTAGTTCACTAGTGGCTAGGTCACTAGTGACTAGCTCACTAATGACTAGCTCACTAGTGAATAGTTCACTAGTGACTAGTTCACTAGTGACTAGCTCACTAGTGACTAGTTCACTAGTGTCTAGTTCACTAGTGACTAGCTCACTATTGACTAGTTCACTAGTGACTAGTTCACTAGTGACTAGTTCTCTAGTGACTAGTTCATAAGTGAACTAGTTCACTAGTGACTGGTTCACTGATGACTAGTTCACTAGTGACTAGTTCACTGGTGACTAGTTCACTAGTGACTAGTTCACTGGTGACTAGTTCACTAGTGACTAGTTCACTAGTGACTAGTTCACTAGTGACTAGTTCACTAGTGACTAGTTCACTAGTGAACTAGTTGACTAGTGACTAGTTTACTGGTGAATAGCTCACTAGTGAACTAGTTCACTAGTGACTAGTTCACTGGCGACTAGTTCACTGGTGACTAGTTCACTAGTGACTAGCTCATTAGTGACTAGTTCACTAGTGACTAGTTCACTAGTGACTAGTTCTCTAGTGACTAGTTCATAAGTGAACTAGTTCACTAGTGACTGGTTCACTGATGACTAGTTCACTAGTGACTAGTTCACTGGTGACTAGTTCACTAGTGACTAGTTCACTGGTGACTAGTTCACTAGTGACTAGTTAACTAGTGACTAGTTCACTAGTGACTAGTTCACTAGTGACTAGTTCACTAGTGAACTAGTTGACTAGTGACTAGTTTACTGGTGAATAGCTCACTAGTGAACTAGTTCACTAGTGACTAGTTCACTGGCGACTAGTTCACTGGTGACTAGTTCACTAGTGAACTACTTCACTAGTGTCTAGTTCACTGGTGATTAGTTCACTAGTGAACTGGTTCACTAGTGACTAGTTCACTGGTGACTATTTCACTAGTGACTAGTTCACTAGTGACTAGTTCACTAGTGACTAGTTCACTGATGACTAGTTCACTAGTGAACTAGTTAACTAGTGACTAGTTCACTGGTGACTAGTTCACTAGTGAACTAGTTCACTAGTGAACTAGTTCACTAGTGACTAGTTCACTGGTGACTAGTTTACTAGTGAACTAGTTCACTGGTGATTAGTTCACTAGTGAACTAGTTTACTAGTGACTAGTTCACTAGTGACTAGTTCACTAGTGAATAGTTCACTAGTGAAATAGTGACTAGTTCACTAGTGAATACTTCACTAGTGACTAGCTCACTAGTGAATAGTTCACTAGTGAACGAGTGACTAGTTCATTGGTTACTAGTTCACTAGTGACTAGTTCACTGGTGACTAGTTCACTAGTGAACTAGTTCACTAGTGACTAGTTCACTAGTGACTAGTTCACTAGGGAATAGTTCACTAGTGACGAGCTCACTAGTGACTAGTTCACAAGTGACTAGCTCACTAGTGAATAGTTCACTAGTGAACTAGTGAATAGTTCACTGGTGACTAGTTCACTAGTGACTAGTTCACTGGTGAATAGTTCACTAGTGACTAGTTCACTAGTGGCTGGTGAACTAGTGAATAGCTCATTAGTGACTAGCTCAATAGTGTCTAGTTCACTAGTGACTAGCTCACCAGTGACTAGTTCACTAGTGACTGGTTCACTAGTTCACTAGTGACTAGCTCACTAGTGAATAGTTCACTAGTGACTAGTTCAATGGTAACTAGTTCACTAGTGAACTAGTTCACTAGTGACTAGTTCACTAGTGACTAGTTCACCAGTGAATAGTTCACTAGTGACTAGCTCACTAGTGACTAGTTCACTAGTGACTAGTTCAATGGTAACTAGTTCACTAGTGAACTAGTTCACTAGTGACTAGTTCACTAGTGACTAGTTCACCAGTGAATAGTTCACTAGTGACTAGCTCACTAGTGACTAGTTCACTAGTGACTTGCTCGGTAGTGAATAGTTCACTAGTGAACTAGTGACTAGTTCACTGGTGAATAGTTCACTAGTGAGTAGTTCACTGGTGACTAGTTCACTAGTGACTAGTTCACTAGTGACTAGTTCACTAGTGACTAGTTCTCTCGTGAACGAGTGATTAGCTCACTAGTGAATAGTTCACTAGTGAACTAGTGACTAGTTCACTGGTGACTAGTTCACTAGTGACTAGATCACTAGTGACTAGTTCACTGGTGACTAGTTCACTAGTCAACTAGTTCACTAGTGACTAGTTCACTAGTGACTAGTTCACTAGTGACTAGTTCACTAGTGAACGAGTGACTAGCTCACTAGTGAAAAGTTCACTAGTGAACTAGCGACTAGTTCACTGGTGACTAGTTCACTAGTGATTAGTTCACTGGTGGCTAGTTCACTAGTGAACTAGTTCACTAGTGACTAGTTCACTAGTGACTAGTTCACTTGTGACTAGTTCAGTAGTGATTAGTTTACTAGTGACTTGTTCACTAGCGACTAGTTCACTAGTGACTAGTTCACAAGTGACTAGTTTACTAGTGACCAGCTCGCTAGTGACAAGTTCACTAGTGACTAGTTCACTAGTGACTAGTTTACTAGTGACTAGTTCACTAGTGACTAGTTCGCTAGTGAGTAGTTCACTAGTGACTAGCTCGCTAGTGACAAGTTCACTAGTGACTAGTTTACTAGTGACTAGTTTACTAGTGACTAGCTCACTTGTGACTAGTTCACTAGTGACTAGTTCACTAGTGAACTAGTGACAAGCTTACTAGTGACTAGTTCACTAGTGACTAGCTCACTAGTGATTAGCTCACTGGTGTCTAGTTCGCTAGTGAACTAGTGACAAGCTCACTAGTGAGTAGTTCACTAGTGACTAGCTCACTAGTGACTAGTTCACTAGTGACTAGTTCACTAGCGGCTGGTGAACTAGTGAATAGCTCATTAGTGACTAGCTCAATAGTCTCTAGCTCACTAGTGACTAGCTCACTAGTGACTAGTTCACTAGTGACTGGTTCACTAGTTCACTAGTGACTAGCTCACTAGTGAGTAGTTCACTAGTGACTAGTTCGCTAGTGACTAGTTCACTAGCGGCAAGTGAACTAGTGACTAGCTCAGTAGTGACCAGCTCACTAGTGACTAGTTCACTAGTGAGTAGCTCACTAGTGACTAGTTCACTAGTGACTAGCTCACTAGTGACTAGTTCACTAGTGACTAGCTCATTATTGTCTAGTTCACTAGTGACTAGTTTACTAGCGGCTAGTCACTAGTGGACTAGTGAGTAGCTCACTAGTGACTAGTTCACTTGCGATTAGTTCAGTAGTGACTAGCTAACTAGGGACTAGTTCACTAGTGACTAGCTCACTAGTGACTAGTTCACTAGTGACTAGCTCACTAGTGACTAGCTCACTAGTGACTAGTTCACTAGCGGCTAGTGAACTAGTGACTTGCTCACTTGTGTCTAGCTAACTAGTGACTCGTTCACTAGTGACTAGCTCACTAGTGTCTAGTTCACTAGTGGCTAGGTCACTAGTGACTAGCTCACTAATGACTAGCTCACTAGTGACTAGTTCACTAGTGACTAGTTCACTAGTGACTAGCTCACTAGTGACTAGTTCACTAGTGTCTAGTTCACTAGTGACTAGCTCACTATTGACTAGTTCACTAGTGACTAGTTCACTAGTGACTAGTTCACTAGCGGCAAGCTCACTAGTGGCTAGTTCACTAGTGACTAGTTCACTAGTGACTAGCTCACTAGTGACTAGTTCACTAGTGACTAGTTCACTAGTGACTAGTTCTCTAGTGACTAGTTCATAAGTGAACTAGTTCACTAGTGACTGGTTCACTGATGACTAGTTCACTAGTGAACTAGTTCACTAGTGAGTAGTTCACTGGTGACTAGTTCACTAGTGACTAGTTCACTGGTGACTAGTTCACTAGTGACTAGTTAACTAGTGACTAGTTCACTAGTGACTAGTTCACTAGTGACTAGTTCACTAGTGAACTAGTTGACTAGTGACTAGTTTACTGGTGACTAGTTCACTAGTGAACTAGTTCACTAGTGACTAGTTCACTGGCGACTAGTTCACTGGTGACTAGTTCACTAGTGAACTAGTTCACTAGTGTCTAGTTCACTGGTGATTAGTTCACTAGTGAACTGGTTCACTAGTGACTAGTTCACTGGTGACTATTTCACTAGTGACTAGTTCACTAGTGACTAGTTCACTAGTGACTAGTTCACTGATGACTAGTTCACTAGTGAACTAGTTAACTAGTGACTAGTTCACTGGTGACTAGTTCACTAGTGAACTAGTTCACTAGTGAACTAGTTCACTAGTGACTAGTTCACTGGTGACTAGTTTACTAGTGAACTAGTTCACTGGTGACTAGTTCACTAGTGAACTAGTTTACTAGTGACTAGTTCACTAGTGACTTGTTCACTAGTGAATAGTTCACTAGTGAAATAGTGACTAGTTCACTAGTGAATAGTTCACTAGTGACTAGCTCACTAGTGAATAGTTCACTAGTGAACGAGTGACTAGTTCATTGGTTACAAGTTCACTAGTGACTAGTTCACTGGTGACTAGTTCACTAGTGAACTAGTTCACTAGTGACTAGTTCACTAGTGACTAGTTCACTAGGGAATAGTTCACTAGTGACCAGCTCACTAGTGACTAGTTCACTAGTGACTAGCTCACTAGTGAATAGTTCACTTGTGAACTAGTGAATAGTTCACTGGTGACTAGTTCACTAGTGACTAGTTCACTGGTGACTAGTTCACTAGTGACTAGTTCACTAGTGGCTGGTGAACTAGTGAATAGCTCATTAGTGACTAGCTCAATAGTGTCTAGTTCACTAGTGACTAGCTCACTAGTGACTAGTTCACTAGTGACTGGTTCACTAGTTCACTAGTGACTAGCTCACTAGTGAGTAGTTCACTAGTGACTAGTTCACTAGCGGCAAGTGAACTAGTGACTAGCTCAGTAGTGACCAGCTCATTAGTGACTAGTTCACTAGTGAGTAGCTCACTAGTGACTAGTTCACTAGTGACTAGCTCACTAGTGACTAGTTCACTAGTGACTAGCTCACTAGTGTCTAGTTCACTAGTGACTAGTTCACTAGCGGCTAGTCACTAGTGGACTAGTGTGTAGCTCACTAGTGACTAGTTCACTTGCGATTAGTTCACTAGTGACTAGCTAACTAGTGACTAGTTCACTAGTGACTAGCTCACTAGTGACTAATTCACTAGTGACTTGCTCACTAGTGACTAGCTCACTAGTGACTAGTTCACTAGCGGCTAGTGAATTAGTGACTTGCTCACTAGTATCTAGCTAACTAGTGACTAGTTCACTAGTGACTACTTCACTAGTGTCTAGTTCACTAGTGGCTAGGTCACTAGTGACTAGCTCACTAATGACTAGCTCACTAGTGACTAGTTCACTAGTGACTAGTTCACTAGTGACTAGCTCACTAGTGACTAGTTCACTAGTGTCTAGTTCACGAGTGGCTAGCTAACTATTGACTAGTTCACTAGTGACTAGTTCACTAGTGACTAGTTCACTAGTGATTAGTTCACTAGCGGCAAGCTCACTAGTGGCTAGTTCACTAGTGACTAGTTCACTAGTGACTAGCTCACTAGTGACTAGTTCACTAGTGACTAGTTCACTAGTGACTAGTTGTCTAGTGACTAGTTCATAAGTGAACTAGTTCACTAGTGACTGGTTCACTGATGACTAGTTCACTAGTGACTAGTTCACTGGTGACTAGTTCACTAGTGACTATTTCACTGGTGACTAGTTCACTAGTGACTAGTTAACTAGTGACTAGTTCACTAGTGACTAGTTCACTAGTGACTAGTTCACTAGTGAACTAGTTGACTAGTGACTAGTTTACTGGTGACTAGTTCACTAGTGAACTAGTTCACTAGTGACTAGTTCACTGGCGACTTGTTCACTGGTGACTAGTTCACTAGTGAACTAGTTCACTAGTGTCTAGTTCACTGGTGATTAGTTCAATAGTGAACTGGTTCACTAGTGACTAGTTCACTGGTGACTAGTTCACTAGTGACTAGTTCACTAGTGACTAGTTCACTAGTGACTAGTTCACTGATGACTAGTTCACTAGTGAACTAGTGACTAGTTCGCTAGTGACTAGTTCACTAGTGACTAGTTCACTGATGACTAGTTCATTAGTGAACTAATGACTAGTTCACTGGTGACTAGTTCACTAGTTCACTAGTGAACTAGTTCACTAGTGAACTAGTTCACTAGTGACTAGTTCACTGGTTACTAGTTTACTAGTGAACTAGTTCACTGGTGACTAGTTCACTAGTGAACTAGTTCACTAGTGACTAGTTTACTAGTGACTAGTTCACTAGTGACTAGTTCACTAGTGAATAGTTCACTAGTGAAATAGTGACTAGTTCACTAGTGAATAGTTCACTAGTGACTAGCTCACTAGTGAATAGTTCACTAGTGAACGAGTGACTAGTTCATTGGTTACTAGTTCACTAGTGACTAGTTCACTGGTGACTAGTTCACTAGTGAACTAGTTCACTAGTGACTAGTTCACTAGTGACTAGTTCACTAGTGAATAGTTCACTAGTGACCAGCTCACTAGTGACTAGTTCACTAGTGACTAGCTCACTAGTGAATAGTTCACTAGTGAACTAGTGAATAGTTCACTGGTGACTAGTTCACTAGTGACTAGTTCACTGGTGACTAGTTCACTAGTGACTAGTTCACTAGTGGCTGGTGAACTAGTGAATAGCTCATTAGTGACTAGCTCAATAGTGTCTAGTTCACTAGTGACTAGCTCACTAGTGACTAGTTCACTAGTGACTGGTTCACTAGTTCACTAGTGACTAGCTCACTAGTGAGTAGTTCACTAGTGACTAGTTCACTAGTGATCAGCTCATTAGTGACTAGTTCACTAGTGAGTAGCTCACTAGTGACTAGTTCACTAGTGACTAGCTCACTAGTGACTAATTCACTAGTGACTTGCTCACTAGTGTCTAGTTCACTAGTGACTAGTTCACTAGCGGCTAGTCACTAGTGGACTAGTGTGTAGCTCACTAGTGACTAGTTCTCTTGCGAATAGTTCACTAGTGACTAGCTAACTAGTGACTAGTTCACTAGTGACTAGCTCACTAGTGACTAGTTCACTAGTGACTTGCTCACTAGTGACTAGCTCACTAGTGACTAGTTCACTAGCGGCTAGTGAACTAGTGACTTGCTCACTAGTATCTAGCTAACTAGTGACTAGTTCACTAGTGACTAGTTCACTAGTGTCTAGTTCACTAGTGGCTAGGTCACTAGTGACTAGCTCACTAATGACTAGCTCACTAGTGACTAGTTCACTAGTGACTAGTTCACTAGTGACTAGCTCACTAGTGACTAGTTCACTAGTGTCTAGTTCACTAGTGACTAGCTCACTATTAACTAGTTCACTAGTGACTAGTTCACTAGTGACTAGTTCACTAGTGATTAGTTCACTAGCGGCAAGCTCACTAGTGGCTAGTTCACTAGTGACTAGTTCACTAGTGACTAGCTCACTAGTGACTAGTTCACTAGTGACTAGTTCACTAGTGACTAATTCATAAGTGAACTAGTTCACTAGTGACTGGTTCACTGATGACTAGTTCACTAGTGAACTAGTTCACTAGTGACTAGTTCACTGGTGACTAGTTCACTAGTGACTATTTCACTGGTGACTAGTTCACTAGTGACTAGTTAACTAGTGACTAGTTCACTAGTGACTAGTTCACTAGTGACTAGTTCACTAGTGAACTAGTTGACTAGTGACTAGTTTACTCGTGACTAGTTCACAAGTGAACTAGTTCACTAGTGACTAGTTCACTGGCGACTTGTTCACTGGTGACTAGTTCACTAGTGAACTAGTTCACTAGTGTCTAGTTCACTGCTGATTAGTTCAATAGTGAACTGGTTCACTAGTGACTAGTTCACTGGTGACTAGTTCACTAGTGACTAGTTCACTTGTGACTAGTTCACTAGTGACTAGTTCACTGATGACTAGTTCACTAGTGAACTAGTGACTAGTTCACTAGTGACTAGTTCACTAGTGACTAGTTCACTGATGACTAGTTCACTAGTGAACTAGTGACTAGTTCATTGGTGACTAGTTCACTAGTGAACTAGTTCACTAGTGAACTAGTTCACTAGTGACTAGTTCACTGGTGACTAGTTTACTAGTGAACTAGTTCACTGGTGACTAGTTCACTTGTGAACTAGTTCACTGGTGACTAGTTCACTAGTGAACTAGTTCACTAGTGACTAGTTTACTAGTGACTAGTTCACTAGTGACTAGTTCACTAGTGAAATAGTGACTAGTTCACTAGTGAATAGTTCACTAGTGACTAGCTCACTAGTGAATAGTTCACTAGTGAACGAGTGACTAGTTCATTGGTTACTAGTTCACTAGTGACTAGTTCACTGGTGACTAGTTCAGTAGTGAACTAGTTCACTAGTGACTAGTTCACTAGTGACTAGTTCACTAGGGAATAGTTCACTAGTGACCAGCTCACTAGTGACTAGTTCACTAGTGACTAGCTCACTAGTGAATAGTTCACTAGTGAACTAGTGAATAGTTCACTGGTGACTAGTTCACTAGTGACTAGTTCACTGGTGACTAGTTCACTAGTGACTAGTTCACTAGTGGCTGGTGAACTAGTGAATAGCTCATTAGTGACTAGCTCAATAGTGTCTAGTTCACTAGTGACTAGCTCACCAGTGACTAGTTCACTAGTGACTGGTTCACTAGTTCACTAGTGACTAGCTCACTAGTAGTGTTCACTAGTGACTAGTTCACTAGCGGCAAGTGAACTAGTGACTAGCTCAGTAGTGACCAGCTCATAGTGACTAGTTCACTAGTAGTAGCTCACTAGTGACTAGTTCACTAGTGACTAGCTCACTAGTGACTAGTTCACTAGTGACTAGCTCACTAGTGTCTAGTTCACTAGTGACTAGTTCACTAGCGGCTAGTCACTAGTGGACTAGTGTGTAGCTCACTAGTGACTAGTTCACTTGCGATTAGTTCACTAGTGACTAGCTAACTAGTGACTAGTTCACTAGTGTCTAGTTCACTAGTGGCTAGGTCACTAGTGATTAGCTCAAACTAGTTCACTAGTGACTAGTTCACTAGTGACTAGTTCACTAGTGACTAGTTCACTAGTGACTAGCTCACTATTGACTAGTTCACTAGTGACTTGCTCACTAGTGAATAGTTCACTAGTGAGTTCACTAGTGACTAGCTCACTAGTGAATAGTTCACTAGTGAACTAGTAACTAGTTCACTGGTGACAAGCTCACTAGTGACTAGTTCACTAGTGACTAGTTCACTAGTGACTAGTTCTCTAGTGAACGAGTGAATAGCTCACTAGTGAATAGTTTACTAGTGAAATAGCGACTAGTTCACTAGTGACTAGTTCACTAGTGACTAGTGGACTAGTGACTAGTTCACTAGTGACTAGTTCAGTAGTGAATAGTTCACTAGTGACCAGCACACTAGTGACTAGTTCACTAGTGACTAGATCACTAGTGACTAGTGGACTAGTGACTGGTGACTAGTTCACTAGTGAACGAGTGACTAGCTCACTAGTGAAAAGTTCACTAGTGAACTAGCGACTAGTTCACTGGTGACTAGTTCACTAGTGATTAGTTCACTGGTGGCTAGTTCACTAGTGAACTAGTTCACTAGTGACTAGTTCACTAGTGACTAGTTCACTAGTGACTAGTTCAGTAGTGATTAGTTTACTAGTGACTTGTTCACTAGCGACTAGTTCACTAGTGACTAGTTCACAAGTGACTAGTTTACTAGTGACCAGCTCGCTAGTGACAAGTTCACTAGTGACTAGTTCACTAGTGACTAGTTTACTAGTGACTAGTTCACTAGTGACTAGTTCGCTAGTGAGTAGTTCACTAGTGACTAGCTCGCTAGTGACAAGTTCACTTGTGACTAGTTTACTAGTGACTAGTTTACTAGTGACTAGCTCACTTGTGACTATTTCACTAGTGACTAGTTCACTAGTGAACTAGTGACAAGCTTACTAGTGACTAGTTCACTAGTGACTAGCTCACTAGTGATTAGCTCACTGGTGTCTAGTTCGCTAGTGAACTAGTGACAAGCTCACTAGTGAGTAGTTCACTAGTGACTAGCTCACTAGTGACTAGTTCACTAGTGACTAGTTCACTAGCGGCTGGTGAACTAGTGAATAGCTCATTAGTGACTAGCTCAATAGTCTCTAGCTCACTAGTGACTAGCTCACTAGTGACTAGTTCACTAGTGACTGGTTCACTAGTTCACTAGTGACTAGCTCACTAGTGAGTAGTTCACTAGTGACTAGTTCGCTAGTGACTAGTTCACTAGCGGCAAGTGAACTAGTGACTAGCTCAGTAGTGACCAGCTCACTAGTGACTAGTTCACTAGTGAGTAGCTCACTAGTGACTAGTTCACTAGTGACTAGCTCACTAGTGACTAGTTCACTAGTGACTAGCTCATTAGTGTCTAGTTCACTAGTGACTACTTCACTAGCGGCTAGTCACTAGTGGACTAGTGAGTAGCTCACTAGTGACTAGTTCACTTGCGATTAGTTCAGTAGTGACTAGCTAACTAGGGACTAGTTCACTAGTGACTAGCTCACTAGTGACTAGTTCACTAGTGACTAGCTCACTAGTGTCTAGCTCACTAGTGACTAGTTCACTAGCAGCTAGTGAACTAGTGACTTGCTCACTTGTGTCTAGCTAACTAGTGACTCGTTCACTAGTGACTAGCTCACTAGTGTCTAGTTCACTAGTGGCTAGGTCACTAGTGACTAGCTCACTAATGACTAGCTCACTAGTGACTAGTTCACTAGTGACTAGTTCACTAGTGACTAGCTCACTAGTGACTAGTTCAGTAGTGTCTAGTTCACTAGTGACTAGCTCACTATTGACTAGTTCACTAGTGACTAGTTCACTAGTGACTAGTTCACTAGCGGCAAGCTCACTAGTGGCAAGCTCACTAGTGAGTGAACTAGTGACTAGCTCACTAGTGACTAGCTCACTAGTGAATAGCTCACTAGCGACTAGTTCACTAGTGACTAGTGAGCTAGTGACTAGTTCACTAGTGACTAATTCACTAGCGGCTAGTTCACTAGTGACTAGTTCATTAGTGTCTAGTTCACTAGTGACTAGCTCACTAGTGACTAATTCACTAGTGACTAGTTCACTAGTGACTAGCTCACTAGTGACAAGTTCACTAGTGACTAGCTCACTAGTGACTAGCTCACTAGTTACTAGTTCACTAGAGACTCGCTCACTAGTGACTAGTTCACTTGAGACTAGTTCACTAGTGACTTGTTCACTAGCTGCTAGCTCACTAGTGACTAGCTCACTAGTGACTAGTTCATTAATAACTAGCTCACTTTTGACTAGTTCACTAGTGACTGGTTCACTAGTGACTAGTTCACTAGCGGCTAGTGAACTAGTGACTAGCTCACTAGGGACTTGTTCACTAGTGACTGGTTCAGGCTAGTTCACTAGTGACTAGTTCACTAGTGACTAGCTCACTAGTGACTAGTTCACTAGTGACTAGTTCACTAGTGACTAGTTCTCTAGTGACTAGTTCATAAGTGAACTAGTTCACTAGTGACTGGTTCACTGATGACTAGTTCACTAGTGAACTAGTTCACTAGTGACTAGTTCACTGGTGACTAGTTCACTAGTGACTAGTTCACTTGTGACTAGTTCACTAGTGACTAGTTAACTAGTGACTAGTTCACTAGTGACTAGTTCACTAGTGACTAGTTCACTAGTGAACTAGTTGACTAGTGACTAGTTTACTGGTGACTAGTTCACTAGTGAACTAGTTCACTAGTGACTAGTTCACTGGCGACTAGTTCACTGGTGACTAGTTCACTAGTGAACTAGTTCACTAGTGTCTAGTTCACTGGTGATTAGTTCACTAGTGAACTGGTTCACTAGTGACTAGTTCACTGGTGACTATTTCACTAGTGACTAGTTCACTAGTGACTAGTTCACTAGTGACTAGTTCACTGATGACTAGTTCACTAGTGAACTAGTTAACTAGTGACTAGTTCACTGGTGACTAGTTCACTAGTGAACTAGATCACTAGTGAACTAGTTCACTAGTGACTAGTTCACTGGTGACTAGTTTACTAGTGAACTAGTTCACTGGTGACTAGTTCACTAGTGAACTAGTTTACTAGTGACTAGTTCACTAGTGACTAGTTCACTAGTTCACTAGTGAATAGTTCACTAGTGAAATAGTGACTAGTTCACTAGTGAATAGTTCACTAGTGACTAGCTCACTAGTGAATAGTTCACTAGTGAACGAGTGACTAGTTCATTGGTTACAAGTTCACTAGTGACTAGTTCACTGGTGACTAGTTCACTAGTGAACTAGTTCACTAGTGACTAGTTCACTAGTGACTAGTTCACTAGGGAATAGTTCACTAGTGACCAGCACACTAGTGACTAGTTCACTAGTGACTAGCTCACTAGTGAATAGTTCACTAGTGAACTAGTGAATAGTTCACTGGTGACTAGTTCACTAGTGACTAGTTCACTTGTGACTAGTTCACTAGTGACTAGTTCACTAGTGGCTGGTGAACTAGTGAATAGCTCATTAGTGACTAGCTCAATAGTGTCTAGTTCACTAGTGACTAGCTCACTAGTGACTAGTTCACTAGTGACTGGATCACTAGTTCACTAGTGACTAGCTCACTAGTGAGTAGTTCACTAGTGACTAGTTCACTAGCGGCAAGTGAACTAGTGACTAGCTCAGTAGTGACCAGCTCATTAGTGACTAGTTCACTAGTGAGTAGCTCACTAGTGACTAGTTCACTAGTGACTAGCTCACTAGTGACTAGTTCACTAGTGACTAGCTCACTAGTGTCTAGTTCACTAGTGACTAGTTCACTAGCGGCTAGTCACTAGTGGACTAGTGTGTAGCTCACTAGTGACTAGTTCACTTGCGATTAGTTCACTAGTGACTAGCTAACTAGTGACTAGTTCACTAGTGACTAGCTCACTAGTGACTAGTTCACTAGTGACTTGCTCACTAGTGACTAGCTCACTAGTTACTAGTTCACTAGCGGCTAGTGAATTAGTGACTTGCTCACTAGTATCTAGCTAACTAGTGACTAGTTCACTAGTGACTAGTTCACTAGTGTCTAGTTCACTAGTGGCTAGGTCACTAGTGACTAGCTCACTGACTAGCTCACTAGTGACTAGTTCACTAGTGACTAGTTCACTAGTGACTAGCTCACTAGTGACTAGTTCACTAGTGTCTAGTTCACTAGTGGCTAGCTCACTATTGACTAGTTCACTAGTGACTAGTTCACTAGTGACTAGTTCACTAGTGATTAGTTCACTAGCGGCAAGCTCACTAGTGGCTAGTTCACTAGTGACTAGTTCACTAGTGACTAGCTCACTAGTGACTAGTTCACTAGTGACTAGTTCACTAGTGACTAGTTGTCTAGTGACTAATTCATAAGTGAACTAGTTCACTAGTGACTGGTTCACTGATGACTAGTTCACTAGTGACTAGTTCACTGGTGACTAGTTCACTAGTGACTATTTCACTGGTGACTAGTTCACTAGTGACTAGTTAACTAGTGACTAGTTCACTAGTGACTAGTTCACTAGTGACTAGTTCACTAGTGAACTAGTTGACTAGTGACTAGTTTACTGGTGACTAGTTCACTAGTGAACTAGTTCACTAGTGACTAGTTCACTGGCGACTTGTTCACTGGTGACTAGTTCACTAGTGAACTAGTTCACTAGTGTCTAGTTCACTGGTGATTAGTTGAAAGTGAACTGGTTCACTAGTGACTAGTTCACTGGTGACTAGTTCACTAGTGACTAGTGCACTAGTGACTAGTTCACTAGTGACTAGTTCACTGATGACTAGTTCACTAGTGAACTAGTGACTAGTTCACTAGTGACTAGTTCACTAGTGACTAGTTCACTGATGACTAGTTCACTAGTGAACTAGTGACTAGTTCACTGGTGACTAGTTCACTAGTGAACTAGTTCACTAGTGAACTAGTTCACTAGTGACTAGTTCACTGGTGACTAGTTTACTAGTGAACTAGTTCACTGGTGACTAGTTCATTAGTGAACTAGTTCACTAGTGACTAGTTTACTAGTGACTAGTTCACTAGTGACTAGTTCTCTAGTGAATAGTTCACTAGTGAAATATTGACTAGTTCACTAGTGAATAGTTCACTAGTGACTAGCTCACTAGTGAATAGTTCACTAGTGAACGAGTGACTAGTTCATTGGTTACTAGTTCACTAGTGACTAGTTCACTGGTGATTAGTTCACTAGTGAACTAGTTCACTAGTGACTAGTTCACTAGTGACTAGTTCACTAGTGAATAGTTCACTAGTGACCAGCTCACTAGTGACTAGTTCACTAGTGACTAGCTCACTAGTGAATAGTTCACTAGTGAACTAGTGAATAGTTCACTGGTGACTAGTTCACTAGTGACTAGTTCACTGGTGACTAGTTCACTAGTGACTAGTTCTCTAGTGGCTGGTGAACTAGTGAATAGCTCATTAGTGACTAGCTCAATAGTGTCTAGTTCACTAGTGACTAGCTCACTAGTGACTAGTTCACTAGTGACTGGTTCACTAGTTCACTAGTGACTAGCTCACTAGTGAGTAGTTCACTAGTGACTAGTTCACTAGTGATCAGCTCATTAGTGACTAGTTCACTAGTGAGTAGTTCACTAGTGACTAGTTCACTAGTGACTAGCTCACTAGTGAATAGTTCACTAGTGACTTGCTCACTAGTGTCTAGTTCACTAGTGACTAGTTCACTAGCGGCTAGTCACTAGTGGACTAGTGTGTAGCTCAGTAGTGACTAGTTCATTTGCGAATAGTTCACTAGTGACTAGCTAACTAGTGACTAGTTCACTAGTGACTAGCTCACTAGTGACTAGTTCACTAGTGACTTGCTCACTAGTGACTAGCTCACTAGTGACTAGTTCACTAGCGGCTAGTGAACTAGTGACTTGCTCACTAGTATCTAGCTAACTAGTGACTAGTTCACTAGTGACTAGTTCACTAGTGTCTAGTTCACTAGTGGCTAGGTCACTAGTGACTAGCTCACTAATGACTAGCTCACTAGTGACTAGTTCACTAGTGACTAGTTCACTAGTGACTAGCTCACTAGTGACTAGTTCACTAGTGTCTAGTTCACTAGTGACTAGCTCACTATTAACTAGTTCACTAGTGACTAGTTCACTAGTGACTAGTTAACTAGTGATTAGTTCACTAGCGGCAAGTTCACTAGTGGCTAGTTCACTAGTGACTAGTTCACTAGTGACTAGCTCACTAGTGACTAGTTCACTAGTGACTAGTTCACTAGTGACTAGTTCATAAGTGAACTAGTTCACTAGTGACTGGTTCACTAATGACTAGTTCACTAGTGAACTAGGTCACTAGTGACTAGTTCACTGGTGACTAGTTCACTAGTGACTATTTCACTGGTGACTAGTTCACTAGTGACTAGTTAACTAGTGACTAGTTCACTAGTGACTAGTTCACTAGTGAACTAGTTGACTAGTGACTAGTGTACTGGTGACTAGTTCACTAGTGAACTAGTTCACTAGTGACTAGTTCACTGGCGACTTGTTCACTGGTGACTAGTTCACTAGTGAACTAGTTCACTAGTGTCTAGTTCACTGGTGATTAGTTCAATAGTGAACTGGTTCACTAGTGACTAGTTCACTGGTGACTAGTTCACTAGTGACTAGTTCACTAGTGACTAGTTCACTAGTGACTAGTTCACTAGTGACTAGTTCACTGATGACTAGTTCACTAGTGAACTAGTGACTAGTTCACTAGTGACTAGTTCACTAGTGACTAGTTCACTGATGACTAGTTCACTAGTGAACTAGTGACTAGTTCATTGGTGACTAGTTCACTAGTGAACTAGTTCACTAGTGAACTAGTTCACTAGTGACTAGTTCACTGGTGACTAGTTTACTAGTGAACTAGTTCACTGGTGACTAGTTCACTTGTGAACTAGTTCACTGGTGACTAGTTCACTAGTGAACTAGTCACCAGTAAACTAGTCACTAGTCAACTAGTTCACTAGTGAACTAGTTCACTAGTGACTAGTTTACTAGTGACTAGTTCACTAGTGACTAGTTCACTAGTGAAATAGTGACTAGTTCACTAGTGAATAGTTCACTAGTGACTAGCTCACTAGTGAATAGTTCACTAGTGAACGAGTGACAAGTTCATTGGTGACTAGTTCACTAGTGACTAGTTCACTGATGACTAATTTACTAGTGAACTAGTTCACTAGTGACTAGTTCACTAGTGACTAGTTCACTAGGGAATAGTTCACTAGTGACTAGCTCACTAGTGAATAGTTCACTAGTGAACTAGTGAATAGTTCACTGGTGACTAGTTCACTAGTGACTAGTTCACTGGTGACTAGTTCACTAGTGACTAGTTCACTAGTGGCTGGTGAACTAGTGAATAGCTCATTAGTGACTAGCTCAATAGTGTCTAGTTCACTAGTGACTAGCTCACTAGTGACTAGTTCACTAGTGACTGGTTCACTAGTTCACTAGTGACTAGCTCACTAGTGAGTAGTTCACTAGTGACTAGTTCACTAGCGGCAAGTGAACTAGTGACTAGCTCAGTAGTGACCAGCTCATTAGTGACTAGTTCACTAGTGAGTAGCTCACTAGTGACTAGTTCAATAGTGACTAGCTCACTAGTGACTAGTTCACTAGTGACTAGCTCACTAGTGTCTGGTTCACTAGTGACTAGTTCACTAGCGGCTAGTCACTAGTGGACTAGTGTGTAGCTCACTAGTGACTAGTTCACTTGCGATTAGTTCACTAGTGACTAGCTAACTAGTGACTAGTTCACTAGTGTCTAGTTCACTAGTGGCTAGGTCACTAGTGACTAGCTCACTAATGACTAGCTCACTAGTGACTAGTTCACTAGTGACTAGTTCACTAGTGACTAGCTCACTAGTGACTAGTTCACTAGTGTCTAGTTCACTAGTGACTAGCTCACTATTGACTAGTTCACTAGTGACTAGTTCACTAGTGACTAGTTCACTAGTGATTAGTTCACTAGCGGCAAGCTCACTAGTGGCTAGTTCACTAGTGACTAGTTCACTAGTGACTAGCTCACTAGTGACTAGTTCACTAGTGACTAGTTCACTAGTGACTAGTTGTCTAGTGACTAGTTCATGAGTGAACTAGTTCACTAGTGACTGGTTCACTGATGACTAGTTCACTAGTGAACTAGTTCACTAGTGACTAGTTCACTGGTGACTAGTTCACTAGTGTTTATTTCACTGGTGACTAGTTCACTAGTGACTAGTTAACTAGTGACTAGTTCACTAGAGACTAGTTCACTAGTGACTAGTTCACTAGTGAACTAGTTGACTAGTGACTAGTGTACTGGTGACTAGTTCACTAGTGAACTAGTTCACTAGTGACTAGTTCACTGGCGACTTGTTCACTGGTGACTAGTTCACTAGTGAACTAGTTCACTAGTGTCTAGTTCACTGGTGATTAGTTCAATAGTGAACTGGTTCACTAGTGACTAGTTCACTGGTGACTAGTTCACTAGTGACTAGTTCACTAGTGACTAGTTCACTAGTGACTAGTTCACTGATGACTAGTTCACTAGTGAACTAGTGACTAGTTCACTAGTGACTAGTTCACTAGTGACTAGTTCACTGATGACTAGTTCACTAGTGAACTAGTGACTAGTTCACTGGTGACTAGTTCACTAGTGAACTAGTTCACTAGTGAACAAGTTCACTAGTGAACTAGTTCACTAGTGAACTAGTGACTAGTTCACTAGTGACTAGTTCACTGGTGACTAGTTTACTAGTGAACTAGTTCACTGGTGACTTGTTCACTAGTGAACTAGTTCACTAGTGACTAGTTTACTAGTGACTAGTTCACTAGTGACTAGTTCACTAGTGAATAGTTCACTAGTGAAATAATGACTAGTTCACTAGTGAATAGTTCACTGGTGACTAGCTCACTAGTGAATAGTTCACTAGTGAGCGAGTGACTAGTTCATTGGTTACTAGTTCACAAGTGACTAGTTCACTGGTGACTAGTTCACTAGTGAACTAGTTCACTAGTGACTAGTTCACTAGTGACTAGTTCACTAGTGAATAGTTCACTAGTGACCAGCTCACTAGTGACTAGTTCACTAGTGACTAGCTCACTAGTGAATAGTTCACTAGTGAACTAGTGAATAGTTCACTGGTGACTAGTTCACTAGTGACTAGTTCACTGGTGACTAGTTCACTAGTGACTAGTTCACTAGTGGCTGGTGAACTAGTGAATAGCTCATTAGTGACTAGCTCAATAGTGTCTAGTTCACTAGTGACTAGCTCACTAGTGACTAGTTCACTAGTGACTGGTTCACTAGTTCACTAGTGACTAGCTCACTAGTGAGTAGTTCACTAGTGACTAGTTCACTAGCGGCAAGTGAACTAGTGACTAGCTCAGTAGTGACCAGCTCATTAGTGACTAGTTCAATAGTGAGTAGCTCACTAGTGACTAGTTCACTAGTGACTAGCTCACTAGTGACTAGTTCACTAGTGACTAGCTCACTAGTGTCTAGTTCACTAGTGACTAGTTCACTAGCGGCTAGTCACTAGTGGACTAGTGTGTAGCTCACTAGTGACTAGTTCACTTGCGAATAGTTCACTAGTTACTAGCTAACTAGTGACTAGTTCACTAGTGACTAGCTCACTAGTGACTAGTTCACTAGTGACTTGCTCACTAGTGACTAGCTCACTAGTGACTAGTTCACTAGCGGCTAGTGAACTAGTGACTTGCTCACTAGTATCTAGCTAACTAGTGACTAGTTCACTAGTGACTAGTTCACTAGTGTCTAGTTCACTAGTGGCTAGGTCACTAGTGACTAGCTCACTAATGACTAGCTCACTAGTGACTAGTTCACTAGTGACTAGTTCACTAGTGACTAGCTCACTAGTGACTAGTTCACTAGTGTCTAGTTCACTAGTGACTAGCTCACTATTGACTAGTTCACTTGTGACTAGTTCACTAGTGACTAGCTCACTAGTGATTAGTTCACTAGCGGCAAGCTCACTAGTGGCTAGTTCACTAGTGACTAGTTCACTAGTGACTAGCTCACTAGTGACTAGTTCACTAGTGACTAGTTCACTAGTGACTAGTTGTCTAGTGACTAGATCATAAGTGAACTAGTTCACTAGTGACTGGTTCACTGATGACTAGTTCACTAGTGAACTAGTTCACTAGTGACTAGTTCACTGGTGACTAGTTCACTAGTGACTATTTCACTGGTGACTAGTTCACTAGTGACTAGTTAACTAGTGACTAGTTCACTAGTGACTGGTTCACTAGTGACTAGTTCACTAGTGAACTAGTTGACTAGTGACTAGTTTACTGGTGACTAGTTCACTAGTGAACTAGTTCACTAGTGACTAGTTCACTGGCGACTTGTTCACTGGTGACTAGTTCACTAGTGAACTAGTTCACTAGTGTCTAGTTCACTGGTGATTAGTTCAATAGTGAACTGGTTCACTAGTGACTAGTTCACTGGTGACTAGTTCACTAGTGACTAGTTCACTAGTGACTAGTTCACTAGTGACTAGTTCACTGATGACTAGTTCACTAGTGAACTAGTGACTAGTTCACTAGTGACTAGTTCACTAGTGACTAGTTCACTGATGACTAGTTCACTAGTGAACTAGTGACTAGTTCACTGGTGACTGGTTCACTAGTGAACTAGTTCACTAGTGAACTAGTTCACTAGTGACTAGTTCACTGGTGACTAGTTTACTAGTGAACTAGTTCACTGGTGACTAGTTCACTAGTGAACTAGTTCACTGGTGACTAGTTCACTAGTGAACTAGTTCACTAGTGACTATTTTACTAGTGACTAGTTCACTAGTGACTAGTTCACTAGTGAATAGTTCACTAGTGAAATAGTGACTAGTTCACTAGTGAATAGTTCACTAGTGACTAGCTCACTAGTGAATAGTTCACTAGTGAACGAGTGACTAGTTCATTGGTGACTAGTTCACTAGTGACTAGTTCACTGGTGACTAGTTTACTAGTGAACTAGTTCACTAGTGACTAGTTCACTAGTGACTAGTTCACTAGTGAATAGTTCACTAGTGACCAGCTCACTAGTGACTAGTTCACTAGTGACTAGCTCACTAGTGAATAGTTCACTAGTGAACTAGTGAATAGTTCACTGGTGACTAGTTCACTAGTGACTAGTTCACTGGTGACTAGTTCACTAGTGACTAGTTCACTAGTGACTAGTTCACTAGTGACTAGTGTTATTTCTATTCTTCTGCTGAACAACGGTTTAGTGCCGATGGAGGTAGCGTAGGTAGCAATGATATGGCCGTGGACTAGTTTGGCTTTAATTGGGTAGGAGTGAGTACACAACGGGCAGTGTGAGGGAGTGACCGCAAGCCAGTCCGTGGAGGGGGAGCACTTGTGTCTGTCAAGTCGGTCGGCCTAGGAGTGAGGGAAAGGCATGGGCCAGCAGGCTGGCGTGCCTACATAGAGGCCTGGCTACAGAGGGCAGCACCTGAGTGGCGCAAACTATGAACTAAGCTGGCAGACAGCATGGGCTGTCTGTGCAGACAGTACAGGCTGTCTACATACGCTAGGCCACTTACCGCGCGTCGTCCCGACGCGACAATACTGGTGGGCCCGTAGGTATAAAGGAATTACGTACACTAGCTACCCCAGAGAGGGACTGGCTTTCGCTCACTAGTAAATAAAAAATGGACATAAAAATGCAACAGGCAAAAAAAACTTTCCCAACCAGGGGAAGAGAAAACTGGTTTGCCCGCGCTGTTTCATCGAGGAGAGAGTCCGGAGACGTCAGCACTGGAACTAAAATCTTCTATATACAGGTTGTCCGCAGGGCTGAACATCAGTTGACCACTCGTCTACAAACGTTGTTGCACCCTCACATCTGCGAACAATGACTGACAGTAGCATTTCCTAAGGTGTGACATGTGACTCAGAGGACAGCACTGCCCTGACCGTAATACAGGCTTTTTTTTTCCTTTTGTTATAAAAACACTGGTGCACATACGTACAATTATACTATATCCATGGAATTCGTTACACTCTGGGTACCCTTCTAAAAGTATTTACATAATTACATGATGTTGTCCACCCTGACTCTATTATCGACTAGCTATACAATGTGTGTGCATTTATACCCATTTCTGCAAGCAAACAATTAGCATAACTAGCGTAGGAGTCAGACAAGTCAGTAGGTACGTCAATGTCACAGAAATGTACTGTTGTCCTGGGTCGCAGGCCATAAGTATGGAGCCTTACTGGGCCGTCTTCCGTACCAGTAGTAGTGGGAGAAGGGATAGACGGTTTGTCCCTAACATTAGTCTGATCGTGGCGTTGCAACGCACGCGCCTCCAGCTCTGCTTCGGCCTGCATATGGTCCACATACTTCATGTGATCAAGGTGGGCTTCCTTGATAGTTCCCGTAGCAATCTCCCTCACCTCGAACTTATTGCCACGGAGCTGTCGTAGGACACGGTAAGGACCCACAAACTTTGGGCTGTCTGTGCAGACAGTACAGGCTGTCTACACTAGTTCTCTAGTGAACGAGTGACTAGCTCACTAGTGAATAGTTCACTAGTGAACAAGCGACTAGTTCACTAGTGACTAGTTCACTAGTGACTAGTTCACTGGCGACTAGTTCACTAGTGAACTAGTTCACTAGTGAACTAGTTCACTAGTGACTAGTTCACTAGTGACTAGTTCACTAGTGAACGAGTGACTAGCTCACTAGTGAATAGTTCACTAGTGAACTAGCGACTAGTACACTGGTGACTAGTTCACTAGTGACTAGTTCACTGGTGGCTAGTTCACTAGTGAACTAGTTCACTAGTGACTAGTTCACTAGTGACTAGTTCACTAGTGACTAGTTCACTAGTGACTAGTTTACTAGTGACTTGTTCACTAGCGACTAGTTCACTAGTGACTAGTTCACAAGTGACTAGTTTACTAGTGACTAGTTCACTAGTGACTAGTTTACTAGTGACTAGTTCACTAGTGACTAGTTCACTAGTGACTAGCTCGCTAGTGACAAGTTCACTAGTGGCTAGTTTACTAGTGACTAGTTTACTAGTGACTAGCTCACTAGTGACTAGTTCACTAGTGACTAGTTCACTAGTGAACTAGTGACTAGCTTACTAGTGACTAGTTCACTAGTGACTAGCTCACTAGTGACTAGTTCACTGGTGACTAGTTCGCTAGTGAACTAGTGACAAGCTCACTAGTGACTAGTTCACTAGTGACTAGCTCACTAGTGACTAGTTCACTGGTGACTAGTTCACTAGCGGCTGGTGAACTAGTGAATAGCTCATTAGTGACTATCTCAATAGTGTCTAGTTCACTAGTGACAAGCTCACTAGTGACTAGTTCACTAGTGACTGGTTCACTAGTTCACTAGTGACTAGCTCACTAGTGAGTAGTTCACTAGTGACTAGTTCACTAGTGACTAGTTCACTAGCGGCTAGTGAACTAGTGACTAGCTCAGTAGTGACCAGCTCACTAGTGACTAGTTCACTAGTGACTAGCTCACTATTGACTAATTCACTAGTGACTAGCTCACTAGTGACTAATTCACTAGTGACTAGCTCACTAGTGACTAGCTCACTAGTGACTAGTTCACTAGCGGCTAGTGAACTAGTGACTTGCTCACTAGTTACTAGCTAACTAGTGACTAGTTCACTAGTGACTAGCTCACTGGTGACTAGTTCACTAGTGTCTAGTTCACTAGTGGCTAGGCCACTAGTGACTAGCTCACTAGTGACTAGCTCACTAGTGAGTAGTTCACTAACGATTAGTTCACTAGTGACTAGCTAACTAGTGACTAGTTCACAAGTTATTAGTGTACTAGTGACTAGTTAACTAGTGACTAGTTCAATAGTGACTAGCTCACTAGTGACTAGTTCACTAGTGACTAGCTCACTAGTGACTAGCTCACTAGTGACTAGTTCACTAGCGGCTAGTGAACTAGTGACTTGCTCACTAGTGACTAGCTAACTAGTGACTAGTTCACTAGTGACTAGTTCACTAGTGTCAAGTTCACTAGTGGCTAGGTCACTAGTGACTAGCTCACTAATGACTAGCTCACTAGTGACTAGTTCACTAGTGACTAGTTCACTAGTGACTAGCTCACTAGTGACTAGTTCACTAGTGACTAGTTCACTAGTGACTAGCTCACTATTGACTAGTTCACTAGTGACTAGTTCACTAGTGACTACTTCACTAGTGACTAGTTCACTAGTGACTAGTTCACTAGTGACAAGCTCACTAGTGACTAGTTCACTAGTGATTAGTTCACTAGTGACTAGTTCACTAGCGGCAAGCTCACTAGTGACTAGTTCACTAGTGACTAGTTCACTAGTGACTAGCTCACTAGTGACTAGTTCAGTAGTGACTAGTTCACTAGTGACTAGTTCACTAGTGACTAGCTCACTAGTGACAAGTTCACTAGAGACTAGCTCACTAGTGACTAGTTCACTTGAGACTAGTTCACTAGAGACTAGTTCACTAGTAACTAGTTCACTAGTGACTTGTTCAGTAGCTGCTAGCTCACTAGTGACTAGCTCGCTAGTGACTAGTTCACTAGTGACTAGCTCACTAGTGACTAGTTCACTAGTGACTAGCTCACTAGTGACTAGTTCATTAGTAACTAGCTCACTTGTGACTAGTTCACTAGTGAGTGGTTCATTAGTGACTAGTTCACTAGCGGCTGGTGAACTAGTGACTAGCTCACTAGTGACTAGTTCACTAGTGACTAGTTCATTAGTGTCTAGCTCACTAGTGACTAGTTCACTAGTGACTAGCTCTCTAGTGACTAGCTCACTAGTGAATAACTCACTAGCGACTAGTTCACTAGTGACTAGTTCACTAGTGACTAGTTCACTAGTGACTAGTTCACTAGCGGCTAGTTCACTAGTGACTAGTTCACTAGTGACTAGTTCACTAGTGACTAGCTCACTAGTGACTAATTCACTAGTGACTAGCTCACTACTGACTAGTTCACTAGTGACTAGTTCACTAGTGACTAGCTCACTAGTGACAAGTTCACTAGTGACTAGCTCACTAGTTCACTAGTAACTCACTAGTGACTAGTTCACTAGTGACTAGCTCTCTAGTGACTAGTTCACTAGTGACTAGTTCACTAGTGACTAGTTCACTAGCGGCTAGTTCACTAGTGACTTGTTCACTAGTGACTAGCTCACTAGTGACTAGTTCACTAGTGACTAGCTCACTAGTGACTAGTTCACTAGTGACTAGCTCACTAGCTCACTAGTGACTAGTTCACTAGTGACTAGCTCACTAGTGACTAGTTCACTAGTCACTAGCTCACTAGTGACAAGTTCACTAGTGACAAGTTCACTAGTGACTAGTTCACTAGCGGCTAGTGAACTAGTGACTAGCTCACTAGTGACTAGCTCAGTAGATTCTAGTTCACTAGTGACTAGTTCACTAGTGACTAGCTCAGTAGTGACTAGTTCACTTGTGAGTAGCTCACTAGTGACGAGTTCACTAGTGACTAGCTAACTAGTGGCTAGTTCACTAGCGGCTAGTTCACTAGTGAACTAGTGACTAGATCACTAGTGGCTACTTCACTTGTGACTAGTTCACTAGTGACTAGCTTACTAGCGGCTAGTGAACTAGTGACTAGCTCACTAGTGACTAGCTCACTAGTGACTACTTCACTTGTGACTAGTTCACTTGTGACTAGTTCACTAGTGGGTAGTTCACTAGCGGCTCTTTCATTAGTGAACTAGTGACTAGCTCACTAATGACTACTTCACTTGTGACTAGCTCAATAGTGACTAGTTCACAAGTGGCTAGTTCACTAGTGACTAGCTCACTAGTGGCTAGTTTACTAGTGACTAGCTCACTATTGACTAGTTCAGTAGTGACTTGCTCACTTGTGGCTAGTTCACTAGTGGCTAGTTCACTTGTGAACTAGTGACTAGCTCACTAATGACTACTTCACTTGTGACTAGCTCACTAGTGACTTGTTCACTAGTGACTAGTTCATTAGTGACTAGTTCACTAGCTGCTAGTGAACTAATGACTAGTTCACTAGTGACTAGTTCACTAGTGACTAGCTCACTAGGGACAAGTTCACTAGTTACTAGCTCACTAGTGACTAGTTCGCTAGTGACTAGCTCACTAGTGACTAGTTCACTAGTGAGTTACTCACTAGTGACTAGTTGACTAGTGACTAGGTCACTAGTGACTAGTTCACTAGTGACTAGTTCACTAGTGACTAGCTCACTAGTGACTAGTTTACTAGTGACTAGGTCACTAGTGACTAGTTCACTAGTGACTATCTCACTAGTGACTAGTTCATTAGTGTCTAGCTCACTAGTGACTAGTTCACTAGTGACTAGCTCACTAGTGACAAGTTCATTAGTGACAAGTTCACTAGTGACTAGTTCACTAGCGACTAGTGAACTAGTGACTAGCTCACTAATGACTAGTTCACTAGTGACGAGTTCACTGGTGACTAGCTAACTAGTGGCTAGTTCACCAGCGGCTAGTTCACTAGTGAACTAGTGACTAGATCACTAGTGGCTACTTCACTTGTGACTAGCTCACTAGTGACTAGCTCACTAGCGGCTAGTGAACTAGTGACTAGCTCACTAGTTACTAGCTCACTAGTGACTACTTCACTTGTGGCTGGTTCACTAGTGACTATTTCACTAGTGGGTAGTTGACTAGCGACTAGTTCATTAGTGAACTAGTGACTAGCTCACTAATGACTACTTCACTTGTTTCTAGCTCACTAATGACTAGTTCACAAGTGGCTAGTTCACTAGTGACTAGCTCTCTAGTGACTAGTTTACTAGTGACTAGCTCACCATTGACTAGTTCAGTAGTGACTTGCTCACTTGTGGCTAGTTCACTAGCAGCTAGTTCATTAGTGAACTAGTGACTAGCTCACTAATGACTATTTCACTTGTGACTAGCTCACTAGTTACTAATTCACTAGTGGCTAG
Organism: Cherax quadricarinatus; assembly: GCF_038502225.1. NCBI lineage: Eukaryota > Metazoa > Arthropoda > Malacostraca > Decapoda > Parastacidae > Cherax > Cherax quadricarinatus. The sequence continues at coordinate 30,989,603 of NC_091303.1, read as the reverse complement.
TTCACTAGTCACTAGTTCACTAGTGACTACTTCACTTGTGACTAGTTCACTAATGACTAGTTCACTAGTGAGTAGCTCACTACTGGCTAGTTCATTAGTGACTACTGCACTTGTGGCTAGTTCACTAGTGACTAGTTCAGTAGTGGCTAGTTTACTAGTTAACTAATGACTAGCTCACTAGTGACTACTTCACTTGTGACTAGTTCACTAGTGACTAGTTCACTAGTGACTAGCTCTCTAGTGACTACTTCACTTGTGACTAGTTTACTAGTGACTAGCTCACTAGTGACTAGTTCACTAGTGACTACCTCACTACTGGCTAGATCACTAGTGACTAATTCACTAGTGACTAGTTCACTAGTGACTAGCTGTCTTGTCACTAGTTCACTAGTCATTAGTGAGTAGCTCGCTAGTCACTAGTTCACTAGTGACTAGTGAGTAGTTCATTAGTCACTAGTTAACTAGTCGCTAGTGAGTAGCTCACTAGTCACTAATTCACTAGTCATTAGTGAGTAGTTCACTAGTCACTAGTTCACTAGTCGCTAGTGAGTAGCTCACTAGTCACTAGTTCAGTAGTCACTAGTGAGTAGCTCACTAGTCACTAGTTCACTAGTCACTAGTGAGTAGCTCACTAGTCACTAGTTCACTAGTCACTAGTGAGTAATTCACTAGTCACTGGTTCACTAGTCGCTAGTGAGTAGCTCAATAGTCACTAGTTCACTAGTCACTAGTGAGTAGTTCACTAGTCACTAGTTCACTAGTCGCTAGTGAGTAGCTCACTAGTCACTAGTTCACTAGTCACTAGTGAGTAGTTCACTAGTCACTAGTTCACTAGTCGCTAGTGAGTAGCTCACTAGTCACTAGTTCACTAGTCACTAGTGAGTAGCTCACTAAACACTAGTTCACTAGTCACTAGTTCGCTAGTCACTAGTGAGTTGCTCTCTAGTCACTAGTTCACTAGTCACTAGTAAGTAGCTCACTAGTCACTAGTTCACTAGTCACTAGTGAGTAGTTCACTAGTCACTAGTTCACTAGTCACTAGTGAGTAGCTCACTAGTCACTAGTTCACTAGTCAATAGTTCACTAGTCACTAGTGAGTAGCTCACTAGTCACTAGTTCACTAGTCACTAGTGAGTAGCTCACTAGTCACTAGTTCACTAGTCACTAGTTCGCTAGTCAGTAGTGAGTAGCTCATTAGTCACTAGTTCACTAGTCACTAGTTGACTAGTCACTAGTGAGTATTTCACTAGTCACTAGTTCAGTAGTTCACTAGTGACTAGTGAGTAGCTCATTAGTCACTAGTTCACTAGTCACTAGTTCACTAGTCACTAGTTCACTAGTCACTAGTTCACTAGTCACTAGTTCACTAGTCACTAGTTCACTAGTTCACTAGTTCACTAGTCACTAGTTCACTAGTTCACTAGTCACTAGTTCACTAGTCACTAGTTCACTAGTTCACTAGTCACTAGTTCACTAGTCACTAGTTCACTAGTTCACTAGTTCACTAGTCACTAGTTCACTAGTTGATGGTCCAAGTCGGTCTGAAAGATGTTCATAAGTTTTTCTGGTATATGTGTGTTATTTACGTAATAAAATAACTTACCTGATCACTGATCTTGTCTGGAAACATTATTTTTCTTTGATATTTTAAGGTCAGCAATAAAACAAAGAAAAAACGTAAATACTGGCAAGAGTTTACACTTGTAAGGTAGTCACATTCAGTGCTCAACCCACACTACTGATCATGCACACTGAGAGCACACATAGTTACCTCGACCTGCAGAGAGAAAGTTTCTGACGTCACACCGAGGTGCAGTCGATTTATCCTCATAATTACTGAACAAAGACGTTTTACTGAGTTCTGTCACTGTCTATAATGTTAATGGTTTTTGTATTTGGTTTAAAATGTAATAGGTAAATTATATGTATAATTAATTGAAGTTGCAAATATACTAACGATCCCTTGATAAATTTATGGACTCGACGACTGATTGTTATTCATAAATTAGGATTAAACTTTAATGTGCCTGCCTCCCCTTACCCCTTCTTTTTCCCCTTCCCCTTCCTCTTCCCCTTCCCCTTCCACTTTCTCTTCCCCTTTCCCTTCCCCTTTCCCTTCCCCTTCCCCTTTCCCTTCCCCTTCCTCTACCCTTTCCCCTTCCCCTTTCCCTTTCCCTTCCCCTTCCCCTTTCCCTTCCCCGTCCCCTCCCCCTTCCACTTCCCCTTCCCAACCCCCCATCCACATATATGGGTGAAATACGCATTATTAAATTAAAAGTAAGTCTATGGCCGATATTTCTGTTTACGACATTAGTTAAGACATTCACTAAGACGAGATAAATGTGAATGGCCAAATGAGCTGCAATGTAATTCGTGCAAACTAGCCTAAATTATTATTGCAAACTGGTTTTTTTAACAAAGATGATTATAATCAATATTCTGGAGTGAAAGTGTCTAATTGAAGATGTATATGATGGTGAACCTCAAGTTTGTATATGATGGTGAACCTCAGGTTTGTATATGATGGTGAACCTCAGGTTTGTATATGATGGTGAACCTCAGGTTTGTATATGATGGTGAACCTCAGGTTTGTATATGATGGTGAACCTCAGGTTTGTATATGATGGTGAACCTCAGGTTTGTATATGATGGTGAACTTCAGGTTTGTATATGATGGTGAACCTCAGGTTTGTATATGATGGTGAACTTCAGGTTTGTATATGATGGTGAACCTCAAGTTTGTATATGATGGTGAACCTCAGGTTTGTATATGATGGTGAACCTCAGGTTTGTATATAATGGTGAACCTCAAGTTTGTATATAATGGTGAACCTCAGGTTTGTATATGATGGTGAACCTCAGGTTTGTATATGATGGTGAACCTCAGGTTTGTATATGATGGTGAACCTCAAGTTTGTATATGATGGTGAACCTCAAGTTTGTATATGATGGTGAACCTCAAGTTTGTATATGATGGTGAACCTCAAGTTTGTATATGATGGTGAACCTCAAGTTTGTATATGATGGTGAACCTCAAGTTTGTATATGATGGTGAACCTCAAGTTTGTATATGATGGTGAACCTCAAGTTTGTATATGATGGTGAACCTCAGGTTTGTATATGATGATGAACCTCAGGATTGTATATGATGGTGAACCTCAGGTTTGTATATGATGGTGAACCTCAGGTTTGTTTATGATGGTGAACCTGAAGTTTGTATATGATGGTGAACCTCAGGTTTGTATATGATGGTGAACCTCAAGTTTGTATATGATGGTGAACCTCAGGATTGTATATGATGGTGAACCTCAAGTTTGTATATGATGGTGAACCTCAAGTTTGTATATGATGGTGAACCTCAGGTTTGTATATGATGGTGAACCTCAGGTTTGTATATGATGGTGGTTTGTATATGATGGTGAACGTCAAGTTTGTATATGGTGGTGAACCTCAGGTTCGTATATAATGGTGAACCTCAGGTTTATATATGATGGTGAACCTCAGGTTTGCATATGATGGTGAACCTCAGGTTTGTATATGATGATGAACGTCAGGTTTGTATATGATGATGAACGTCAGGTTTGTATATGATGGTGAACGTCAGGTTTTTATATGATGGTGAACGTCAAGTATATGTGATGAACCTCAGGTTTGTATATGATGGTGAACCTCAGGTTTGTATATGATGGTGAACCTCAGGATTGTATATGATGGTGAACCTCAGGTTTGTATATGATGGTGAACCTCAGGTTTGTATATGATGGTGAACCTCAAGTTTGTATACGATGGTGAACTTCAAGTTTGTATATGATAGTGAACCTCAAGTTTGTATATAATGGTGAACCTCAGGTTTGAATATGATTGTGAACCTCAGGTTTGCATATGATGATGAACCTCAAGTTTGTATATAATGGTGAACCTCAAGTTTGTATATAATGGTGTACCTCAAGTTTGTATATGATGGCGAACCTCAAGTTTGTATATGATGGTGAACCTCAGGTTTGAATATGATTGTGAACCTCAGGTTTGTATATGATGATGAACCTCAGGTTTGTATATGATGGTGAACTTCAAGTTTGTATATGATAGTGAACCTCAAGTTTGTATATAATGGTGAACCTCAAGTTTGTATATGATGGTGAACCTCAAGTTTGTATATGATGATGAACCTCAAGTTTGTATATGATGGTGAACCTCAAGTTTGTATATGATGGTTAACCTCAAGTTTGTATATGATGGTGAACCTCAAGTTTGTATATAATGGTGAACCTCAGGTTTGAATATGATTGTGAACCTCCGGTTTGTATAAGATGGTGAACCCCAGATTTGTACATGATGGTGAACCTCAGGTTTGCATATGATGGTGAACAACAGGTTTGTATATGATGGTGAACCTCAGGTTTGTACATGATGGTGAACTTTAGGTTTGCATATGATAGTGAACCCCAGGTTCGTATATAATGGTGAACGTCAGGTTTGTATATGATGGTGAACGTCAGGTTTGTATATGATGATGAACGTCAGGTTTGTATATGATGGTGAACGTCAGGTTTGTATATGATGGTGAACGTCAGGTTTGTATATGATGATGAACGTCAGGTTTGTATATGATGGTGAACGTCAGGTTTGTATATGATGGTGAACGTCAGGTTTGTATATGATGATGAACTGAACGTCAGGTTTGTATATGATGCTGAACGTCAGGTTTGTATATGATGTTGAACGTCAGGTTTGTATATGATAATGAACGTCAGTATATGATGATGAACGTTGTATATGATGAACGTCAGGTTTGTATATGATGATGAACGTCATGTATATGATGAACGTCAGGTTTGGTGAACGTCAGGTTTGTATATGATGGTGAACGTCAGGTGATTGTAGGTTTGTATATGATGGTATGATGGTGAACCCCAGATTTGTACATGATGGTGAACCTCAGGTTTGTATATGATGGTGAACCCCAGGTTTATATATGATGATGAACCTCAAGTTTGTATATGATGGTGAACCTCAGGTTTGTATATGATGGTGAACTTTAGGTTTGTATATGATGGTGAACCCCAGGTTTGAATGTGATGGTGAGTGTCAGGTTTGTATATGATGGTGAACGTCAGGTTTGTATATGATGATGAACGTCAAGTTTGTATATGATGGTGAACCTCAGGTTTTTATAAGATTGTTGAGTAATTGTTGAGAAATGGTTTACCAGCTAAGGTTATAGATTAAATATAGGGGGAACTTAGTTGGATAAGACAGCTGTCGCCCACTCAGCTGCCCCTGTAGGCGAGGTCTTGAGAAGCTGTCTTGACCACTTTGCGACGGGCTGTGATAGAGTATATTATGTATGATTATAAATTTCCCCTAGGGGGTGTTATGTCAGCATATATCAGACACTGATTGCTGACGACACTTACTTGTGTGGACTCAAAAGTCCGCACCTCACTGCCGACTATAGGTTGATTACAAACTCCCTGCGACACAAGAACTGCGCAGTCCCCTGTATTACAAGGTAATTCATAACCTACCTTGCTCTTGTAGCGTGAGCTATGGTTTTCTTTACTCCCTCGACAGGTATCATTGACTTGATAGAAGCTGAAGTGTCCTTGGATGTCCACGTCTTCCATAGTCTAGGAATACGCACACTGGTACACTATGTTCCACAAGGTTTGTCTTTATTGCTCACAATCTTATCACTAAAGAAGCTGATCACACTTCCCTGTAAGTGTTTATTGTGTTTTGTGAGACACTTTGTTCACACTAATGCACGGATCAGTGTTCTTTGTTGGTTATCCTGGCATTAGTGTGACTCCCAGTAGGGTGAAAAGTAATCTGACCTCACAGCATCCTGTGCCGCTGCAGTGCCCCTAGAAAATAAAGGAAAAGCTGACCTAGTACTTTTTGTTTTCTTGCCAAACTTCCTCCATGAAGCAAAGCAGAATGCTTGATTCTTGCTGTCTTAAGCATAGACAACAATGTACACTATCTTTACCATGGTAATAAAGTGGGAGCAGGATTTTCCTTAATTGTCCTGCTAAGGTAAGAGATGGACTGTCTCTTATTAAACTACACTTTACAACACTGGACTCTTGCAAGAAGTGGCAGTCGCTTGACCACGTCACATACTCATATTGCATCTGGTATCAATTACTTGCTGTAGCAGTAAACAAGATGTTTGCCCCTTCTGAGAGGGCTGGGCCCCTCAGGGATGAAAGGGGCTGAAAGGGGCTGATACTCCCCTCCTGGAGAAAATTTCTCCACAGTACAAAAGTGATAATAAAGGTTGAAGAAAATATAAAAAGGAGTTGGAAGTAAAGTATCTGTGGGTGAAATCTTCTGATGATGGCAAAATGCATATTGCATGTATTGCAACACTAACACGCTTGTGGAAAATAATTTCCCAAAATTATGCTGTATATTTTTTATAATGTAAATATACCTGATTAATACATTACTATTGCTCCAAAGTGCATTTTAAAGAAGAGAACCGACAGGGAAGCTCTGCACCTGCACTGACGAGCAGGGGAGAGTCGCCATGTTTTGAATGCACCGGGACAAACGTTAGTGAAAATCAGAAGCATTTTCGTCACTCTAGGGGTTATATTGGGATTAAAACTTCTCAAATATTAGCCAAAATTGTTGGATTTGCAGTCCTGCATAATGTGAACATTATGCGAGTGGACAGGATGGTCCAGGAACCCCAGCTAAGTCATGTCTATTTATGCTGAAATTCTGGCCAGTATTTTCTTCATATTTAGGCAGGGGTTTGTGTATGATACACCAAGTAATCTCCAAACAAATTGGTGAGTCTTATTATTATAAATTCTCCTTCAATGTATATGTATTCACATTTTAAATTTAATATACAGTCCACATATTTATATTAATGTTTTTACCATAATTCCTGGTGATGTATATTTCATTTGAAATTAATATAGGTCTAGAGTGACTTGTGGAGATATGACAGCAGCAGGTATCGAAGGGGAACATTTTTTGCGACCTAGATGTCCTAAAATTCCTACATGTCTTTGTAACTTTGATAAAGAATAATTATCTTTGTTACCATTTACTGGTATGTATCTAATGAGATTCATCCAAGTAAATTTAATTTTCCACAATAGTTGCCCATTGGTCCTTGACCGAACTGGATGTAATTAGTGAAGTCATTAATTAGTGAATTAATTACTTGATAATTATATGTGAAATGACAGAAGGAGGTGGATGTTAGGTCCACAAATTTACTTAATGTGTAGTGGATTATAATTATTACAATTCTAATTTTGCTAAGCTCAAGGCTAGCTAGGATTCATATTAATGCATTTAAAATTTATATTATAATTTCCTTACATGTGTAATTGCTAAGCTCAAGTGTAGCTAGGATTTGTGTTAATACATTTAAAATTTGCATTATAATTTCCTTTCATGTGTAATTGCTAAGCTTAAGTGTAGATAAGATTTATTCAAAGGTAAGTTGTAATATTTACATTTATAAAGTGCATAATTAAGTACATAATCAGTGTTATTAATTAAGTTGAGTTTATTACATTGCATCTTGGGTGAAAATGAGGAAATTAATGTAGATGACAAACACATGGAATTTAGAGCAAAAAAATCATCATTGCAGGCTAGAAAGGATCATGTAACCAAGGCATACAATAAATGTTTGGAATTAATGAATCAAGAAACTGTGAATACTGATGATTTAAAATTGTATTTAGATGATTTAGGGAATAGATATGATTCATAGAAATTATATTATAAAAAATATGAAGGAGATTTGTTAGTAAATTGTACAGATGAGACAGAAATAAATCTTATGATTAACCAGTATTATGAATTAGAAGTAAAGATTCTTGTAAAAGTCAGGCTTTGAATAAATTGAAAGGTGTAAACCAGGCAGTTAATCAATCTATTCCAACAAATAAGATGTCTTTGCCAAAACTCCCAGAATTATGTTTACCTGTATTTAATCCTGGAGAAAATTGGGAGGAGTTTTGGTCAATTTTTAAAGCAGCTGTGCATAACAGGAGTGACCTAGCCTGTGTAACTAAATTATTTTACCTAAAAGGACAGGTAAGAGAAGATGCTCACATACTCATACAAGCTTTTCCCAATGTAGATGACTCTTACAAGGAAGCAGTTGACTTGTTGAAAGTCACTTATGATAATATAGAACAAAGTAGGTTGGATCTAGTGAATATCATTGTTAATTTAAAATCTCCAGATCACACTTACAAAGGTTTACAGCAGTTTAGAGTTAAACTAGAGAGCACTCTCAAAACTTTAAGTAATAAATATAATCTGAAGGAATCAGACTGGTTATTGAGTACCATTGTACAGAATAAATAAAGCTGTAAAACAATTGAATGACTCTCGAACAAGTATCACGAAGGTTATTTGGGTCTGGAAGAAATAAGACTAGGTTTGCAAGAATTAATTGTTCAGTTGCAGACCAGCCAACTAACTCATTTTAAAGATGCAACACATAATAACTCTGAGGTATCTGTCAAGTTTCACAAGGGGAAAAATTATCCCAATGTTAATAATCAAAATTCATATCTTAAAAAGAGTTGCATAGGTACTTATCAAGTAGCAGGAATCAGAAATAATGATTCTCCACAAGGTAAGAAGAATAAGTACCCTCCTAAGAGTAGCCCAGTTAATAAGAAACCAGTCAAAGAAAAGTGAGATTGTCTCTTCTACAAGGGTACTCATTTTTCCAAGATTTGCAATGCATACAATTCATGGAATGATAAAGTTGAAAGATTGGAAGAACTTGACAGATGTAACCGATGTCTAGGTAATCACAATGTAAAGGATTGTCATGCCAAATTAAACAACTGTTATCAGTGTCACAAAGGAAGACACCATATAGTCATGTGTAAAGGTCAATATGATAATGTTGATAATAATGATAATGTTGACAACCCTGACACAACAGTAGCTAATGTAAAAATTGCTGCTAATGTTAATAATGATTTTTTTGCTGAAGAAGCCTTACCTGTGTTACAGGTAAAAATTGATGATAAAAGGCATAAATCAAAAAATGTAACTGCATTATTAGACCAGGGATCACAACGTACTTTCATTAAACGTAAATGTCTTAATAAGGTGAAAGTACAACTCTAAAATTATCTGGTTTTCTCTCGGATAAAAGGGCTCAATTGTATGACACTGTTTATGTAACTGTCAGTTTGGGCAATGAGAAAAAATGTGTTAATGCAGTAATTGTAGGTAGACTCCTAGAGAAAATATCTACAGTAGGGCTTAGTAAAGCTACAGAAAGACTTTCACATAATGAAAATTTAGCACCTTCTGGTGTAAATGATGATTCTGTAGGCCCAATAAATATTTTGATAGGTAGTGACTATTATGCCTCCTATGTAAAGGGTATGGTAAAGAAATGTGGTGTCACCCTTTTAAAGACTGCAGGAGGCCATGTAATGTATGGTAGGATTCCTCGTAATAATAATGCATGACTAGAGGAAACTATAAATACTATCACTGTGTGTCTTACTCATGAAATCGTACCTCAATATAATTCTTCCATAGAGGATGGTGTTGAGCCAGTACATAAATTGTGGGAATTAGACAGCATTGGAATAAATGTAAATGAAGAAAGTCCAGACGATTCTTTTACTCAGGAACAATACCTGAGAGATGTAAAATTTGAATCTGGACAATACTGGGTACGACTTCCGTGGAGACTGAACCATCCAGAATTGCCCAGTAATTACAGAATGGTAATATGGACAATTAAAGGCTCAGCTCCGCGAACTGAGTAAGACACCAGAATTGTTGACTGCCTATAATGATATAATTACTGAGCAATTAATTAATAAATTTATAGAAGAGGTACCTCCTGAATAAGCCAAAATTTATGGTCACTATTTGCCACATCACGGAGTGAAGAAGGATTCTAAGACCACTCCTCTGCGGATTGTGTTTAATTGTAGTGCCAAGAGTAACAAAAATGTACCTAGTTTAAATGACTGTTTGATGACAGGTCCGTCGTTGATGGAAAAATTAGGAGATATCTTATTAAATTACAGGGTGAAGAATTATGCCTTTACGGCTGACATAAGTAAAGCTTTCCTAAGAGTGGGTTTACAAGAGGCTGACCGGGATTGTACCCACTTCTTATGGCCTGAGAATCCTAGTGACCAACTTAGCTCTCAGAAAACCTTTCGCTTTAGTAGGGTATTATTTGGTGCTACATCCAGTCCGTTCCTACTTCAAGCAATGATAAATGCACACCTTAAACGTACGGGAAGTCCATTGAGTAAAGTAATGAGCAAACAATTTTATGTGGACAATTTCCTGGGTGTGACGTCAACTGAAGAGAAACTGTTAATGACTTACGGAGAGGCTAATAAAATAATGCAAAGTGCAAATACGCCTCTGAGGGAATGGAATAGTAATTCGTCCAAATTAAAGGACAAAATAAGTAAAGATTACCCTGGAGATGAAGTAATCAAAATATAGTAATGTATTGGGATTAACTTGGGATACTGAGAGAGATTTGTTAATGTTAAAACCTAATAATTACAGTATGCCCAATAAATTAACTAAGAGAGTTTTGCTTGCTGAAGTTTCCAAATGTTTTGATCCACTAGGCTTAGTGTCACCCCTTACTATAAGAGGGAAATTATTAATACAAGAGGGCATGGATGCTTAAATGTGCTTGGAATGAAACTCTACCTGAGGAATTCATTAACAGGTGGGATGAATTAATTGATGAATATGAAAAAATTCCAATGTTGGGGTTCCCACGCCAGGTGGCCAATCCAGATAGGAAAAATATACTCCACATTTTTTGCGATGCTTCAAAATTGGCGTATGGAGCAGTTGCTTACCTTCAGTATAATAGTGTTATTTCTCTTGTTATGTCTAAGGCTAAAGCGTCTCCAATTAAATCACGTACCTTACCTCAGTTGAAATTAACAGCCATTTATGTAGGTGTCAAATTAGCTAATTATATAAGAAATAAGTTGCAGGAGATAAATATTAGTGACACTTTAATTTGGTCTGATAATGAGGTATCCTTACAATGGATTCGTAATGGAAACAGTAAAATTGTGTACGTACAAAACAGAGTCGCTGAAATTAATCAGATGCAAGAGAAGTATAATAGTTTGGGTCAGCATATGTTAACATTTAATCATATACCTGGTGAGGAGAATCCAGCTGATTTCTTGTCTCGAGGTTTATCTTATGCTAAATTTGTAAATGCTGTATCATGGTTTAAAGGACCGAGCTGGTTGGTAAATAAAGCTAATTGGCCTGTACAAGAGGCATATATTGCTCCTGTTGAAATTACTGTGACCACCGCTCCAATAGTTTGTCCTTCCTTAGCCATTGAAATAAATAGGTATTCTTCTTTATCCAAACTAATCAATGTAACTAAGTTGGTGTTTAAATTTCCAAACAAGATGAATATTTCATATAAGTTTTCCATCCTCTTGAATATTGGATACAGAGGGTATAAGAAGAAATCTATGGAGATGAGATTAAATTGATGATAGAAAGAAAAATTGTGAAAGGTTCCATAATAGAGAAACTGGGACTGTATTTAGAGAATAATGTAATTAGGTGCAGAGGTAGGTTACAAAATGCTGAATTGGATGATTGTGCGCTAAACACCCTATCTTACTGCCCAAAACTCATCATCTAACAAATTAATTGTTTTAAATGCCCATAAAAATGTAATGCATGGTGGGGTACAAGATACCTTAAATTGTATTAGGGAAAGTTTCTGGATTCCACAAGGATGGCAAAGTGTAAAAAGGGTGATTAAATCTTGTGTAATATGTCGTCGTGTGGATGCCAGATCCTATATGTACCCAGGTCCTCCACCACTGCCAAAGGAGCGTGTACAATTAGTGAAACCATTTGATGTAACAGGTGTAGACTATAGTGGTCCAATAATTTTAACAGGTACTTCAGATGGTGTTCCACTGAAAGTGTATGTTTGTTTGTTCACCTGTACTGCTACTAGGGCAGTTCATTTAGAAGTGGCACAGGACTTGTCTGCAGAACAGTTTATACAGCTGTTTTGAAAATTTGCAGCTAGGAGATCCTGTCCGAGATTGATGATTTCGGATAATGCCACAAATTTTGTAGCAGGTGCTCAACACTTGATAGAATTAAATAATAGTAACGATGTTCAATCTCTGTTAACCCAGCGAGGGTGTACCTGGAAATTTATACTCCTAGAGCCTCTTGGCAGGAGGGGGATGGGCGCTGTACGAGAGACTGATAGGCACAGTGAAGAGGTGTCTCCGTAAATTACTACACTGGAAGAAAATTAATTTGGAGGAATTTGGTGCGGTGTTGGTGGAGGTGGAGAATGGGATAAATAATCGGATCATCAATGGGTTGGCATCCCTTGTTTTGAAGGATATCATTATCCATCTCATCATTTTCCTCGCAGATGTGATAGTGGCACTGTTGCTATCCTTGAAGGTTAGATCCTATGGACAGTAACACCCCCAAGTCCTCCACATTACTTTTCTGCTCTATTGTGTGGTTAGAGTTTGTGGTATACTCAGTTCTAGCTATTATTTCCTCCAGTTTTTACATAACAGAGTAGTTGAAATTTGTTCTCATCGAACATCATATTGCTATCTGTTGCTCATTGGAAAACTTGGTTTATATCTGCTTGGAGGTTTACCGTGTTCTCAATGAATGGCAGTCATGCAGATTCTAATATCGTCTGCAAAGAATGACATGGTGATATGGTTTACATCTCTGTCTATGTCTAATATGAGGATGAGGAACAGCATGGGGGCAAGTACTGTGCCTTGTGGAACAGAGCTTTCGGCTACTCTGTGTTCGATTGATGAGAAATTTGTAGAGCCATGTGTCTACTTTGCCAGTTATCCCTTTAGTGCGCATATTGTGCGCTATTACACCATGATCGCATTTGTTAGAGGCTTTCGCAAAGTCTGTTGTCTTCCAGTGCATCCAAGACCATATCATAGTGGTCTAGTAGTTGCGAGAGGCAGGATCGACCTGCACTAATCCCATGCTGGCTTGGATTGTGCAGTTGTTGGTAATTCAAGTGGCTGGCGATTATGCTTCTTAGAGCTCTTTCAAAGATTTTTATGATGTGGGACGTTAGATTTATTGGTCTATAGCTCTTAGATATTGCTTTGCTGCCACCTTTATGGAGTGGGGCTATACGTATTGTTTCTAGCGACTGTGGGATTACAACCGTGTCTATGCTCCCTTTCCATAGCATAATTGAGGAGCTCAGTGATTCTTCACCTTCTACTGTAGAGGGAGCGTCTCTCTCTCTCCAGTTTATTTCTTCTTTTCATTATTCTTAGGGGGAATATGGCATGAATATACTTCAGCTGCCAGAAAGTTGATCTTTTCAAGGCACTGGTTTGGAATCATGTTATTTAAAATATCTTCCCAACATGTTTCACCTAGGACATGGTTTACATCATTCCAGTTGATGTTCTGGTTGTTGAAGTTGAATTTGGTGAAGGTAAACTTGTAGCTGTATGGATTTTGCTGGTCAAGACCCCAGTGTGTATAAACCTGGACTTCGATTTGATTGTGATCTGAATTAGTTTTTTTTTATATTGTTATGTTTCTTACCAGGTCATCATCATTCGTGAAAATAAGGTCTAAGTGTGTCTTCCAGTCTTGTTGGCTCCACTATCTGTTGGTTTAGGGTGTA
>NC_091303.1:30945913-30968413 GCF_038502225.1 Cherax quadricarinatus | reverse complement strand
TGATGTTATGCAGTTTATACGAGCCTTCGACAATATGTACAGTGTGATAACGACTCCCAGGTCATTCTCTTCACTTGCTTTGTGTAACTTATTCCTTCCCAGTTTACACATTTCACATTTCTTTACACTTTTTATAATGTGCATGATCTTGCGTGTCCAATAGCCACTTTTTTTCTTGACCACTCCTGCAGTTTGTTTACATCCTCTTAATCTGTTTCCGTCCTCTAGTAATTTTATTCTTCACATTATTTTCACGTCATCAGCAAACAGGGATAGGAAGGAGCTGATCTTTTCTGATAGATCACGCATGTTAAGAAAATTAGGTATCCTAGTATCGATCCTGGGAGGATCCCACTTGTCGTCACCCGCCCATATGTTTTCTCCCTTACTGTCATTCTATCTTCACCAGAGCAACTTTCCTTATACCTTTGCCTGACTAGCGCGCGTGTTTTTTAGTTACCATTTTGTCAAAGGCACTTGTCGATAAGACACTTAATCTGTTCGGTGTTTGTAGGCACGTACGTTTGTGTGTGTGTGTGTGTGTGTGTGTGTGTGTGTGTGTGTGTGTGTGTGTGTGTGTGTGTGTGTGTGTGTGTGTGTGTGTGTGTGTGTGTGTGTGTGTGTGTGTGTGTGTGTATGTGTGTATGTGTGTGTATGTGTGTATGTATGTGTGTGTGTGTGTGTGTGTGTGTGTGTGTGTGTGTGTGTGTGTGTGTGTGAGTGTGTGTGTGTGTGTGTGTGTGTGTGAGTGTGTGTGTGTGTGTGTGTGTGTGTGTGTGTGTGTGTGAGTGTGTGTGTGTGTGTGTGTGTGTGTGTGTGTGTGTGTGTGTGTGTGTGTGTGTGTGTGTGTGTGTGTGTGTGTGTGTGTGTGTGTGTGTGTGTGTGTGTGTGTGTGTGTGTGTACTCGCCTAGTTGTGGTTGAAAGGGTCAATTCACTCCTGGCTCCACCTCTTCACTGATCGCTACTAGGTCACTCTCTCTGCTTCATGAGCTTCATCATACCTCTTCTTAAACCTCTGTATAGATCCTGCCTCCACTACATCACATTCCAGACTATTCCACTTCCTGACAACTCTGTGTCTGAAGAAATATTTCCTTATATCGCTGTGATTCATCTGAGTCTTCAACTTCCATATGTGTCCCCTTGTTGCTGTGTCCCATTTCTGGAACATCCTGTCTTTGTCCACCTTGTTGATTCCTCTCAGTATTTTATTTGTCGTTGTCATAAGCCCCCTCCCCTATCTCTCCTATCTTTCAGTCTCCTCAGGTCGATATCCCTTAACCTCTCCTCGTAGGACATATCCCTTAACTCCGGGACTAGTCTTGTTGCAAACCTTTGCACTTTCTCTAGTTTCCTTACATGCCTTGCTAGGTGTGGGTTCCAAACTGGTGCTGCATACTCCAATATGGGCCTAACGTAAACGATTCCTTATTAGGATGTCGGAATACTGTTCTGAGGTTTGCCAGGCGTCCATATGCTGCAGCAGTTATTTGGTTGATGTGCGCTTCAGGAGATATGCCTGGTGTTATACTCACCCCAAGATCCTTTTCCTTGAATGAGGTTTGTAGTCTCTGGCCCCCTAGACTGTACTCCGTCTGTGGTCTTCTTTGTCCTTCCCCAATCTTCATGACTTTGCTCTTGGTTGGGTTGATCTTCAGGAGCAGTTGGTGGACCAGGCCTACAGCCTGTCTAGATCCCTTTGTAATTCTGCCTGGTCCTCGTCCGATTGAATTCTTCTCATCAACTTCACATCATCTGCAAACAGGGACACTTCGGAGTCTATTCCTTCCGTCATGTCGTTCACAAATACCAGAAACAGCACTGGTCCTAGGACTGACCCCTGTGGAACCCCGCACGTACAGGAGCCCACTCTGATATCTCGCCACGTACCATGACTCGCTGTTGTCTTCCTGACAGGTATTCCCTGATCCATTGTAGTACCTTAACTGTTATCACTGCCTGATCCTCCAGCTTTTGCACTAATCTCTTGTATGGAACTGTGTCAAACGCCTTCTTACAGTCCAAGAAAATGCAATCTACCCACCCCTCTCTCTCTTGTTTTACTGCTGCCACCCTGTCATAGAGCTCCAGTAGGTCTGTGTCACAGGATTTCCCGTGCTGGCTGTCGTTGATAAGTTCATTCCTTCGTAGGTGCTCCACCAGTCTTCTCCTGATAATCTTCTCCATGACCTTGGCCTGGTGGCAAAAGCTCTCGCTTCACAAAGTGAGGGTCCGGGTTCGATTCCCGGCGAAGGGGTGGAAACATCAGACGTTTTTCCTTACACCATTTGTCTATGTTCACCTATCAGTAAAATGGGTACCTGGTTGTTAGTCGACTGGTGTGGGTCGCATCCTGGGACAAAGCTAACCTAATTTGCCCGAAATGCTCAGCATAACAAGCGGCTTTCTATATAGTAGTATGTCACTGATGTCAGCTAGGACTGTATACCTTGTACATGTACTTGTAGAAGATAATAATAATAATAATAATAATAATAATAATAATAATAATAATAATAATAATAATGTTATTATTATATACATGTCAGTGTCACTAGTCTGTAGTTTAATGCTTCGTGTGTGTGTGTGTGTGTGTGTGTGTGTGTGTGTGTGTGTGTGTGTGTGTGTGTGTGTGTGTGTGTGTGTGTGTGTGTGTGTACTCACCTATTTGCACTCACCTATTTGTGGTTGCAGGGGTCGAGTCTTAGCTCCTGGCCCCGCCTCTTCACCGGTTGCTACTGGGCCCTCTCTCTCCCCGCTCCATGAGCTTTATCAAACCTCGTCTTAAAACTGTGTATGGTTCCTGCCTCCACTACGTCATTTTCTAGGCTATTCCACTGCCTTACAACTCTATGACTGAAGAAATACTTCCTAATATCTCTCTGACTCATTTGTGTCTTCAACTTCCAATTGTGGCCTCTTGTTTCTGTGTCCCCTCCCTGGAACATCCTGTCTTTGTCCACCTTGTCTATTCCACGCAGTATTTTATATGTCGTTATCATGTCTCCCCTGACCCTCCTGTCCTCCAGTGTCGTCAGGCCGATTTCCCTTAATCTTTCTTCATAGGACATTCCCCTTAGCTCTGGAACTAACCTTGTCGCAAACCTTTGTACTTTCTCTAGTTTCTTGACGTGCTTTATCAAGTGCGGGTTCCAAACAGGTGCTGCATACTCCAGTATGGGCCTGACATACACGGTGTACAGTGTCTTGAATGATTCCTTACTAAGGAATCGGAATGCTGTTCTCAGGTTTGCCAGGCGCCCATATGCTGCAGCAGTTATCTGATTGATGTGTGTTTCCGGAGACATGCTCGGTGTTATACTCACCCCAAGATCTTTCTCCTTGAGTGAGGTTTGCAGTCTTTGGCCACCTAGCCTATACTCTGTCTGTGGTCTTCTGTGCCCTTCCCCTATCTTTATGACTTTGCATTTGGCAGGATTAAATTCGAGAAGCCATTTGCTGGACCAGGTGTCCAGTCTGTCCAGGTCTCTTTGAAGTCCTGCCTGGTCCTCATCAGATTTAATTCTCCTCATTAACTTCACATCATCTGCAAACAGGGACACTTCTGAGTCTAACCCTTCCATCATGTCGTTCACATATACCAAAAATAGCACTGGTCCTAGGACCGACCCCTGTGGGACCCCGCTCGTCACAGGTGCCCACTGTGATACATCATTACGTACCATGACTCGTTGTTGCCTCCCTGTCAGGTATTCTCTGATCCATTGCAGTGCCCTTCCTGTTATATGCGCCTGATGCTCTAGCTTCTGCACTAATCTCTTGTGAGGAACTGTGTCAAAGGTCTTCTTGCAGTCCCAGAAGATGCAATCAACCCACCCCTCTCTCTCGTGTCTTACTTCTGTTATTTTATCATAAAACTCCAGAAGGTTTGTGACACAGGATTTGCCTTCCGTGAATCCGTGCTGGTTGGCATTTATACTCTTGTTCCGTTCCAGGTGCTCCACCACTCTCCTCCTGATAATCTTCTCCATAATTTTGCATACTATACACGTCAATGACACAGGTCTATAGTTTAGTGCCTCTTTTCTGTCTCCTTTTTTAAAAATGGGAACTACATTTGCCGTCTTCCATACCTCAGGTAGTTGCCCAGTTTCCAGGGACGTGTTGAAGATTGTGGTAAGTGGCACGCACAACATATCTGCTCCCTCTCTAAGGACCCATGGGGAGATGTTGTCCGGTCCCATTGCCTTTGAGGTATCGATGTCCCTTAGCAGTTTCTTCACCTCCTCCTCGTCTGTATGTATGTCGTCCAACACTTGTTGGTGTATTCCTTGCTGGTGTCCCCATCTGGTCTGTCCCCCCAGAGTCCTTCCTGTCTCTACTGTAAATACTTCCTTAAATCTCGTGTTGAGCTCCTCACATACCTCTTGATCGTTTCTTGTGAGTTCTCCACCTTCTTTCCTCAGCCTTATCACCTGGTCCTTGACTGTTGTCTTCCTCCTAATGTGGCTATACAGCAGTTTCGGGTCAGATTTGACTTTCGATGCTATGTCGTTTTCATACTGTCGCTGGGCCTCCCTCCTTATCTGTGCATACTCGTTTCTGGCTCTTCTACTAATCTCCTTGTTTTCCTGGGTCCTATGCCTCCTGTACCTTTTCCATTCTCTGTTGCATTTAGTTTTTGCCTCCCTACACCTTCGGGTAAACCAAGGACTCGTTTTGGTCTTCCTATTATTTCTGTTTCCCTTGGGAACAAAACTTTCCTCTGCCTCCTTGCACTTTGTTGCCGCATATTCCATCATCTCGTTTACTGATTTTCCTACCATTTCTATGTCCCACTGAACCTCCTGCAGGAAGTTTCTCATACCTGTGTAGTCCCCCCTTTTATAGTTTGGCCTGTCCCCTTCAGTTCCTGTTACCTTCTCCACTTGTAACTCTACTATATAGTCAAAACTCAGAACCACGTGATCGCTAGCTCCAAGGGGCCTCTGAATGTCTGAACTGCTCAGGGTGAACACAAGATCCAGTCTTGCTGGCTCATCCTCCCCTCTCTCTCTGGTTGTGTCCCTGACATGTTGATGCATGAGGTTTTCAAGTACCACATCCATCATCTTGGCTCTCCATGTTTCGGGACCCCCATGTGGCTCCAGGTTTTCCCAGTCGATCTCCCTGTGGTTGAAATCGCCCATTACCAGTAACTTTGCTCTGCTCGAGTGAGCTCTTCTTGCCACCTCAGCCAGTGTGTCCACCATCACCCTGTTGTTTTCTTCGTACTCCTCTCTTGGCCTCCTGCAGTTCTGTGGTGGGTTATACATCACTCCAATGACTACTTTATGTTCTCCGGACTGAATTGTACCTACAATGTAGTCTCTTTCTCTAATCATGTCCATGCCTTCCATTTCCTCAAATGCCCATCGGTGTTTTATGAGCAGTGCAATCCCTCCTCCCCCTCTACTCCTTCTATCTTTCCTCAGGATCTGATATCCTGTTGGGAAGATTGTGTCTGTTATTGTCTCAGCGAGTTTTGTTTCTGTGACTGCTATGATGTCTGGGGATTTTTCACTGATTCTTTCGTTCCACTCCTCATGTTTATTCGTTATTCCATCCGCGTTTGTGTACCAAACGTTCAGTTTCTTTTCTATCATTGTGGTCATGCAAGAATATTGGGGTTGGGGGAGCGAGAGCCTTGGTGGGGGTCTATATGGGGCTGTGGTGTAGGTGGGGTTTGTGTTGATGGGGGTGGGGTCAGAATGCCCATAAGGGACAGCTGTTGGGGTGAGGTTTGTGATATGGGGGTTGGTGGCAGAGGGAACAGTGAGTGGGTTGTAGTATAGGTTGCTCAGTTGCGTTGGGAATGTCGCGGTTGGAGTCTTTTGGTGGGAGATTCTGTGGGGTGCGTTTGCCCTTCCTCCTGTGTCTGGGTCCTGCTCATTTTCGTCATTGCCTCTCGTTCCTCCTTGCGTCTCTGTACCCTCTCTTTCAGTGTAGTCCTTTCTTCTTGTGTTCTGTCGCAGTCGAGGTATGCTCTCTGGTACCCCTCTTTGTCCCTCAGTCTTGCTTTCTCTTGCAGAATCCTGGTTCGAACTGATTCTTCCTTGAAAGTTACTCTGACAGGCCGTATCCTTCCACTCGCAAACCACTCAATTCTCTGAAAATTTGTCACCTGGGTCATATCGCCCTCACCTATTGTTTTCATGATGCCTTCAATCATTTTTTTCTCCTCCTGTTTTATTTCTTCAAAGTTGTCCCCCTTGGCTTCTTGGAGCCCGTACACAAAAACTGACCTCGCCCTTTCCTCCTCCCACTGAGTCTCCATCTGCTTCCTCTGAGGCATTTTATTTCCTTCCATTGACATGTTCTTGCCTTCAGTCCCTGTCATATCTGAAACTTCTATTCTCAGTGAACTGTCTTTCCTGACCAGCTGTCCCTTGCTACTGCAGTTGGCTGTTAGAATCTCTGCATATAGCATACCTTCATTGTCTTCCGACCTGTCATTTGATCTTAGTGTGCTCATCGTCTTTTCCCTGGCCCCACGTGGGTCTGATAGGGCCTTCGTGTACGGCATGTCTCCGTTGTTGCTTACCGTCCCCTTGTCTGCGCCTGACTTTGAATTTCCTGATGCCACATCTGAATTGTCATTTGTCTCTCTAATCTGTGTGTGTGTGTGTGTGTGTGTGTGTGTGTGTGTGTGTGTGTGTACTCACCTAGTACTCACCTAGTTGAGGTTGCGGGGGTCGAGTCCGAGCTCCTGGCCCCACCTCTTCACTGATCGCTACTAGGTCACTCTCCCTGAGCCGTGAGCTTTATCATACCTCTGCTTAAAGCTATGTATGGATCCTGCCTCCACTACATCGCTTCCCAAACTATTCCACTTACTGACTACTCTGTGGCTGAAGAAATACTTCCTAACATCCCTGTGATTCATCTGTGTCTTCAGCTTCCAACTGTGTCCCCTTGTTACTGTGTCCAATCTCTGGAACATCCTGTCTTTGTCCACCTTGTCAATTCCTCTCAGTATTTTGTATGTCGTTATCATGTCCCCCCTATCTCTCCTGTGTGTGTGTGTGTGTGTGTGTGTGTGTGTGTGTGTGTGTGTGTGTGTGTGTGTGTGTGTGTGTGTGTGTGTGTGTGTGTGTGTGTGTGTGTGTGTGTGTGTGTGTGTGTGTGTGTGTGTGTGTGTGTGTGTGTGTGTGTGTGTGTGTGTATTCTGATCTCTTGTGCCCGGTGGTTAGAACCTGGTATCTTGTAACCGGCGGTACCTGGTAGTGTGTCGTGTACTTGGACGTAAGAACAACCTGGTGTCGTGTACCTGGTGTTAGTAACAACTTGGCATTGTGCACTTGGTTGTGAGAACAGCCTGGTGTCGTGTACTTGGTTGTAAGAACAATCTAGAAAACCATGTACAGGTTTGGTTAGCGATGAGAGGAAGAGGAGTGTGGTGGGGGCTTGTTGGACACACAGCCACTCAACCTGGTCAACCACACCACCGTTCATCAACCTGGTAAACCACACCACCGGTCATCAACCTGGTAAACCACACCACCGGTCATCAACCTGGTCAACCAAACCACCGTTCATCAACCTGGTAAACCACACCACCGGTCATCAACCTGGTCAACCAAACCACCGTTCATCAACCTGGTAAACCACACCACCGTTCATCAACCTGGTTAACCACACCGCCGGTCATCAACCTGGTCAACCACACCACCATTCATAAACCTGGTTAACCACACCACCGGTCATCAACCTGATTAACCACACCACCGGTCATCAACCTGGTCAACCACACCACCATTCATAAACCTGGTTAACCACACCACCGGTCATCAACCTGATTAACCACACCACCGGTCATCAACCTGGTCAACCACACCACCATTCATAAACCTGGTTAACCACACCACCGGTCATCAACCTGATTAACCACACCACCGGTCATCAACCTGGTCAACCACACCACCATTCATAAACCTGGTTAACCACACCACCGGTCATCAACCTGATTAACCACACCACCGGTCATCAACCTGGTCAACCACACCACCGGTCATCAACCTGGTTAACCACACCACCGTTCATCAACCTGGTTAACCACACCACCGGTCATCAACCTGGTTAACCACACCACCGTTCATCAACCTGGTTAACCACACCACCGGTCATCTATCTGGCCAACCACACCACCGTTCATCAACCTGGTTAACCACACCACCGTTCATCAACCTGGTTAACCACACCACCGTTCATCAACCTGGTTAACCACACCACCGGTCATCAACCTGGTTAACCACACCACCGTTCATCAACCTGGTTAACCACACCACCGGTCATCTATCTGGCCAACCACACCACCGTTCATCAACCTGGTTAACCACACCACCGTTCATCAACCTGGTTAACCACACCACCGTTCATCAACCTGGTTAACCACACCACCGGTCATCAACCTGGTCAACCACACCACCGTTCATCAACCTGGTTAACCACAACACCGTTCATCAACCTGGTTAACCACACCACCGTTCATCAACCTGGTTAACCACACCACCGGTCATCAACCTGGTCAACCACACCACCGTTCATCAACCTGGTTAACCACACCACCGGTCATCAACCTGGTCAACCACACCACCGGTCATCAACCTGGTTAACCACACCACCGGTCATCAACCTGGTCAACCACACCACCGGTCATCAACCTGGTCAACCACACCACCGGTCATCAACCTGGTCAACCACACCACCGGTCATCAACCTGGTTAACCACACCACCGTTCATCAACCTGGTTAACCACACCACCGGTCATCAACCTGGTCAACCACACCACCGGTCATCAACCTGGTCAACCACACCACCGGTCATCAACCTGGTCAACCACACCACAGGTCATCAACCTGGTCAACCACACCACCGTTCATCAACCTGGTTAACCACACCACCGGTCATCAACCTGGTCAACCACACCACCGGTCATCAACCTGGTCAACCACACCACCGGTCATCAACCTGGTTTACCACACCACCGGTCATCAACCTGGTCAACCACACCACCGGTCATCAACCCGGTAAGTACCTCAACTAACTTCAGTTCTCTCGATAATAAGTCAATCTTATACAAAAGGAGAAAGGCACCTTGAAGCTCGTGAACTGCTCCTGATCCAAGGATCTGAAGCTTTCTCCCTTTCCTCGGATCAAATCTGATTATCTCCTACTCCCTCCCATTTCCCAGGCTTCTCTCATAAGTACATTAATAATAAAGTATGTACATAAAAAAAAGGGAACAGAAAATTATTTTCGAATAGCACAGAAGACTGACTGAACACTAGTGTTACTTACAAACAAATTCCCGCAATGTTATTCTCAACAAGAATATTGACATATGCAAAGATTTAGATTTTGTTTCCGAACTGGCCGGATTATTGTGCTGTCAACACTGTGGAGGGTAGCGCAATAGAATGTCAACACTGTGGAGGGTAGCGCAATAGAATGTCAACACTGTGGAGGGTAGCGCAATAGAATGTCAACACTGTGGAGAGTAGCGCAATAGAATGTCAACACTGTGGAGGGTAGCACAATAGAATGTCAACACTGTGGAGGGTAGCACAATAGAATGTCAACACTGTGAAGGGTAGCGCAATAGAATGTCAACACTGTGGAGGGTAGCGCAATAGAATGTCAACACTGTGGAGGGTAGCACAATAGAATGTCAACACTGTGGAGGGTAGCGCAATAGAATGGCAACACTGTGAAGGGTAGCGCAATAGAATGTCAACACTGTGGAGGGTAGCGCAATAGAATGTCAACACTGTGAAGGGTAGCACAATAGAATGTCAACACTGTGGAGGGTAGCGCAATAGAATGTCAACACTGTGGAGAGTAGCGCAATAGAATGTCAACACTGTGGAGGGTAGCGCAATAGAATGTCAACACTGTGAAGGGTAGCGCAATAGAATGTCAACACTGTGGAGGGTAGCGCAATAGAATGGCACACTGTGGAGGGTAGGGCAATAGAATGTCAACACTGTGAAGGGTAGCGCAATAGAATGGCAACACTGTGGAGGGTAGCGCAATAGAATGTCAACACTGTGGAGGGTAGCGCAATAGAATGGCAACACTGTGAAGGGTAGCGCAATAGAATGGCAACACTGTGGAGGGTAGCGCAATAGAATGTCAACACTGTGAAGGGTAGCGCAATAGAATGTCAACACTGTGGAGGGTAGCGCAATAGAATGGCAACACTGTGGAGGGTAGCGCAATAGAATGTCAACACTGTGGAGGGTAGCGCAATAGAATATCAACACTGTGGAGGGTAGCGCAATAGAATGGCAACACTGTGGAGGGTAGCGCAATAGAATGGCAACACTGTGGAGGGTAGCGCAATAGAATGGCAACACTGTGGAGGGTAGCGCAATAGAATGGCAACACCGTGGAGGGTAGCGCAATAGAATGGCAACACTGTGGAGGGTAGCGCAATAGAATGGCAACACTGTGGAGGGTAGCGCAATAGAATGGCAACACTGTGGAGGGTAGCGCAATAGAATGTTAGCACTGTGGAGGGTAGCGCAATAGAATGTTAGCACTGTGGAGGGTAGCGCAATAGAATGTTAACACTGTGGAGGGTAGCGCAATAGAATGGCAACACTGTGAAGGGTAGCGCAATAGAATGTCAACACTGTGGAGGGTAGCGCAATAGAATGTCAACACTGTGGAGGGTAGCGCAATAGAATGTCAACACTGTGAAGGGTAGCGCAATAGAATGTCAACACTGTGGAGGGTAGCGCAATAGAATGTCAACACTGTGGAGGGTAGCGCAATAGAATGTCAACACTGTGGAGGGTAACGCAATAGAATGTCAACACTGTGGAGGGTAGCGCAATAGAATGTCAACACTGTGGAGGGTAGCGCAATAGAATGTTAGCACTGTGGAGGGTAGCGCAATAGAATGTCAACACTGTGAAGGGTAGCGCAATAGAATGTCAACGCTGTGGAGGGTAGCGCAATAGAATGTTAGCACTGTGGAGGGTAGCGCAATAGAATGTCAACACTGTGAAGGGTAGCGCAATAGAATGTCAACACTGTGGAGGGTAGCGCAATAGAATGGCAACACTGTGGAGGGTAGGGCAATAGAATGTCAACACTGTGGAGGGTAGCGCAATAGAATGGCAACACTGTGGAGGGTAGCGCAATAGAATGTCAACACTGTGGAGGGTAGCGCAATAGAATGGCAACACTGTGGAGGGTAGGGCAATAGAATGTCAACACTGTGAAGGGTAGCACAATAGAATATCAACACTGTGGAGGGTAGCGCAATAGAATGGCAACACTGTGGAGGGTAGCGGAATAGAATGGCAACACTGTGGAGGGTAGCGCAATAGAATGGCAACACTGTGGAGGGTAGCGCAATAGAATGGCAACACCGTGGAGGGTAGCGCAATAGAATGGCAACACTGTGAAGGGTAGCGCAATAGAATGGCAACACTGTGGAGGGTAGCGCAATAGAATGTCAACACTGTGGAGGGTAGCGCAATAGAATGGCAACACTGTGGAGGGTAGCGCAATAGAATGGCAACACTGTGGAGGGTAGGGCAATAGAATGTCAACACTGTGGAGGGTAGCGCAATAGAATGACAACACTGTGGAGGGTAGCGCAATAGAATGTCAACACTGTGGAGAGTAGCGCAATAGAATGACAACACTGTGGAGGGTAGCGCAATAGAATGTCAACACTGTGGAGGGTAGCGCAATAGAATGTCAACACTGTGGAGAGTAGCGCAATAGAATGGCAACACTGTGGAGGGTAGCGCAATAGAATGTCAACACTGTGGAGGGTAGCGCAATAGAATGGCAACACTGTGGAGGGTAGCGCAATAGAATGGCAACACTGTGGAGGGTAGCGCAATAGAATGTCAACACTGTGGAGAGTAGCGCAATAGAATGGCAACACTGTGGAGGGTAGCGCAATAGAATGTCAACACTGTGGAGGGTAGCGCAATAGAATGGCAACACTGTGGAGGGTAGGGCAATAGAATGGCAACACTGTGGAGGGTAGCGCAATAGAATGTCAACACTGTGGAGGGTAGCGCAATAGAATGTCAACACTGTGGAGGGTAGCGCAAACTGATGGGCTACCAAGCGGGTAAAAAAAAGCAGTGCTGTTAAAATTCCAAACTAGCCTACAAACTAGCCTACAAACTAGCCTACAAACTAGCCTACAAACTAGCCTACAAACTAGCCTACAAAGGAACAACCTACTAAAAACATCCGTTTCTATGAAAACTGATGTTTACGTCAGTGATGCCTTACCAAAACAAGACAAAACCTTCTTTATCGGCTAAGAAAATTACGCTATGCACAAAAAAATCCGCCAGTGCTTTGTGAGGGATGGAAAAATTGCAGTTAGGAAACAGCCCACTGGGAAGAGTTACTTCATCTCTACAGAACATGACCTTAATTCCTAAGTGAGGCTGGACTAACAGAATCAGAGGAAGGTGCAGATAATACCCACTGTCCACCATTAGTGTTATAATGCCATAAATTTTGTTCCCTACAAAAAATTTCCAATACCCCAACTACTTTTGAATGTCACTGTTGTATTTAATGACCATTCTACCTCATAGTCTTAATTGTGTTTAATATCAACAGAATCTCTCTCCTTTTTTACATCTTACCGCTTCATTGTTCTATCGTATTTTAATTGAAACTAACCATAGCTTGTCCTCAGTATTCTACCTCACTTGAAAAAAATACTCTATCGCTCATTTTTTATTTTAAAATCTCTATTATAGCCCAACCTTATTGTAAACTTTTTATTATTGCCCATTTTTATTTTATATTTTAGTGCCCAACTTTATTGTAAACTTTTCATCTTATTATTGCACTATTCTAGTCGAGTTAATTACCCAATCTTATACTTGCCCAATTTTACCAATACATTATTGCCCAATCTATTTTAAACTTTTTATTATTGCCCTTATTATTTGTAAAGTTTATTACCCAATTTTATTATATACTTTCTTATAATTGCCCTATTCTATTGTAGACTTTATCGCCCAACTTTATTTTACTTTTCTTAACCGTTTGTTGCCAATTTTTAAGCTTGTATATTCAACTCCAACTTTAATATTATCCTGTGTACCATCTTACTATCATATTATAACCAAGTCATTGCCATTTTTATTTTTTTATTTTCTTTTGCTACCTCAACTTGTGTATTTTGTCTTGTCAAATTGAAGTTAGTTATACTCCAGTTCTTGTTAACAACTTACATTAGACCTTAGTGCAATTACAAGTGAGAGTCTTGTGCCATTTTAAACTAGTATTTTTTATATTATTAGATTAAACCTAGTTGTACTTTAGCTCATTATATCAATACATAGCACATCTTAGTGCAATTACATAGAGTCTGGTGCTATTTTTAATTTGAATTTTTATATTATTAGATTATACCTAGTTGTACTTTAGCTCATTCTAGCACAACACATAGACAATATAAATTTCATTATGTTTATTAGTGAATATACTCTATATGACCAAAGTGCTTTAGCTATATACTTATCCAAACCTCCCACCACTACAGAAATCAGTATTAGAACTCACCACGTAATACAGGATATGAACCACTATTTAAACCTAAAAAATGAATGATCACGTCGCCCCTGATCTAAACCTCCATAATCTAACACCCAATCAAAACCTATTGGAAAGTAACTGCCTTTATCACACAGCATCAAAAGCCAGCACTACCCTAACCACTGCTAAAAGTCTATCAGTTCTTAACTACAACACCAGGTCTCTAAGCAAACACTATGATGACCTCCTGGCACTTCTTGAGTCGCTAAAGACACCCTTCTCCTGCATTATTCTTACTGAGACCTGGCTTAAGCAGGACACAATAGATATCTACCCTCTACCAGGATACACAGCAATCCACAACTGCAGACCACACCAAGTTGGGGGTGGTATTGCAATTTATTACACTAACCAACTATCTTGCATTAGCACCGCTTGCTTCAGTGATGAATATAGGGAATACATTTTTGCTAATTTTACTGTAAAAAACCTTAAGACGCCTATAACAATCGGTGCCATTTACCGGATACCCCACACAAACATCCCAAATTTCAGTGAGAAATTAAAGGCACTAATAACAAACAGACAAATGAATAAGCACCACCTTCTCTTAGCTGGAGACTTCAACATCAACCTTGGCCTACTAGATGATCAGCCTGTAACTGATTTCATCAACAATATGAACAACACACTTCTCATACCAACAATAACTAAACCAACCAGGCTCACTGAGACAAGTGCAACCATAATAGACCACATATGGACCAATATACTAGCCCCCCTTAAATCAGGGATAATCACAGACAGCACTACAGACCACTACCCTACCTTCCTCTTAACAAACATTAGTAAACCACCACTGGAATACAACAAAGTTTCATTTAGACTCCATGACGAGGCCTCAATAAGGAAGTTCACAGCAGACCTAGAGACTGTTGACTGGCCTACAGAATTCTCCAAGGCCAATGGTATTGACGATTGGACAGACATTTTACTTAACAAATTACTTAGACTATACAACAAACATTGTCCTATAAAAACCAAACAGATCACGAATAAACGGCTCGGTTTCCCATGGCTAACCAGCAGCATTCTGAAATCCATTGATAAGAAACACCAATATGAAAAGCAATATAGACAGGGCTTAATACACAAAGATATTCTCAAACACTATTCATCAGTTCTCACCAAAGTAATAAAGAAAGCCAAACAACTGTACTACTCTAGCAGATTCACTGACTCAAGAGGAGATATAAAAAAGACCTGGAAAACACTCTCTCAGATTCTGGGCACCCATAAACTGAATAAAAAACAAGAATATTGTCCTAACTAAACCTAACGAAACATCACTGCATCCCACTGACACAGCTAACAAGATAAACGACTTCTTCTCATCCATAGGATCTAATCTTGCCAGTAAAATCCCACGTACCAATGCCCATGCCGGGGACTATCTAGATGGGAATTTCCCAAATTCCTTCTATCTTGTACCAACTGAGCCCACCGAAGTCACTGAGATTATAAAGTCACTTAAAAATAACTCAGGGAACCTGTCTCATGTCCCACCATTATTGTACAAGCGAGCGGCCCATGTCCTCTCGCATGCTATTTCATTACTTTTTAACAAGTCACTAGAAACTAGCACCTTCCTGAAACTACTCAAGACAGCAAGAGTTACACCAATACATAAAGGTGGCGACCCTACAGATGTAAACAACTTTAGGCTAATATCAAACTTACCATTGCTATCCAAAATCGTCGAGAAACTCGTGCACAGGAGACTATATTCATTTATAACGGCACAAAACATACTGAACCCCTGCCAATTTGGTTTCAGGAAAAATAAAAGCACTAATGATGCAATTGTAAAAATGCTAGTTCTGCTTTACACAGCATTGGAAAATAAGGAATATCCACTAGGAATTTTTATTGACCTAAGAAAAGCTTTTGACACAGTAGACCATGGCATCCTACTCCACAAACTTGACCATTATGGTATAAGAGGCCATGCGCTTGCATATTTCAAATCCTACCTTACTAATAGGTATCAGTATGTCACCATTAAAGACACAGCATCATCAACACGGCCACTTGATACTGGAGTTCCACAGGGAAGTGTCCTTGGACCCCTGCTCTTCCTCATTTACATCAATGATCTTCCAAACGTATCCCAACACCTGAAACCCATTCTCTTTGCTGACGACACGACTTATGTCATCTCTCACCCTAATCTTGCCACCCTCAACACCATTGTTAATGAGGAGCTGCTCAAAATATCAACTTGGATGACAGCCAATAAACTTACACTTAACACTGGCAAAACCTACTATATTATGTTTGGTAGTAGAGCAGGTGCTGCGCAACGTAACATTAAGATCGACAGCACTCTAATTGCCAGACAAAATGAGGACAAATTTCTTGGCCTATACCTTGACAACCTGAATTTCAGCACCAATATCCAACACATAGCAAAAAAAGTATCCAAAACAGTTGGGATCCTCTCCAAGATACGATACTACGTGCCACAAAATGCCCTTCTCACACTATACCATTCACTCATTTATCCATACCTCACCTATGCTATTTGTGCTTGGGGATCAACTGCAGCAACACATCTAAAGCCAATAAACCTCAACAAAAAGCCGCAGTAAGAATAATCACTAAATCCCATCCCTGGCAACACCCCCCGCCCCCACTCTTCATAGAACTAAACTTACTCCCTGTTCAGAACATCCACACTTACTACTGTGCAATCTACATATACAGGACCTTAAATTACAATATTAACCTTGACCTAAAATGCTTTCTTGATAGTTGTGACAGGACCCACAAGCATAACACCAGACACAAACATCTCTACGACATTCCCCGTGTCCGACTAAACCTATACAAAAATTCAATGTATGTCAAAGGCCCTAAAATCTGGAACACCCTACCTGAAAACTCTAGAACTGCAGACATATTCATCACCTTCAAAACTACCGTTAGAAAACATCTTATATCCCTGATACACCTCGTCAACTAACTACATAAAAACCACCTGGTGGTTCACACTTACTCACCCATTTGACTATAAGCACAGAAATACGTATCTTAATCTTAAAATAATGATTCCTAACTAGTCACAAGTTTGCCTGTGATACTCCAATATATATGTATTGTGCCAAAACAAAAACATTCACATTGCTAAACTCACAAACTAGTATTTAGTCCCTTAGTATTTAGTCACTTAGTATTTAGTCAACTTACTCCACAATTTGTAATAATTTAGGGTTAAGAATTAATCTAAGTTTGCCCGAAATGCCTAGCCTTGCTAGGTGTTCTAGTGGCCCCCTCTGTAATTAGTATTTTATTACATGTAAACCACACAATAACCAAAATCTGTAAACCCCGCATTGTAATCCTTATAGAAAATAAACTTTGATTTGATTGATTGATTTGATCTGATAGAATGTCAACTCTGTGGAGGATAGCGCAATAGAATGTCAACTCTGTGGAGGATAGCGCAATAGAATGTCAACTCTGTGAAGGGTAGCGCAATAGAATGTCAACTCTGTGAAGGGTAGCGCAATAGAATGTCAACTCTGTGGAGAGTAGCACAATAGAATGTCAACACTGTGGAGGGTAGCGCAATAGAATGTCAATACTGTCTAGAGTAGCGCAAGAGAATGTCAATACTATGGAGGGTAGCGCAAGAGAAAGTCATTATTGTGGAGAGTAGCGGAACAGAATGTCAACACTGTGGAGGGTAGCGCAATAGAATGTTAGCACTGTGGAGGGTAGCGCAATAGAATGTCAACACGGTGGAGGGTACCGCAATAGAATGTCAACACGTTAGAGGGTAGCACAATAGAATGTTAGCACTGTGGAGGGTAGCGCAATAGAACGTCAACACGGTGGAGGGTAGCGCAGTAGAATGTCAACACGGTGGAGGGTAGCGCAATAGAATGTCAAAACTGTGGAGGGTAGCGCAATAGAATGTTAGCACTCTACAGGGTAGCGCAAGAAAATGTCAATACTGTGGAGGGTAGCGCAAGAGAATGTCATTATTGTGGAGGGTAGCGCAAGAGAATGTCAAAACTGTGGAGGGTAGCACAACAGAGTGTCAACACTGTGGAGGGAAGCACAACAGTGTCATTACTGTGGAGGGTAGCACAACATTGTCAACACTGTCGAGGGTAGCACAACAGTGTCAATACTGTGGAGGGTAGCACAACATTGTCAACACTGTCGAGGGTAGCACAACAGTGTCAATACTGTGGAGGGTAGCATAACATTGTCAATACTGTGGTGGGTAGCACAACATTGTCAACATTGTGGAGGGTAGCACACATTGTCAATACTGTGGAGGGTAGCATAACATTGTCAATACTGTGGAGGGTAGCACAACATTGTCAACATTGTGGAGGGTAGCACAACATTGACAACATTGTGGAGGGTTGCACAACATTGTCAATACTGTGGAGGGTAGCACAACATTGTCAATACTGTGGAGGGTAGCACAACATTGTCAATACTGTGGAGGGTAGCACAACAGTGTCAATATTGTGGAGGGTAGCACAACATTGTCAATACTGTGGAGGGTTGCACAACAGTGTCAATACTGTGGAGGGTAGCACAACAGTGTCAATACTGTGGAGGGTAGCACAACATTGTCAATACTGTGGAGGGTAGCACAATAGCACAACAGTGTCAATACTGTGGAGGGTAGCACAACATTGTCAATACTGTGGAGGGTAGCACAACATTGTCAATACTGTGGAGGGTAGCACAACATTGTCAATACTGTGGAGGGTAGCACAACATTGTCAATACTGTGGAGGGTAGCACAACATTGTCAATACTGTGGAGGGTAGCACAACATTGTCAATACTGTGGAGGGTAGCACAACATTGTCAATACTGTGGAGGGTAGCACAACAGTGTCAATACTGTGGAGGATAGCACAACATTGTCAATACTGTGGAGGGTAGCACAACATTGTCAATACTGTGGAGGGTAGCACAACAGTGTCAATACTGTGGAGGGTAGCACAACAGTGTCAATACTGTGGAGGGTAGCACAACAGTGTCAATACTGTGGAGGGTAGCATAACATTGTCAATACTGTGGAGGGTAGCACAACATTGTCAATACCGTGGAGGGTAGCACAACATTGTCAATACTGTGGAGGGTAGCACAACATTGTCAATACTGTGGAGGGTAGCACAACAGTGTCAATACTGTGGAGGGTAGCACAACATTGTCAATACTGTGGAGGGTAGCACAACATTGTCAATACTGTGGAGGGTAGCACAACAGTGTCAATACTGTGGAGGGTAGCACAACAGTGTCAATACTGTGGAGGGTAGCACAACATTGTCAATACTGTGGAGGGTAGCACAACATTGTCAATACTGTGGAGGGTAGCACAACATTGTCAATACTGTGGAGGGTAGCATAACATTGTCAATACTGTGGAGGGTAGCATAACATTGTCAATACTGTGGAGGGTAGCACAACATTGTCAATACTGTGGAGGGTAGCAGAACATTGTCAATACTGTGGAGGGTAGCATAACATTGTCAATACTGTGGAGGGTAGCACAACATTGTCAATACTGTGGAGGGTAGCACAATATTGTCAATACTGTGGAGGGTTAGCACAACATTGTCAATACTGTGGAGGGTAGCACAACAGTGTCAATACTGTGGAGGGTTAGCACAACATTGTCAATACTGTGGAGGGTAGCACAACATTGTCAATACTGTGGAGGGTAGCATAACATTGTCAATACTGTGGAGGGTTAGCACAACAGTGTCAATACTGTGGAGGGTAGCACAACATTGTCAATACTGTGGAGGGTAGCACAACAGTGTCAATACTGTGGAGGGTAGCACAACATTGTCAATACTGTGGAGGGTAGCACAAGTGTCAATACTGTGGAGGGTAGCACAACATTGTCAATACTGTGGAGGGTAGCACAACAGTGTCAATACTGTGGAGGGTAGCACAACAGTGTCAATACTGTGGAGGGTAGCACAACAGTGTCAATACTGTGGAGGGTAGCACAACAGTGTCAATACTGTGGAGGGTAGCACAACAGTGTCAATACTGTGGAGGGTAGCACAACAGTGTCAATACTGCTCACTAAACACCTGGGAATTAGGCCCAGAACGGATTAACTGAAGTACGTCTGTATAATAATTTAGTGTACATACTATTTGTTACAAACGAGTTCTGGATATTTCCTTACAGCAACATGTAACTTACAGTATCTTGTAGCTTACAGTATCTTGTAACTTACAGTATCTTGTAACTTACAGTATCTTGTAACTTACAGTATCTTGTAGCTTACAGTATCTTGTAGCTTACAGTATCTTGTAGCTTACAGTATCTTGTAACTTACAGTATCTTGTAGCTTACAGTATCTTGTAACTTACGGTATCTTGTAACTTACAGCAACATGTAACTTACAGTATCTTGTAACTTACAGTATCTTGTAACTTACAGTATCTTGTAGCTTACGGTATCTTGTAGCTTACAGTATCTTGTAGCTTACAGTATCTTGTAACTTACGGTATCTTGTAACTTACAGCAACATGTAACTTGCAGTATCTTGTAACTTACAGTATCTTGTAACTTACAGTATCTTGTAGCTTACGGTATCTTGTAGCTTACAGTATCTTGTAACTTACAGTATCTTGTAACTTACAGTATCTTGTAACTTACAGTATCTTGTAACTTACAGTATCTTGTAGCTTACAGTATCTTGTAACTTACAGTATCTTGTAGCTTACGGTATCTTGTAGCTTACAGTATCTTGTAACTTACAGTATCTTGTAACTTACGGTATCTTGTAGCTTACAGCAACATGTAACTTACAGTATCTTGTAACTTACAGTATCTTGTAGCTCACGGTATCTTGTAACTTACAGTATCTTGTAGCTTACAGTATCTTGTAACTTACAGTATCTTGTAACTTACAGTATCTTGTAACTTACAGTATCTTGTAGCTTACGGTATCTTGTAGCTTACAGTATCTTGTAACTTACAGTATCTTGTAGCTTACAGTATCTTGTAGCTTACGGTATCTTGTAGCTTACAGTATCTTGTAACTTACAGTATCTTGTAACTTACGGTATCTTGTAACTTACAGTATCTTGTAACTTACAGTATCTTGTAACTTACGGTATCTTGTAACTTACAGTATCTTGTAACTTACAGTATCTTGTAACTTACGGTATCTTGTAACTTACAGTATCTTGTAACTTACAGTATCTTGTAACTTACAGTATCTTGTAGCTTACAGTATCTTGTAGCTTACAGTATCTTGTAACTTACAGTATCTTGTAACTTACAGTATCTTGTAGCTTACAGCAACATGTAACTTACAGTATCTTGTAGCTTACAGTATCTTGTAGCTTACAGTATCTTGTAACTTACAGTATCTTGTAACTTACAGTATCTTGTAGCTTACAGCAACATGTAACTTACAGTATCTTGTAGCTTACAGTATCTTGTAGCTTACAGTATCTTGTAGCTTACAGTATCTTGTAACTTACAGCAACATGTAACTTACAGTATCTTGTAGCTTACAGTATCTTGTAGCTTACAGTATCTTGTAACTTACAGTATCTTGTAACTTACAGTATCTTGTAGCTTACAGCAACATGTAACTTACAGTATCTTGTAGCTTACAGTATCTTGTAGCTTACAGTATCTTGTAGCTTACAGTATCTTGTAACTTACAGTATCTTGTAACATACAGTATCTTGTAGCTTACAGTATCTTGTAACTTACAGTATCTTGTAACTTACAGTATCTTGTAGCTTACAGTATCTTGTAACTTACAGTATCTTGTAACATACAGTATCTTGTAACTTTCAGTATCTTGTAACTTTCAGTATCTTGTAACATAGAGTGATAAGGTATCTTGACATCACGTAGGTTATTATTCTGTCTATAATATTCTGTCTATATTTGGATAATCAATTATACTTTGCATTTAGTGTAATTATCATCTGCGGATCTGCAGATGATAATTACACTGTAGAAGCAACTACTTATTATAACTACTGATCATAATAGTAGATAGTTTCTTCCTCTTTAATATAAAATATTTTTTGTTGATTGATAACTTGTTAGTATCATTGCTTATACTGACTGAGTTTCCCAGTTTGGATGTTAACGTTCTGAAAGACTATCACAATATTTCCATTTGATACAAATTTCCATGAACATCGAATTATCTCAATGTGTTTCGGTCGCTGCACGAGCTGTGGGAGTTATTTCACTCACATACAGCATCCCTGTGCATCCATTCCCCGTCAGTCACAGTATTATTTGCTTAAAAGCACTCGCTCGTGGATGCATTCATATGTGTACTGCTCATGGCGAAGAATGAAGAAGAATGAAATCGGTTCTGTAGCTTCCATGGTCAATAATGGAATCAATAATTGCCGAAGCAATTCGTAGCCATCTTGATAGGCACAGATTGATTAATGAATCTCAACACGGTTTTACAAAGGGGCGTTCCTGTCTTACGAATTTACTAACTTTTTTCACTAAGGTGTTTGAGGAGGTGGATCATGGTAATGAATATGATATTGTGTATATGGACTTCAGTAAGGCTTTCGATAGAGTTTCACACCAGAGACTATTGAGGAAACTTAAGGCACACGGAATAGGAGAAATTTTTTCCTGGGTAGAGGCATGGTTGACAAATAGACAGCAGAGAGTTTGCATAAATGGGGAGAAATCAGAATGGGGGCACGTCACAAGCGGTGTTCCTCAGGGGTCAGTGTTGGGCCCGTTGTTGTTCACAATTTACATAAACGACATAGATGAGGGAATAAACAGCGACATAAGCAAATTTGCTGATGACACCAAAATAGGCCGTCCAATTCATTCTAATGAGGACACTAGAGCACTCCAGGATGATTTGAATAGACTGATGCAATGGTCGGAGAAGTGACAGATGCAGTT
>NC_091303.1:30868413-30940913 GCF_038502225.1 Cherax quadricarinatus | reverse complement strand
AAACATTGTCTCTACGTCCACAGCAGGAGCCGAACCTGCTAACTCTGTAGCAGAATCCACAGTACTTTACCACGGAGCTAGCTCCGTGGTAAAGTACTGTGGATTCTGATAGAGAGTTAGCTCTTGGGAGATTCTGAAGAGAAGCTGCAGAGATTGGTGGATGAATTTGGTAGGGTGTGCAAAAGAAGAAAATTAAAGGTGAATACAGGAAAGAGTAAGGTTATGAGGATAACAAAAAGATTAGGTGATGAAAGATTGAATATCAGATTGGAGGGAGAGAGTATGGAGGAGGTGAACGTATTCAGATATTTGGGAGTGGACGTGTCAGCGGATGGGTCTATGAAAGATGAGGTGAATCATAGAATTGATGAGGGAAAAAGAGTGAGTGGTGCACTTAGGAGTCTGTGGAGACAGAGAACTTTGTCCTTGGAGGCAAAGAGGGGAATGTATGAGAGTATAGTTTTACCAACGCTCTTATATGGGTGTGAAGCATGGGTGATGAATGTTGCAGCGAGGAGAAGGCTGGAGGCAGTGGAGATGTTATGTCTGAGGGCAATGTGTGGTGTGAATATAATGCAGAGAATTCGTAGTTTGGAAGTTAGGAGGAGGTGCGGGATTACCAAAACTGTTGTCCAGAGGGCTGAGGAAGGGTTGTTGAGGTGGTTCGGACATGTAGAGAGAATGGAGCGAAACGGAATAACTTCAAGAGTGTATCAGTCTGTAGTGGAAGGAAGGCGGGGTAGGGGTCGGCCTAGGAAGGGTTGGAGGGAGGGGGTAAAGGAGGTTTTGTGTGCGAGGGGCTTGGACTTCCAGCAGGCATGCGTGAGCGTGTTTGATAGGAGTGAATGGAGACAAATGGTTTTTAATACTTGACGTGCTGTTGGAGTGTGAGCAAAGTAACATTTATGAAGGGATTCAGGGAAACCGGCAGGCCGGACTTGAGTCCTGGAGATGGGAAGTACAGTGCCTGCACTCTGAAGGAGGGGTGTTAATGTTGCAGTTTAAAAACTGTAGTGTAAAGCACCCTTCTGGCAAGACAGTGATGGAGTGAATGATGGTGAAAGTTTTTCTTTTTCGGGCCACCCTGCCTTGGTGGGAATCGGCCAGTGTGATAATAAACAAAAATAAAAATAATATATATATATATATATATATATATATATATATATATATATATATATATATATATATATATATATATATATATATATATATATATATATATACAATTTATTTTTATCTCCAGCCGAGATCGTCTTCGGCTGATACAGATATGAGGAGAAAGCTTGCATTAATAAGCATACATGAAGGTATGCACCTCAGCAGGTAAGGTGCTTGATCACAGTTAAAGGGGACATGCTTACATTGATCACATGCACATCATCTTTAACATAAAATATAACACCTCACACTCTACCTTGCCTTAAGCTCGTCATCTCTCTTCCTTTCGAACAGGATCTCACTTAGAGCTGTAATATAAAGCTCCTGCAAAGCTTCCCTCTGGGATTACTGGAGAATTGTTTAGCGATCCAATAATAATTTTACTCGTTGATAATATCCTGATAGATCTGACAAGTGCATGAAGCATCTGACACTCACCTCCTCCACAACAATACTTCTGACACTCACCTCCTCCACAACAATACTTCTGACACTCACCTCCTCCACAACAATACTTCTGACACTCACCTTCTCCACAAAAATACTTCTGACACTCACCTCCTCCACAACAATACTTCTGACACTCACCTCCTCCACAACAATACTTCTGACACTCACCTCCTCCACAACAATACTTCTGACACTCACCTCCTCCACAACAATACTTCTGACACTCACCTCCTCCACAACAATACTTCTGACACTCACCTCCTCCACAACAATACTTCTGACACTCACCTCCTCCACAAAAATACTTCTGACACTCACCTCCTCCACAACAATACTTCTGACACTCACCTCCTCCACAAAAATACTTCTGACACTCACCTCCTCCACAACAATACTTCTGACACTCACCTCCTCCACAACAATACTTCTGACACTCACCTCCTCCACAAAAATACCTCTGACACTCACCTCCTCCACAACAATACTTCTGACACTCACCTCCTCCATAACAATACTTCTGACACTCACCTCCTCCACAAAAATACTTCTGACACTCACCTCCTCCACAACAATACTTCTGACACTCACCTCCTCCACAACAATACTTCTGACACTCACCTCCTCCACAACAATACTTCTGACTCTCACCTCCTCCACAACAATACTTCTGACACTCACCTCCTCCACAACAATACTTCTGACACTCACCTCCTCCACAAAAATACTTCTGACACTCACCTCCTCCACAACAATACTTCTGACACTCACCTCCTCCACAAAAATACTTCTGACACTCACCTCCTCCACAACAATACTTCTGACACTCACCTCCTCCACAACAATACTTCTGACACTCACCTCCTCCACAAAAATACCTCTGACACTCACCTCCTCCACAACAATACTTCTGACACTCACCTCCTCCACAACAATACTTCTGACACTCACCTCCTCCACAAAAATACTTCTGACACTCACCTCCTCCACAACAATACTTCTGACACTCACCTCCTCCACAACAATACTTCTGACACTCACCTCCTCCACAACAATACTTCTGACTCTCACCTCCTCCACAACAATACTTCTGACACTCACCTCCTCCACAACAATAGTTCTGACACTCACCTCCTCCACAACAATACTTCTGACACTCACCTCCTCCACAACAATAATTCTGACACTCACCTCCTCCACAACAATACTTCTGACACTCACCTTCCCCACAACAATACTTCTGACACTCACCTCCTCCACAACAATACTTCTGACACTAACCTCCTCCACAACAATACTTCTGACTCTCACCTCCTCCACAACAATACTTCTGACACTCACCTCCTCCACAACAATACTTCTGACTCTCACCTCCTCCACAACAATACATCTGACACTCACCTCCTCCACAACAATACTTCTGACACCTCCTCCACAACAATACTTCTGACTCTCACCTCCTCCACAACAATACTTCTGACACTCACCTCCTCCACAACAATACTTCTGACACTCACCTCCTCCACAACAATACTTCTGACACTCAACTCCTCCACAACAATACTTCTGACACTCACCTCCTCCACAACAATACTTCTGACACCCACCTCCTCCACAATAATACTTCTGACACTCACCTCCTCCACAACAATACTTCTGACACTCACCTCCTCCACAACAATACTTCTGACACTCACCTCATCCACAACAATACTTTTGACACTCACCTCCTCCACAACAATACTTCTGACTTTCACCTCCTCCACAACAGTACTTCTGACACTCACCTCCTCCCCAACAATACTTCTGACACTCACCTCCTCCATAACAATGCTTCTGACTTTCACCTCCTCCACAACAGTACTTCTGACACTCACCTCCTCCCCAACAATACTTCTGACACTCACCTCCTCCACAACAATACTTCTGACACTCAACTCCTCCACAACAATACTTCTGACACCCACCTCCTTCCACAACAATACTTCTGACACCCACCTCCTCCACAACAATACTTCTGACACTCACCTCCTCCACAACAATACTTCTGACACTCACCTCCTCCACAACAATAGTTCTGACACTCACCTCCTCCACAACAATACTTCTGACACTCACCTCATCCACAACAATACTTCTGACAATCACCTCCTCCACAACAATAGTTCTGACACTCACCTCCTCCACAACAATACTTCTGACACTCACCTCCTCCACAACAATACTTCTGACTTTCACCTCCTCCACAACAGTACTTCTGACACTCACCTCCTCCCAAACAATACTTCTGACACTCACCTCCTCCATAACAATACTTCTGACTCTCACCTCCTCCACAACAATACTTCTGACACTCACCTCCTCAACAACAATACTTCTGACACTCACGTCCTCCACAACAATACTTCTGACACTCACCTCCTCCAAAATAATACTTCTGACACTCACCTCCTCCACAACAATACTTCTGACACTCAACTCCTCCACAACAATACTTCTGGCACTCACCTCCTCCACAACAATACTTCTGACACTCACCTCCTCCACAACAATACTTCTGACACTCACCTCCTCCACAACAATACTTCTGAGATTCACCTCCTCCTCAACAATACCTCTGACACTCACCTCCTCCACAACAATACTTCTGACACTCACCTCCTCCACAACAATACTTCTGACACTCACCTCCTCCACAACAATACTTCTGACATTCACCTCCTCCACAACAATACTTCTGACACTCACCTCCTCCACAACAATACTTCTGACACTCACCTCCTCCACAACAATACTTCTGACATTCACCTCCTCCACAACAATACTTCTGACACTCACCTCCTCCACAACAATACTACTGACACTCACCTCCTCCACAACAATACTTCTAACATTCACCTCCTCCACAACAATACCTCTGACAATCACCTCCTCCACAACAATACTTCTGACACTCACCTCCTCCACAACAATACTTATGGCATTCACCTCCTCCACAACAATACTTCTGACACTCACCTCCTCCACAACAATACTTCTGACACTCACCTCCTCCACAACAATACTTCTGACACTCACCTCCTCCACAACAATACTTCTGACACTCACCTCCTCCACAACAATACTTCTGACACTCACCTCCTCCACAACAATACTTCTGACACTCACCTCCTCCACAACAATACTTCTGACACTCACCTCCTCCACAACAATACTTCTGACACTCACCTCCTCCACAACAATACTTTTGACACTCACCTCCTCCACAACAATAATTCTGACACTCACCTCCTCCAAAACAATACTTCTGACACTCACCTTCTCCACAACAATACTTCTGACACTCACCTCCTCCACAACAATACTTCTGACACTCATCTCCTCCACAACAATACTTCTGACACTCACCTCCTCCACAACAATAATTCTGACACTCACCTCCTCCACAACAATACTTCTGACACTCACCTCCTCCACAACAATACTTCTGACACTCACCTCCTCCACAACAATACTTCTGACACTCACCTCCTCCACAACAATACTTCTGACACTCACCTCCTCCACAACAATACTTCTGACTCTCACCTCCTCCACAACAATACTTCTGACACTCACCTCCTCCACAACAATACTTCTGACTCTCACCTCCTCCACAACAATACTTCTGACACTCACCTCCTCCACAGCAATACTTCTGACACCTCCTCCACAACAATACTTCTGACTCTCACCTCCTCCACAACAATACTTCTGACACTCACCTCCTCCACAACAATACTTCTGACACTCACCTCCTCCACAACAATACTTCTGACACTCAACTCCTCCACAACAATACTTCTGACACTCACCTCCTCCACAACAATACTTCTGACACCCACCTCCTCCACAACAATACTTCTGACACTCACCTCCTCCACAACAATACTTCTGACACTCACCTCCTCCACAACAATAGTTCTGACACTCACCTCCTCCACAACAATACTTCTGACACTCACCTCATCCACAACAATACTTTTGACAATCACCTCCTCCACAACAATAGTTCTGACACTCACCTCCTCCACAACAATACTTCTGACACTCACCTCCTCCACAACAATACTTCTGACTTTCACCTCCTCCACAACAGTACTTCTGACACTCACCTCCTCCCCAACAATACTTCTGACACTCACCTCCTCCATAACAATACTTCTGACTTTCACCTCCTCCACAACAGTACTTCTGACACTCACCTCCTCCCCAACAATACTTCTGACACTCACCTCCTCCACAACAATACTTCTGACACTCAACTCCTCCACAACAATACTTCTGACACTCACCTCCTCCACAACAATACTTCTGACACCCACCTCCTCCACAACAATACATCTGACACTCACCTCCTCCACAACAATACTTCTGACACTCACCTCCTCCACAACAATAGTTCTGACACTCACCTCCTCCACAACAATACTTCTGACAATCACCTCCTCCACAACAATAGTTCTGACACTCACCTCCTCCACAACAATAC
Source organism: Cherax quadricarinatus (assembly GCF_038502225.1). Lineage (NCBI taxonomy): Eukaryota > Metazoa > Arthropoda > Malacostraca > Decapoda > Parastacidae > Cherax > Cherax quadricarinatus. The sequence continues at coordinate 30,934,774 of NC_091303.1, read as the reverse complement.
TTCTGACACTCACCTCCTCCACAACAATACTTCTGACACTCACCTCCTCCACAACAATACTTCTGACACTCACCTCCTCCACAACAATACTTCTGACATTCACCTCCTCCACAACAATACCTCTGACACTCACCTCCTCCACAACAATACTTCTGACATTCACCTCCTCCACAACAATACTTCTGACACTCACCTCCTCCACAACAATACTTCTGACACTCACCTCCTCCACAACAATACTTCTAACATTCACCTCCTCCACAACAATACCTCTGACACTCACCTCCTCCACAACAATACTTCTGACACTCACCTCCTCCACAACAATATTTCTGACACTCACCTCCTCCAAAACAATAGTTCTGACACTCACCTCCTCCACAACAATACTTCTGACACTCAACTCCTCCATAACAATACTTCTGACACTCAACTCCTTCATAACAATACTTATGACACTCACCTCCTCCACAACAATACTTCTGACACTCACCTCCTCCACAACAATACTTCTGACACTCACCTCCTCCACAACAATACTTCTGACACTCACCTCCTCCACAACAATACTTCTGACACTCACCTCCTCCACAACAATACTTCTGACACTCACCTCCTCCACAACAATACTTCTGACACTCACCTCCTCCACAACAATACTTCTGACACTCACCTCCTCCACAACAATACTTCTGACACTCACCTCCTCCAAAACAATACTTCTGACACTCACCTCCTCCACAACAATACTTCTGACACTCACCTCCTCCATAGCAATACTCCTGACTCTCACCTCCTCCACAACAATACTTCTGACACTCACCTCCTCCACAACAATACTTCTGACACTCACCTCCTCCACAACAATACTTCTGACTCTCACCTATTCCACAACAATACTTCTGACTCTCACCTCCTCCACAACAATACTTCTGACACTCACCTCCTCCACAACAACACTTCTGACACTCACCTCCTCCACAACAATACTTCTGACACTCACCTCCTCTACAACAATTCTTCTGACTCTCACCTATTCCACAACAATACTTCTGACACTCACCTCCTCCACAACAATACTTCTGACTTTCACCTCCTCCACAACAACACTTCTGACACTCACCTCCTCAAAAACAATACTTCTGACACTCACCTCCTCCACAACAATAATTCTGACACTCACCTCCTCCACAACAATAATTCTGACACTCACCTCCTCCACAACAATACTTCTGACACTCACCTCCTCCACAACAAAACTTCTGACACTCACCTCCTCCACAACAATACTTCTGACACTCACCTGCTCCACAACAATAGTTCTGACACTCACCTCCTCCACAACAATACTTCTGACACTCACCTCCTCCACAACAATACTTCCGACACTCACCTCCTCCACAACAATACTTCTGACACTCACCTCCTCCACAACAATACTTCTGACACTCACCTCCTCCACAACAATACTTCTGACACTCACCTCCTCCACAACAATACTTCTGACACTCACCTCCTCCACAACAATACTTCTGACATTCACCTCCTCCACAACAATACCTCTGACACTCACCTCCTCCACAACAATACTTCTGACATTCACCTCCTCCACAACAATACTTCTGACACTCACCTCCTCCACAACAATACTTCTGACACTCACCTCCTCCACAACAATACTTCTAACATTCACCTCCTCCACAACAATACCTCTGACACTCACCTCCTCCACAACAATACTTCTGACACTCACCTCCTCCACAACAATATTTCTGACACTCACCTCCTCCAAAACAATAGTTCTGACACTCACCTCCTCCACAACAATACTTCTGACACTCAACTCCTCCATAACAATACTTCTGACACTCAACTCCTCCATAACAATACTTATGACACTCACCTCCTCCACAACAAAACTTCTGACACTCACCTCCTCCACAACAATACTTCTGACACTCACCTCCTCCACAACAATACTTCTGACACTCACCTCCTCCACAACAATACTTCTGACACTCACCTCCTCCACAACAATACTTCTGACACTCACCTCCTCCACAACAATACTTCTGACACTCACCTCCTCCACAACAATACTTCTGACACTCACCTCCTCCACAACAATACTTCTGACACTCACCTCCTCCAAAACAATACTTCTGACACTCACCTCCTCCACAACAATACTTCTGACACTCACCTCCTCCATAGCAATACTCCTGACTCTCACCTCCTCCTCAACAATACTTCTGACACTCACCTCCTCCACAACAATACTTCTGACACTCACCTCCTCCACAACAATACTTCTGACTCTCACCTATTCCACAACAATACTTCTGACTCTCACCTCCTCCACAACAATACTTCTGACACTCACCTCCTCCACAACAACACTTCTAACACTCACCTCCTCCACAACAATACTTCTGACACTCACCTCCTCTACAACAATTCTTCTGACTCTCACCTATTCCACAACAATACTTCTGACACTCACCTCCTCCACAACAATACTTCTGACTTTCACCTCCTCCACAACAACACTTCTGACACTCACCTCCTCCAAAACAATACTTCTGACACTCTCCTCCTCCACAACAATACTTCTGACACTCACCTCCTCCACAACAATAATTCTGACACTCACCTCCTCCACAACAATACTTCTGACACTCACCTCCTCCACAACAAAACTTCTGACACTCACCTCCTCCACAACAATACTTCTGACACTCACCTGCTCCACAACAATAGTTCTGACACTCACCTCCTCCACAACAATACTTCTGACACTCACCTCCTCCACAACAATACTTCCGACACTCACCTCCTCCACAACAATACTTCTGACACTCACCTCCTCCACAACAATACTTCTGACACTCACCTCCTCCACAACAATACTTCTGACACTCACCTCCTCCACAACAATACTTCTGACACTCACCTCCTCCACAACAATACTTCTGACTCTCACCTCCTCCACAACAATAATTCTGACACTCACCTCCTCCACAACAATACTTCTGACACTCACCTCCTCCACAACAAAACTTCTGACACTCACCTCCTCCACAACAATAATTCTGACACTCACCTCCTCCACAACAATACTTCTGACACTCACCTCCTCCACAACAATACTTCTGACTCTCACCTATTCCACAACAATACTTCTGACACTCACCTCCTCCACAACAATGCTTCTGACTTTCACCTACTCCACAACAATACTTCTGACACTCACCTCCTCCAAAACAATACTTCTGACACTCACCTCCTCCACAACAATACTTCTGACACTCACCTCCTCCACAACAATACTTCTGACACTCACCTCCTCCACAACAATACTTCTGACACTCACCTCCTCCACAACAAAACTTCTGACACTCACCTCCTCCACAACAATACTTCTGACACTCACCAGCTCCACAACAATAGTTCTGACACTCACCTCCTCCACAACAATACTTCTGACACTCACCTCCTCCACAACAATACTTCCGACACTCACCTCCTCCACAACAATACTTCTGACACTCACCTCCTCCACAACAATACTTCTGACACTCACCTCCTCCACAACAATACTTCTGACACTCACCTCCTCCACAACAATACTTCTGACACTCACCTCCTCCACAACAATACTTCTGACTCTCACCTCCTCCTCCACAACAATACTTCTGACACCTACTTCCTCCACAACAATACTTCTGACACTCACCTCCTCCACAACAATACTTCTGACACTCACCTCCTCCACAACAATACTTCTGACACTCACTTCCTCCACAACAATACTTCTGACACTCACCTCCTCCAAAACAGTTCTTCTGACACTCACCTCCTCCACAACAATGCTTCTGACACTCACCTCCTCCAAAACAATACTTCTGACACTCACCTCCTCCACAACAATACTTCTGACACTCACCTCCTCCACAACAATACTTCTGAAACTCACCTCCTCCACAACAATACTTCTGACACTCACCTACTCCACAACAATATTTCTGACACTCACCTCCTCCACAACAATACTTCTGACTTTCACCTCCTCCACAACAATACTTCTGACACTCACCTCCTCCACAACAATACTTCTGACACTCACCTAATCCACAACAATACTTCTGACATTCGCCTCCTCCACAACAATGCTTCTGAATCTCACCTCCTCCACAACAATACTTCTGACTTTCACCTACTCCACAACAATAGTTCTGACACTCACCTCCTCCACAACAATACTTCTGACACTCACCTCCTCCACAACAATACTTCCGACACTCACCTCCTCCACAACAATACTTCTGACACTCACCTCCTCCACAACAATACTTCTGACACTCACCTCCTCCACAACAATACTTCTGACACTCACCTCCTCCACAACAATACTTCTGACACTCACCTCCTCCACAACAATACTTCTGACACTCACCTCCTCCACAACAATACTTCTGACTCTCACCTCCTCCACAACAATACTTCTGACACTCACCTCCTCCACAACAATACTTCTGACACTCACCTCCTCCACAACAATACTTCTGACACTCACCTCCTCCACAACAATACTTCTGACACTCACCTCCTCCACAACAATACTTCTGACTCTCACCTCCTCCACAACAATACTTCTGACACTCACCTCCTCCACAACAATACTTCTGACACTCACCTCCTCCACAACAATACTTCTGACACTCACCTCCTCCACAACAATACTTCTGACACTCACCTCCTCCACAACAATACTTCTGACACTCACCTCCTCCACAACAATACTTCTGACACTCACCTCCTCCACAACAATACTTCTGACACTCACCTCCTCCACAACAATACTTCTGACTCTCACCTCCTCCACAACAATACTCCTGACACTCACCTCCTCCACAACAATACTTCTGACACTCACCTCCTCCTCAACAATACTTCTGACACTCACCACCTCCACAACAATACTTCTGACTCTCACCTCCTCCACAACAATACTTCTGACACTCACCTACTCCACAACAATACTTCTGACACTCACCTCCTCCACAACAATACTTCTGACTCTCACCTCCTCCACAACAATACTTCACCTCCTAAACAACAATACTTCTGACACTCACCTCCTCCACAACAATACTTCTGACACTCACCTCCTCCACAACAATACTTCTGACACTCACCTCCTCCACAACAATACTTCTGACTCTCACCTCCTCCACAACAATACTTCTAACTCTCACCTCCTCCACAACAATACTTCTGACACTCACCTCCTCCACAACAATACTTCTGACACTCACCTCCTCCACAACAATACTTCTGACTTTCACCTCCTCCACAACAATACTTCTGACACTAACCTCCTCTACAACAATACTTCTGACACTCACCTAATCCACAACAATACTTCTGACATTCGCCTCCTCCACAACAATTCTTCTGACTCTCACCTCCTCCACAACAATACTTCTGACACTCACCTCCTCCACAACAATAATTCTGACACTCACCTCCTCCACAACAATACTTCTGACACTCACCTCCTCCACAACAATACTTCTGACTCTCACCTCCTCCACAACAATACTTCTGACACTCACCTCCTCCACAACAATACTTCTGACACTCACCTCCTCCACAACAATACTTCTGACACTCACTTACTCCACAACAATACTTCTGACACTCACCTCCTCCACAACAATACTTCTGACATTCACCTCCTCCACAACAATACTTCTGACACTCACCTCCTCCACAACAATACTTCTGACACTCACCTCCTCCACAACAATAATTCTGACACTCACCTGCCTGGCAGCGTGGCTTGCCGTGCACTGAGTGACGTGCCTGGAAGCGTGTCTTGCCATACACTGAGTGGTGTGCCTGGCAGCGTGTCTTGCTATACACTGAGTGATGTGCCTAGCAGTGTGTCTTGCCATGCACTGAGTGGTGTGCCTGGCAGCGTGTCTTGCCATACAATGAATGGTGTGCGTGGCAGCGTGTCTTGCAATGCACTGAGTGGTGTGCCTGGCAGCGTGTCTTGCCATACACTGAGTGGTGTGCCTGGCAGCGTGTCTTGCCATACACTGAGTGGTGTGCCTGGCAGCGTGTCTTGCCATACACTGAGTGATGTGCCTGGCAGCGTGTCTTGCCATACACTGAGTTATGTGCCTAGCAGCTTGTCGTGCCACACACTGAGTGGTGTGCCTGGCAGCGTGTCTTGCCATACTCTGAGTGGTGTGCCTGTCAGCGTGTCTTGCCATGCACAGAGTGGTGTGCCTGGCAGCGTGTCTTGCCATACCCTGAGTGGTGTGCCTGGCAGCATGTCTTGCCATACACTCAGTGGTGTGCCTGGCAGCGTGTCTTGCCATACACTGAGTGGTGTTCCTGGCAGCATGTATTGCCATACACTGAGTGGTGAGCCTGGCAGCGTGTCTTGCCATGCACTGAGTTGTGGGCCTGGCAGCGAGTCTTGCCATGCACTGAGTGAAGTGCCTGGCAGCGTGTCTTGCCATACACTGAGTGTTGTGCCTGGCAGCGTGTCTTGCCATGCACTGACTGGTGTGCCTTGCAGCGTGTCTTGCCATACGCTGAGTGATGTGCCCGGCAGCTAGTCTTGCCATACAGTGAGTGGTGTGCCTAGCAGCGTGTCTTGCCATACACTGAGTGATGTGCCTGGCTTCGTGTCTTCCCATACACTGAATGGTGTGCCTGGCAGCGTGTTTTGCCATACACTGAGTGGTGTGCCTTGCAGCGTGTCTTGCCATACACTGAGTGGTGTGCCTGTCAGCGTGTCTTGCCATACACTGAGTGGTGTGCTTGGCAGCTTGTTTTGCCATACACTGAGTGGTGTGTCTGGCAGCGTGTCTTGCCATGCACAGAGTGGAGTGCCTGGCAGGGTGTCTTGCAATACACTGAGTGGTGTGCCTGGCAGCGTGTCTTGCCATACACTGAGTGGTGTGCCTGGCAGCGTGTTTTGCCATACACTGAGTTGTGTGCATGGCAGCGTGTCTTGCCATACACTGAGTGTTGTGCCTGTCAGCGTGTCTTGCCATACACTGAGTGGTGTGCCTGGCAGCTTGTTTTGCCATACACTGAGTGGTGTGTCTGGCAGCGTGTCTTGCCATACACTGAGCGGTGTGCCTGGCAGCGTGTCTTGCCATACACTGAGTGGTGTGCCTGGCAGCTTGTTTTGCCATACACTGAGTGGTGTGCCTGGCAGCGTGTCTTGCCATGCACAGAGTGGTGTGCCTGGCAGCGTGTCTTGCCATACACTGAGTGATGTGCCTTTACAGCGTGTCTTGCAATGCACTGAGTGGTGTGCCTGGCAGCGTGTCTTTCCATACACTGAGTGGTGTGCCTGGCAGCGTGTTTTGCGATACACTGAGTTGTGTGCCTGGCAGCGTGTCTTGCCATACACTGAGTGATGTGCTTGTCAGCATGTCTTGCCATACACTGAGTAGTGTGCCATGCAGCTTGTTTTGCCATACACTGAGTGGTGTCCCTGGCAGCGTGTCTTGCCATGCACAGAGTGGTGTGCCTGGCAGCTTGTCTTGCCATACAATGAGTGGTGTGCCTGGCAGCGTGTCTTGCCATAAACTGAGTTGTGTGCCTGGCAGCATGTCTTGCCATACACTCAGTGGTGTGTCTGGGAACGTGTCTTGTCATACACTGAGTAGTGTGCCTTGCAGGGTGTCTTGCCATATACTGAGTGGTGTGCCGGGCAGCGTGTCTTGCCATGCACTGAGTTGTGTGCCTGGCAGCGAGTCTTGCCATACACTGAGTGTTGTGCCTTGCAGCGTGTCTTGCCATACACTGAGTGATGTGCCTGGCGGCGTGTCTTGCCATACACTGAGTGGTGTGCCTGGCAGCGAGTCTTGGCATACACTGAGTGGTGTGCCTGGCAGCGTGTTTTGCCATACACTGAGTGTTGTGCCAGGCAGCGTGTCTTGCCATACACTGAGTGGTGTGCCTGTCATCGTGTCTTGCCATACACTGAGTGGTGTGCCTGGCAGCTTGTTTTGCCATACACTGAGTGGTGTACCTGGCATCGTGTCTTGCCATGCACAGAGTGGTGTGCCTGGCAGGGTTGTCTTGCCATACACTGAGTGGTGTGCCTGGCAGCTTGTTTTGCCATACACTGAGTGGTGTGTCTGGCAGCGTGTCTTGCCATACACTGAGCGGTGTGCCTGGCAGCGTGTCTTGCCATACACTGAGTGGTGTGCCTGGCAGCTTGTTTTGCCATACACTGAGTGGTGTGCCTGGCAGCGTGTCTTGCCATGCACAGAGTGGTGTGCCTGGCAGCGTGTCTTGCCATACACTGAGTGATGTGCCTTTACAGCGTGTCTTGCAATGCACTGAGTGGTGTGCCTGGCAGCGTGTCTTTCCATACACTGAGTGGTGTGCCTGGCAGCGTGTTTTGCGATACACTGAGTTGTGTGCCTGGCAGCGTGTCTTGCCATACACTGAGTGATGTGCTTGTCAGCATGTCTTGCCATACACTGAGTAGTGTGCCATGCAGCTTGTTTTGCCATACACTGAGTGGTGTCCCTGGCAGCGTGTCTTGCCATGCACAGAGTGGTGTGCCTGGCAGCTTGTCTTGCCATACAATGAGTGGTGTGCCTGGCAGCGTGTCTTGCCATAAACTGAGTTGTGTGCCTGGCAGCATGTCTTGCCATACACTCAGTGGTGTGTCTGGAAACGTGTCTTGTCATACACTGAGTAGTGTGCCTTGCAGGGTGTCTTGCCATACACTGAGTGGTGTGCCGGGCAGCGTGTCTTGCTATGCACTGAGTTGTGTGCCTGGCAGCGAGTCTTGCCATACACTGAGTGTTGTGCCTTGCAGCGTGTCTTGCCATACACTGAGTGATGTGCCTGGCGGCGTGTCTTGCCATACACTGAGTGGTGTGCCTGGCAGCGAGTCTTGGCATACACTGAGTGGTGTGCCTGGCAGCGTGTTTTGCCATACACTGAGTGTTGTGCCAGGCAGCGTGTCTTGCCATACACTGAGTGGTGTGCCTGTCATCGTGTCTTGCCATACACTGAGTGGTGTGCCTGGCAGCTTGTTTTGCCATACACTGAGTGGTGTACCTGGCAGCGTGTCTTGCCATGCACAGAGTGGTGTGCCTGGCAGGGTTGTCTTGCCATACACTGAGTGGTGTGCCTGGCAGCGTGTTTTGCCATACACTGAGTTGTGTGCATGGCAGCGTGTCTTGCCATACACTGAGTGTTGTGCCTGTCAGCGTGTCTTGACTACACTGAGTGGTGTGCCATGCAGCTTGTTTTGCCATACACTGAGTGGTGTGTCTGGCAGCGTGTCTTGCCATGCACTGAGTGGTGTGCCTGGCAGCGTGTCTTGCCATACACTGAGTGGTGTGAATGGCAGCGTGTCTTGCCATACACTGAGTGGTGTGCCTGTCAGCTTATTTTGCCATACACTGAGTGGTGTGCCTGGCAGCGTGTCTTGCCATGCACAGAGTGATGTGCCTGGCAGCGTGTCTTGCCATACACTGAGTGATGTGCCTTTACAGCGTGTCTTGCAATGCACTGAGTGGTGTGCCAGGCAGCGTGTCTTGCCATACACTGAGTGGTGTGCCTGGCAGCGTGTTTTGCCATACACTGAGTGGTGTGCCTGGCAGCGTGTCCTGCCATACACTGAGTGATGTGCCTGGCAGCGTGTCTTGCCATACACTGAGGGGTGTGCCATGCAGCTTGTTTTGCCATACATTGAGTGGTGTCCCTGGCAGCGTGTCTTGCCATGCACAGAGTGGTGTGCCTGGCAGCGTGTCTTGCCATACACTGAGTGGTGTGCCTGGCAGCGTGTCTTGCCATACACTGAGTGGTGTGATTGGCAGCGTGTCTTGCCATACCTTGAGAGGTGTGCCTGGCAGCGTGTCTTGCCATACTCTGAGTAGTGTGCCTGGCAGCGTGTCTTGCCATACACTGAGTAATGTGCCTGGCAGCGTGTCTTTCCATGCACTGAGTAGTGTGCCTGGCAGCGTGTCTTGCCATACACTGAGTGGTGTTCCTGGCAGCCTGTCTTGCCATACACTGAGTGGTGTGCCTGGCTGCGTTTTTTTTATATGCACTGAGTGATGTGCCTGGCTGCGTCTCTTGAAATACACTGAGTGGTGTGCCTGGCAGCGTGTTTTGCCATGCACTGAGTGATGTGCCTGGCAGCGTGTCTTGCCATGCACTGAGTGATGTGCCTGGCAGGGTGTTTTGCAATACAATGAGTGGTGTGCCTGGCAGCGTGTCTTACCATACACTGAGTGGTGTGTGTGTGTGATGAATGGTTTGAAAAACCGGTTTTTCAAACTATTCATCACAACTGTCAGACACTGCAGCATCATGGGATCTTGTTACAAAGAATTCTTCAACACTTGTTCAAACTTTGGACGAAGACCTACTTCGACTAGTGGATGGTACCACTATGACCCCGCCTCCGCCTGCTTCACCTCACCTCACTACAGTATATAAGCCACGTCTACGGCCCTATGCTGTACATTCTACAAGATTGATTGACTGAATACATCGACTCCAGGGTGAGGGACTGATTACCTCATACTCCCCCTCTCCATACGCCTTCCTCTTTGTATTGGACTGATGAAGCCACTGTGTGGCGAAACGTTTCCTGAATAAAGATTCCCATATGCTGCATAAGTGTCTCAATCTTCAACTGAGTGGTGTGCCTGGCAACGTGTCTTGCCATACACTGAGCGGTGCGCCTGGCAGCGTGTCTTGCCATTCACTGACTGGTGTGCTTAGCAGCGTGTCTTGCCATACACTGAGTGGTGTGCCTGGCAGCGTGTCTTGCCATACACTGAGTGGTGTGCCTAAGAGCGTGTCTTGCCATGCACTGAGTGGTGTGCCTTGCAGCGTGTCTTGCCATACACTGAGTGGTGTGCCTGGCAGCGTGTCTTGCAATACACTGAGTGGTGTGCCTGGCAGCGTGTCTTGCAATACACTGAGTGGTGTGCCTGGCAGCGTGTCTTGCCATACACTGAGAGGTGTGCCTGGCAGCATGTCTTGCCAAGCACTGAATGGTGTGCCTGCCAGCGTGTCTTGCCATAAACTGAGTGGTGTGCTGGCAGCGTTTCTTGCCATACACTGAGTGGTGTGCCTGGAAACGTGTCTTGCCATTCACAAAATGATGTTTCTTGCAGCGTGTCTTGCCATACACTGAGTGGTGTGCCTGGCAGCGTGTCTTGCCATACACTGAGTGGTGTGCCTGGCAGCGAGTTTTGCCATACACTGACTGGTGTGCCTGGCAGCGTGTCTTGCCATTCACTGAGTGATGTGCCTGGCAGCGTGTCTTGCCATACACTGAGTGATGTGCCTAGCAGAGTGTCTTGCCATGCACTGAGTGGTGTGCCTGGCAGCGTGTCTTGCCATACACTGAGTGGTGTGCCTGGCAACGTTTTTTTTTCCATGCACTGAGTGGTGTGCCTGGCTGCGTGTCTTGCCATGCACTGAGTGATGTGCCTGGCAGGGTGTCTGGCAATACACTGAGTGGTGTACTTGGCAGCGTGTCTTGCCATACACTGAGTGGTGTGCCTTGAAGCGTGTCTTGCCATATACTGAGTGGGGTGGCTGGCAGCTTGTGTTGCCATTCACTGAGTGGTGTGCCTGGCAGCGTGCCTTGCCATACACTGAGTGGTGTGCCTGGCAGCGTGTCTTGCCATACATTGACTGATGTGCCTGGCAGCGTGTCTTGCCATACACTGAGTGGTGTGCCTGGCAGCTTGTGTTGCCATACAATGATTGTTGTGCCTGGCAACGTGCCTTGCCATGTACTGAGTGGTGTGCCTGGCAGCGTGTTTTGCCATACACTGAGTGGTTTGCCTGGCATCGTGTCTTGCCATGCATTGAGTGGTGTGCCTGGCAGGTTGTCTTGCCATACACTGGGTGATGTGCCTGGCAGCGTGTCTTGCCATACACTGAGTGATGTGCCTGGCTGCGTGTCTTGCCATACACTGAGTGGTGTGCCTGGGAGCGTGTCTTGCCATACACTGACTGATGAGCCTAGCAGCGTGTCTTGCCATATACTGAGTGGTGTGCCTTGAAGCGTGTCTTGCCATATACTGAGTGGTGTGCCTGGCAGCTTGTGTTGCCATACACTGAGTGGTGTGCCTGGCAACGTGTCTTGCCATACACTAACTGATGTGCCTGGCAGCGTGTCTTGCCATGCACTGAGTGATCTGCCTGGCAGCGTGTCTTGCCATTCACTGACTGGTGTGCCTTGCAGCGTGTCTTGCCATACGCTGAGTGGTGTGCCTAAGCGTGTGTTGCCATACACTGAGTGATGTGCCTGGCGGCGTTTATTGCCATACACTGTGTGGAGTGCTTTGCAGCGTGTCTTGCCATGGTCTGAGTGGTGTGCCTGGCAGCGTGTCTTGCCATACACTGAGTGGTGTGCCTGGCAGCGTGTCTTGCCATACACTGAGTGGTGTGCCTGGCAGCGTGTCTTGCCATACACTGAGTGGTGTGCCTGGCAGCGTGTCTTGCCATACACTGAGTGGTGTGCCTGGCAGCGTGTCTTGCCATACACTGAGTGGTGTGATTGGCAGCGTGTCTTGCCATACCTTGAGAGGTGTGCCTGGCAGCGTGTCTTGCCATATTCTGAGTAGTGTGCCTGGCAGCGTGTCTTGCCATACACTGAGTGATGTGCCTGGCAGCGTGTCTTTCCATGCACTGAGTGGTGTGCCTGGCAGCGTGTCTTGCCATACACTGAGTGGTGTTCCTGGCAGCATGTCTTGCCATACACTGAGTGGTGTGCCTGGCAGCGTTTTTTTATATGCACTGAGTGATGTGCCTGGCTGCGTCTCTTGAAATACACTGAGTGGTGTGCCTGGCAGCGTGTCTTGCCATGCACTGAGTGATGTGCCTGGCAGGGTGTCTTGCAATACAATGAGTGGTGTGCCTGGCAGCGTGTCTTACCATACACTGAGTGGTGTGTGTGTGATGAATGGTTTGAAAAACCGGTTTTTCAAACCATTCATCACAACTGTCAGACACTGCAGCATCATGGGATCTTGTTACAAAGAATTCTTCAACACTTGTTCAACATTTGGACGAAGACCTACTTCGACTAGTGGATGGTACCACTATGATCCCGCCTCCGCCTGCTTCACCTCACCTCACTACAGTATATAAGCCACGTCTACGGCCCTATGCTGTACATTCTACAAGATTGATGGACTGAACATATCGACTCCAGGTTGAGGGACTGATGACCTCATACTCCTCCTCTCCATACGCCTTCCTCTTTGTATTGGACTGATGAAGCCACTGTGTGGCGAAACGTTTCCTGAATAAAGATTCCCATATGCTGCGTAAGTGTCTCAATCTTCAACTGAGTGGTGTGCCTGGCAACGTGTCTTGCCAAACACTGAGCGGTGCGCCTGGCAGCGTGTCTTGCCATTCACTGACTGGTGTGCCTAGCAGCGTGTCTTGCCATACACTGAGTGGTGTGCCTATCAGCGTGTTTTGCCATCCACTGAGTGGTATGCCTGGCAGCGTGTCTTGTCATACGCTGAGTGATGTGCCTGGCAGCGTGTCTTGCCATTCACTGAGTGGTGTGTCTGGAAGCATGTCTTGCCATACACTGAGTGGTGTGCCTGGCAGCTTGTCTTGCCGTAAACTGAGTGGTGTGCCTGGCAGCGTGTCTTGCCATGCACTGAATTGTGTGCTTGGCAGCGTGTCTTGCCATGCACTGAGTTTTGTGCCTGATAGCGTCTCTTGCCATACACTGAATGGTGTCCCTGGCAGCGTGTCTTGCCACACACTGGGTGGTGTGCCTGGTAGCGTGTCTTGCCATACACTGAGTGGTGTTCCTGGCAGTGAATCTTGCTGTACACTGAGTGGTGTGCCTGGCAGCGTGTCTTGCCATACACTGAGTGGTGTTCCTGGCAGGGAATCTTGCTGTACACTGAGTGGTGTGCTTGGCAGCGTGTCTTGCCATGCACTGAGTGATGTGCCTGGCAGCGTGTCTTGCCATACACTGAATGGTGTCCCTGGCAGCGTGTCTTGCCACACACTGGGTGGTGTGCCTGGTAGCGTGTCTTGCCATACACTGAGTGGTGTTCCTGGCAGTGAATCTTGCTGTACACTGAGTGGTGTGCCTGGCTGCGTGTCTTGCCATACACTGAGTGGTGTTCCTGGCAGTGAGTCTTGCTGTACACTGAGTGGTGTGCCTGGCAGCGTGTCTTGCCATTCACTGAGTGTTGTGCCTGGCAGCGTGTCTTGCCATACACTAGGTGGTGTGCCTGGCAGCGTGTCTTGCCATACACTGAGTGGTTTGCCTGGCAGCTTGTGTTACCATACACTGAGTGATGTGCCTGGCAGCGTGTCTTGCCATACACTGAGTGATGTGCCTGGCAGCGTGTCTTGCCATACACTGAGTGGTGTGCTTGCAGCGTGTCTTGCCATGCACTGAGTTTTGTGCCTGGCAGCGTGTCTCGCCATACACTGAGTGAAGTGCCTGGCAGCGTGTCTTGCCATACACTGAGTGATGTGCCTGGCAGCGTGTCTTGCCATACACTGAATTATGTGCCTGGCAGCGTGTCTTGCTATACACTGAGTGGTGTGCCTGGCAGCGTGTCTTGCCATACACTGAGTTGTGTGCCTGGCCGCGTGTCTTGCCATCACTGAGTGCTGTTCTTGGCATCGTGTCTTGCCATGCCCTGAGTGATGTGCCTGGAAGCGTGTCTTGCCATACACTGATTGGTGCGCTTGGCAGCGTGTCTTGCCATGCTTTGAGTGATGTGCCTGGCAGCGTGTCTTGTCATACAATGAGTGGTGTGCCTGGCAACGTATCTTGCCATACACTGAGTGATGTGCCTGGCAGCGTGTCTTGCCATTCACTGAGTGGTGTGCCTGGCAGCGTGTCTTGCTATACACTGAGTGGTGTGCCTTGCAGCGTGTCTTGCCATACACTGAGTGGTGTGCCTGGCAGCGTGTCTTGCCATACACTGAGTGGTGTTCCTGGCAGCGTGTCTTGCCATGCATTGAGTGGTGTGGCTGGCAGCGTGTCTTGCCATGCACTGAGTGGTGTGGCAGCGTGTCTTGCCATACACTGAGTGGTGTGCCTTGCAGCGTGTCTTGCCATACACTGAGTGGTGTGCCTTGCAGCGTGTCTTGCCATACACTGAGTGGTGTGGCAGCGTGTCTTGCCATACACTGAGTGGTGTGCCTGGCAGCGTGTCTTGCAATACAATGAGTGGTGTGCCTGGCAGCGTGTCTTGAAATACACTGAGTGGTGTGCCTGGCATCGTGTCTTGCCATACACTGAGTGGTGTGTCTGGCAGCGTGTCTTGCCATACACTGAGTGGTGTGCCTGGCAGCGTGTCTTGCCATACACTGAGTGGTGTGCCTGGCAGCGTGTCTTGCCATACACTGAGTGGTGTGCCTGGCAGCGTGTCTTGCCATACACTGAGTGGTGTGCCTGGCAGCGTGTCTTGCCATACACTGAGTGGTGTGCCTTGCAGCGTGTCTTGCCATACACTGAGTGGTGTGCCTGGCAGCGTGTCTTGCCATACACTGAGTGGTGTGCCTGGCAGCGTGTCTTGCCATACACTGAGTGGTGTGCCTGGCAGCGTGTCTTGCCATACACTGATTGGTGTGCCTTGCAGCGTGTCTTGCCATACACTGAGTGGTGTGCCTGGCAGCGTGTCTTGCCATACACTGAGTGGTGTGCCTTGCAGCGTGTCTTGCCATACACTGAGTGGTGTGCCTGGCAGCGTGTCTTGCCATACACTGAGTGGTGTTCCTGGCAGCGTGTCTTGCCATACACTGAGTGGTGTTCCTGGCAGCGTGTCTTGCCATACACTGAGTGGTGTGCCTGGCAGCGTGTCTTGCCATACACTGAGTGGTGTGCCTGGCAGCGTGTGTGTCAGACGCCAGGCACTGCAATAGCATGATTTAATGGAATAGTATGCATTATGTCTTTATAGCCTAATTATTCAGGAATCAGCTTAACTTTATGGACGGAGGTGATCCGCGTCTCATGGTCCTGCAGGTGGATCAGTTTATTGTAGGTCGACGTCACTCAACCTTCCAGCTTCACCTCACATACTGATGAAGCTTTAGTGGTATCTGAGGAATTGTTTACATTTTTCATATTGTTAAGCAGCGGGAAATTAATTATGATCCTCGTTCATTATTGTGCACCAGTCTTGTGTTTATACAGGGATTTATTACTGTGCACCAGTCTTGTGTTTATACAGGGATTTATTACTGTGCACCAGTCTTGTGTTTATACTGGGATTTATTACTGTGCACCAGTCTTGTGTTTATACAGGGATTTATTACTGTTCACCAGTCTTGTGTTTATACAGGGATTTATTACTGAGCACCAGTCTTGTGTTTATACAGGGATTTATTACTGCGCACCAGTCTTGTGTTTATACAGGGATTTATTACTGAGCACCAGTCTTGTGTTTATACAGGGATTTATTACTGTGCACCAGTCTTGTGTTTATACAGGGATTTATTACTGCCCACCAGTCTTGTGTTTATTCAGGGATTTATTACTGTGCATCAGTCTTGTGTTTATACAGGGATTTATTACTGCGCACCAGTCTTGTGTTTATACAGGGATTTATTACTGTGCACCAGTCTTGTGTTTATATAGGGATTTATTACTGCCCACCAGTCTTGTGTTTATACACGGATTTATTACTGTGCATCAGTCTTGTGTTTATACACGGATTTATTACTGCCCACCAGTCTTGTGTTTATATAGGGATTTATTACTGCGCACCAGTCTTGTGTTTATATAAGGATTTATTACTGCCCACCAGTCTTGTGTTTATATAGGGATTTATTACTGCCCACCAGTCTTGTGTTTATTTAGGGATTTATTACTGCGCACCAGTCTTGTGTTTATATAGGGATTTATTACTGCTCACCAGTCTTGTGTTGATATAGGGATTTATTACTGCCCACTAGTCTTGTGTTTATATAGGGATTTATTACTGCCCACCAGTCTTGTGTTTATATAGGGATTTATTACTGTGCACCAGTCTTGTGTTTATATAGGGATTTATTACTCTGCATCAGTCTTGTGTTTATGTAGGGATTTATTACTGTGCATCAGTCTTGTGTTTATATAGGGATTTATTACTGTGTATCAGTCTTGTGTTTATATAGGGACTTGTTACTGTGCATCAGTCTTGTGTTTGTATAGGGATTTATTATTGTGCATCAGTCTTGTGTTTATATAGGGATTTATTATTGTGCATCAGTCTTGTGTTTATATAGGGATTTATTATTGTGCATCAGTCTTGTGTTTATATAGGGATTTATTATTGTGCATAGGTCTTGTGTTTATATAGGGATTTATTATTGTGCATCAGTCTTGTGTTTATATAGGGATTTATTATTGTGCATCAGTCTTGTGTTTATATAGGGATTTATTACTGTGCATCAGTCTTGTATTTATATAGAGATTTATTATTGTGCATCAGTCTTGTGTTTATATAGGGATTTATTATTGTGCATCAGTCTTGTGTTTTGTGTAGGGATTTATTACTGTGCACAAGTCTTGTGTTTATATAGGGATTTATTACTCTGCATCAGTCTTGTGTTTATGTAGGGATTTATTACTCTGCATCAGTCTTGTGTTTATGTAGGGATTTATTACTGTGCATCAGTCTTGTGTTTATATAGGGATTTATTACTGTGTATCAGTCTTGTGTTTATATCTTGATTTGTTACTGTGCATCAGTCTTTTGTTTATATAGGGATTTATTACTGTGCATCAGTCTTGTGTTTATATAGAGATTTATTATTGTGCATCAGTCTTGTGTTTATATAGGGATTTATTACTGTGCATCAGTCTTGTGTTTATGTAGGGATTTATTATTGTGCATCAGTCTTGTGTTTATATAGGGATTTATTATTGTGCATCAGTCTTGTGTTTATATAGAGATTTATTATTTTGCATCAGTCTTGTGTTTATATAGGGATTTATTATTGTGCATCAGTCTTGCGTTTATATAGGGATTTTTTACTGTGCATCAGTCTTGTGTTTATATAGGGATTTATTACTGTGCATCAGTCTTGTGTTTATATAGGGATTTATTACTGTGCATCAGTCTTGTGTTTATATAGGGATTTATTATTGTGCATCAGTCATGTGTTTATATAGGGATTTATTACTGTGTATCAGTCTTTTGTTTATATAGGGATTTATTATTGTGCATCAGTCTTGTGTTTATATAGGGATTTATTATTGTGCATCAGTCTTGTGTTTATATAGGGATTTATTACTGTGTATCAGTCTTTTGTTTATATAGGGATTTATTATTGTGCATCAGTCTTGTGTTTATATAGGGATTTATTATTGTGCATCAGTCATGTGTTTATATAGGGATTTATTACTGTGCATCAGTCTTGTGTTTATATAGGGATTTATTATTTTGCTTCAGTCTTGTGTTTATATAGGGATTTATTATTGTGCATCAGTCTTGTGTTTATATAGGGATTTATTATTGTGCATCAGTCTTGTGTTTATATAGGGATTTATTATTGTGCATCAGTCTTGTGTTTATATAGGGATTTATTATTGTGCATCAGTCTTGTGTTTATATAGGGATTTATTACTCTGCATCAGTCTTGTGTTTATATAGGGATTTATTATTGTGCATCAGTCTTGTGTTTATGTAGAGATTTATTATTGTGCATCAGTCTTGTGTTTATATAGGGATTTATTACTGTGCATCAGTCTTGTGTTTATATAGGGATTTATTATTTTGCTTCAGTCTTGTGTTTATATAGGGATTTATTATTGTGCATCAGTCTTGTGTTTATATAGGGATTTATTATTGTGCATCAGTCTTGTGTTTATATAGGGATTTATTATTGTGCATCAGTCTTGTGTTTATATAGGGATTTATTATTGTGCATCAGTCTTGTGTTTATATAGGGATTTATTACTCTGCATCAGTCTTGTGTTTATATAGGGATTTATTATTGTGCATCAGTCTTGTGTTTATGTAGAGATTTATTATTGTGCATCAGTCTTGTGTTTATATAGGGATTTATTACTGTGCATCAGTCTTGTGTTTATATAGAGATTTATTACTGTGCATCAGTCTTGTGTTTATATAGGGATTTATTACTGTGCATCAGTCTTGTGTTTATATAGGGATTTATTACTGTGCATCAGTCTTGTGTTTATATAGGGATTTATTACTGTGCATCAGTCTTGTGTTTATATAGGGATTTATTATTGTGCATCAGTCATGTGTTTATATAGGGATTTATTACTGTGTATCAGTCTTTTGTTTATATAGGGATTTATTATTGTGCATCAGTCTTGTGTTTATATAGGGATTTATTATTGTGCATCAGTCTTGTGTTTATATAGGGATTTATTACTGTGTATCAGTCTTTTGTTTATATAGGGATTTATTATTGTGCATCAGTCTTGTGTTTATATAGGGATTTATTATTGTGCATCAGTCATGTGTTTATATAGGGATTTATTACTGTGCATCAGTCTTGTGTTTATATAGGGATTTATTATTTTGCTTCAGTCTTGTGTTTATATAGGGATTTATTATTGTGCATCAGTCTTGTGTTTATATAGGGATTTATTATTGTGCATCAGTCTTGTGTTTATATAGGGATTTATTATTGTGCATCAGTCTTGTGTTTATATAGGGATTTATTATTGTGCATCAGTCTTGTGTTTATATAGGGATTTATTACTCTGCATCAGTCTTGTGTTTATATAGGGATTTATTATTGTGCATCAGTCTTGTGTTTATGTAGAGATTTATTATTGTGCATCAGTCTTGTGTTTATATAGGGATTTATTACTGTGCATCAGTCTTGTGTTTATATAGGGATTTATTATTTTGCTTCAGTCTTGTGTTTATATAGGGATTTATTATTGTGCATCAGTCTTGTGTTTATATAGGGATTTATTATTGTGCATCAGTCTTGTGTTTATATAGGGATTTATTATTGTGCATCAGTCTTGTGTTTATATAGGGATTTATTATTGTGCATCAGTCTTGTGTTTATATAGGGATTTATTACTCTGCATCAGTCTTGTGTTTATATAGGGATTTATTATTGTGCATCAGTCTTGTGTTTATGTAGAGATTTATTATTGTGCATCAGTCTTGTGTTTATATAGGGATTTATTACTGTGCATCAGTCTTGTGTTTATATAGAGATTTATTACTGTGCATCAGTCTTGTGTTTATATAGGGATTTATTACTGTGCATCAGTCTTGTGTTTATATAGAGATTTATTATTGTGCATCAGTCTTGTGTTTATATAGAGATTTATTACTGTGCATCAGTCTTGTGTTTATATAGGGATTTATTATTGTGCATCAGTCTTGTGTTTATATAGAGATTTATTATTGTGCATCAGTCTTGTGTTTATATAGGGATTTATTATTGTGCATCAGTCTTGTGTTTATATAGGGATTTATTACTGTACATCAGTCTTGTGTTTATATAGGGATTTATTACTGTGCATCAGTCTTGTGTTTATATAGGGATTTATTACTGTGCATCAGTCTTGTGTTTATATAGGGATTCTCTTAGTAGGTCTTGTTTAAGCTTAATAGTTTTAGTAAAATAATTTATTAGCCGCAATAAACCTTTGTTTATTACTTTTGCCTTAATGGGATTTTTTTTGCCCTAAATACACAAAGATCTGCACTTATATCTTCATGTTATTTGTTTGGTCACATATAAACTTTTGTCTTTATTTAGAACCTTCACTTTTTTTTTTGTCCAAGTTCAGAGATGATCGTGTGATCTTTATGGGGATTTTTTGTCGCATGTAAATAAGTGTATTAATAGCCGTCAAGGGATTTTTGTCTCATGTAGACAGATGCTTATAATTAGCACCTTAACATGATATTTTGTCCCAATTATACAGAAGTAGACTTAGGTCACATTATCGACCATTATCTACTTGTTTGTTCACCTACGAGCTTTCAGTCGACTTACATCAAACTTAGCATTTTATTATATATTTCCTCTACTAGTGCACTCAAGATCTGTCAGAAGACTTATTAGTCTATTTGTAATTTCATTAATCAAGTAATATTTTATCCTATGAATGGTTTTCATGTATTTATACTGGCAAGTAGCACAACAACACGTTAAACTTGGTTCCCTCAATTATATTTTCGGGCAACTCTGGTATTTTACATAAATCCAAGATGGCCGCAGGTCCTTATCTTGAATATTTAATTATTGATCCATTTGTCGTATAAAGATGTCTATTACCTATTGTATGGGTTTTATGGTGTGTGGAATCCATTTTTTTTTCAAATTAAATTCTTAATCTTGAATTAAAATGAGGTTAAATTTAACCTCTCTGGGGAAAATGAATGGAAAACTGTACTAAACCGTAATTTATATTATTCATTCAGTGAAATGAAGACACACATGAAGACACACAGTCCCTCAGCATTGAGTCGATTTATTTATTTATTTATTTATTTATTTATTTCCAATTTGTGCACACATACAGAGGTACAAAAAAAATACAGATAAGAGCAGTATGCCAAAGCCACTTATACTATGCATAGCATTACGGGCTGGCTTAAAATTAACTTAAGATTAACTAAGCAATGATTATTATTATTATTATAATCAAAAAGAAGCGCTAAGCCACAAGGACTATACAGCGCTGCTACTAAGCAATGATGAAATCAGTGATAAAACATTAATGTAAACAGATAACTATAAAGCACAAGTGAGTATTACAAAGACAGGTCATATGGTTGCATTCAGTTAGGTAGTGATTCTGTTAGGTAGTGTATTTAAAAAATAATAAAGTTAGATTGGGTTTTAGGTTTAACATTTATGTGATATAATTGTCGATGTGGTCAGTCCTTCAATCTTGAAAAGAATACAGAATATGTGCGAAGGAGTAGCTTATATACTGTAGTCAGGAGAGGTGCAGCAGTCGTAGGTGGTATCACATTTGTCCAGTGTTGAAGTAGGTCGTGCCCAAGGGTTAGGCAAGTGAAGAATTCCCAAGTATTAAGATCCCAAGAAGTTGCAACTTCTTGGGATCTTAATACTTGGGAATTCTTCGTTTGCCTAGCCCTTGGGCACGACCTACTTCCACATTGGGCAAATGTGACACCACCTACGACTGCTGTCCCTCACCTGTCTACGGTTTATAAGCTGCTTCTCCGCTCATATGCCGTATTCTATTCAAGATTGATGGACTGACCACATCGACTCTAGGCTGAGGGACTGATTACCTCATTCTCCTCCTGTTCTTCAAGTTTCTCCTTTGTATGGACTGATGAAGCCACTGTGTGGCGAAACGTTTCCTCAATAAAGATACCCAAGAGTTGCACATCTGTCTAATTCAACAACATGTCGGTTCTCTGAACCATTCATCTATAAGCAAGCTAGATATCTCAAAGGCGATGGGGCCGGATAACATCTCTCCATGGGTCCTGAGAGAGGTGTCAGTATAGCTACTGAATTCCCCATACTTATACTTGTGTAGTATATTGTAGATCGTATCATCCATGCATATATTTAGGCTCTCTTTCAGTAGGCTCAGTGACTAGTATGTGTGACGTCACGTGATGCTGTTGTGCGCTCGTCCTCGTCCTCAGTTCTCCACGCATAGGCCTAGAAACAGGACAGGCAGTTTGGGCTCTCCCCTCTCATACTCTGCTAATATATGTGTTACCATCCAACGACTGTGTTTAACTTCAACCATCACATCTCCACGAACCCCTTTCTACAAATGGTGGCAGTCATGTTACGTATGTCGTCTCGACAGAGGGAGCAGAGGTGCTATATGTACCATCTTCAACACATCTATCGAAACAGGGCGACTACCTGAGGTATGGAATACGGCAGACATAGTCCCAATATTTAAAAAAAGAGACAGACACTAAGCATTAAACTACAGACCAGTGTCACTGACATGTACAGTATGCAAAGTCATGGAGAAGATTATCAGGAGAAGAGTGGCGGGGCACGTAGAAAAGAGTGAGCTTATCAACGACAACCAGCACGGTTTCAGGGATGAGAAATCCTGTGTCACAAACTCCCTGAAGTTCTATGACAAGATGACAGCAGTAAGACAAGAGAGAAAGAGAGAAAGGTGGGTAGATTGCATTTTTTTGGACTGTAAGAAGGCGTTTGACACAGTTCCACACAAGAGATTAATGCAAAAGCTGGAGGACTAGGCAGAGATAGGGAAGACACTGCAAAGGATCAGGGAATTCTTGTCAGGAAGACAGCAGCGAGTCATGGTACGTGGCGAGGTGTCAGAGTGTGCGCCTGTGACGAGTGTGGTTCCACAGGGGTCAGTCCTGGGACCAGTGCTGTTTCTGGTATTTGTGAACGACATGACGGAAGGAATAGACTCTGAAGTGTCCCTTTTTGCAGATGATGTGAAGTTGATGAGAATAATTCATTCGGATGAGAACCAGGCAGAACTACAAAGGGATCTGGACAGGCTGCAGGCCTTGTCCAGCAACTGGCTTCTGGAGTTCAACCTCATCAAGTGCAAAGTCATGATGATTGGGGAAGGGCAAAGAAGACCGCAGACGGAGCACAGTCTAGGGGGGGGGAGAGACCACAAATCTCACTCAAGTAAAAGGACCTTGGGGTGAGTATAACACCAGGCACATCTCCTGAGGCGCTCATCGACCAAATAGCTGCTGCAGCATACGGGCGACTAGCATACCTAAGACTAGCATTCCGACTTTTCAATAAGATATCGTTCAGGACCCTGTACACCGTGTGCGTTAGACTAATATTTGAGTATGCAGTACCAGTTTGGAACCCACACCTAGCCAAGCACGTAAGGAAATTAGAGAAAGTGCAAAGTTTGCAACAAGACTAGTCCCGGAGCTAAGGAGCATGTACTACGAGAAGAGGGTTAGGGAAACTGACCTGACGAAAGTCAGCTGCCTCCATCACTCCTCTACTCCAGACACTCAGCTGCCTCCATCACTCCTCTACTCCAGACACTCAGCTGCCTCCATCACTCCTCTACTCCAGACACTCAGCTGCCTCCATCACTCCTCTACTCCAGACACTCAGCTGCCTCCATCACTCCTCTACTCCAGACACTCAGCTGCCTCCATCACTCCTCTGCTCCAGACACTCAGCTGCCTCCATCACTCCTCTACTCCAGACACTCAGCTGCCTCCATCACTCCTCTACTCCAGACACTCAGCTGCCTCCATCACTCCTCTACTCCAGACAGCTGACACTGGCATGGTGCTCCTCACCACAAGAACTGTTCAGTAATTCATCAGGTCGCCTGACTCCATCAGGAAGACAATCACAGCACGAGTTTAGATCATTGCATGGGAAGGATGCAATTGCATTTAAATAGGGAAGGCAACCAGAGACTTAGACACAACTATAGAAATATTATTGTTTGTAGAATAGATAGATGATACATGGAATGTACGTGTACATGGAATGTACGTGTACATGGAATGTACGTGTACATGGAATGTACGTGTACATGGAATGTACGTGTACATGGAATGTACGTGTACATGGAATGTACGTGTACAGGACCGCAACACATGCACATCTTATGAACTTTAATTTTTGTTAATAATGTTGGTAGAATTACCAACATTATGTTAGGTAAGAGAACACAAGTGCAACTAATGCGACATTTTGTTGTGGCAACGGATTGATAAAGTTCCTGGTGAGCGAAACGTTGCCACAATAAAATGTCACATTAGTGTAGATGTTTGTTCCTGGGGATTAGGATTTTTTTTTCAACAAGTCTGCCGTCTCCCACCGAGGCAGGGTGACCCAAAAAGAAAGAAAATCCTCCCCCCAAAAATACTTTTATCATCATTCAACACTTTCACCTCACTCACACATAATCACTGTTTTTGCAGAGGTGCTCAGAAATTATTGCTGTTAATATATGTGTCCGGTAGGTGTTTTGATGATCTGGAATCCTTGTTTGGAGATACTGTACTGTTTTCTCTAAGTATCTCCTATCACCAGTTCTACATGGAAGAGAGAGAGAGAGAGAGAGAGAGAGAGAGAGAGCGAGAGCGAGAGAGGGGGGGGAGGGAGGTTCCGTAGTAATGAGCTGCCAACTACACACACCAGGGAAATTTTAATTAACAACAGTGAGTGGGAAGGACTTAATGATGGTAGCAGAGGGCGTCCCCCTCACCTCTCACCTCACCTCTCACCTCACCTCTCACCTCACCTCTCACCTCACCTCTCCTCAAACATGAATAAACACATGAAGTAAAAAGAATTAAAATAACGACATAGGAAAAAGTGGAGAGTTACCATTCAGGAAGGACACTAGGCCTCTCAAGAACACAAGAATAAAAGAGCACAGCAGTAGGCCTATAGGCTCATGCCAGACATGTCCAACTCACACCACTTCTTCCAATGTTCTCGCTTCAGTGATGCATGTTTGTTCCTCCCATTAGAAACTATTGTTAAGCCAGCACTTCCCTAAATGCTTTCTAAATCTAGATTTGTCTAACCTGAATTCATTGTTGTGAATTTTAAATTGGTTGGAGATTTTCAACACATTAAAGCCAAGTCTGTAATATGGAGACCAGAACTAAACAACATAATCTGAATGAGACCTTACATAAAACTGAAGTATTATCTGAGAACTCCCACTGTTTATACTTTTTGATATGAAACGAAGAATTCTGTTGGCAGTATTGTGATCACTTATGCACAGTTGTCGTGGTTTTTGTTTACTACTAAACACAACTTCCAAATTTTTCTCGCATTCTGTTTGTTTCGGATCTACATTATTTACTTCATAGTTGATGAATTGTGCACATGTGCAGCATCTGGGCAGAACTGTAGGACAGGAAGCAATCAGTTCCTCAGTCAAAGTGATTTTATTTTTCCAGGAATAGAACCTTATTATGTTTGTCTATATTAATCCTCCGACCACTGCCTCAACCTATCCAGATCTTCCTGCAGCTCTCTAGTGTCTTCATCAGAATGTGTTTGACATGTTTCAGCAACATCGGCAAACTTACTCTCGTTGCGCTATTTATTTCCTCATCTATGTAGTTTATGTTTATTGTGAACAGCAAGGACCCCGGTACTGGCCCCTGGGGAACAGCACTTTTGACGACTCACCATTCAGATTTCTCCCCACTCATGTAAACTCTGTAATAATGTGGGTGGAATTACCGACAATATGTTAGGTAAGAGGACACAAGTGCAACTGATGTGACATTTTATTGTGGCAACCACAAGTACTACTACTACTACTACTACTACTACTGTTACTACTATTTCCACCACCACGATTACCTGCAAGGAATATATTATGTTTTGTACCTCACTCTGTGGCTACATAAACCTCTGTGTGTCCCTGTATTGTTTATAAGGTTGACAAAGCTCCTGGAGAGCGGAACGTTACCACAATAAAAGTCACATTAATTGCACTTGTGTCCTATTACCTAACATATAAACTCCGTTGCCTCTCCTTCAACAATACCTCTGCCTAGAAGATAATTTCTAAGCCTATTTCATCTGCCTCTTCTTTCTTCAACAGTCTCCTGCGTGAAACTCTATCAAAGGCTTTAATGAAGCTTTGCACACCGTATCATATCCATGGTCTAAGGCCTCAAATACCTTGGTATGGGGCATTAATGCTCCATTTATCTTCTAGACGATAAGGACACAAAAGCCTTAATTGGAAATTTCATCGAGATAACGGCTCGACTTCACAGCAGACTTTTCCGAGTCGACAAACTGTCATGGAAAAACTTTATGTACAGCCAAAACAATGATGAATTAAATATATGTGAAACACCTGAGGTAGCTTTATTCTGAAGACGTTTCGTCAACCAGTGGGTTATTCAATTCAATACGAAGCTTATTACAGTGACTGGAGACAACAGAAGAGGATATAGTCAATCCTTCAGTGTGGAAGGTGCTCGTTACCTTGGTCGTGATGAATCGTGGTTTTGCACATGTGTCTAATTCATCAACTTGTCGGTATTGTATACTGTTAATACCGCGATGGGAGAAACGCTGTCTGAATGAAGTTTCCTGTTATTGTTCTTGTGTCTTTATCATCAATAGCTCATTGGTATTCCCATACCAGCTACTGTTACACAGGAACTTTGACAGCGACTGCTGAAGTATCATCTTAGGACATGAAATACGTAGAGTGCAACATTCTACAAGACATTCCAAGGCACAGGTAA
This sequence comes from Cherax quadricarinatus, assembly GCF_038502225.1. Classification (NCBI taxonomy): domain Eukaryota; kingdom Metazoa; phylum Arthropoda; class Malacostraca; order Decapoda; family Parastacidae; genus Cherax; species Cherax quadricarinatus. Next base: position 30,907,559 of record NC_091303.1, on the reverse strand, counting down.
AGCTAACAGTCATCTGGCTACCTTCTACCAGCATAAAGCAGCCACAGACCAGCATAGACTAGCAGAGACTAGCCACAGACCAGCACAGACTAGCCACAGACCAGCACAGACTAGCCACAGACCAGCACAGACTAGCCACAGGTCACATCAAACCACACCTCTAGAGTGTAACAATCCGGCCCTGCTATGGTAGCCTTCATATTATAAATCATAAATAATATCGTCGTAGATGACTGGTATACAATACCAACAAGAGGAAGAATTAGATACGTGTCTAATTCTTTATACACAATATCGACAAATAAGACATATATTTAACATTAGGCATTTTTATTGATCAAAATTATCGCCTGTGCTGCAGGCAACGTCAATCGAATAAAGAGATGAATTACAATCCTGAAAGACGGTAGACGACGGGGAGAGGTATCATTAGGTAATCCGTCCCTCAGCCTCGACTAACGCAGGCGAAATGTTTTGTCAGTTAAGGCACCTAGTGTTGCGCATGAGTATAGTAGCGTTGCTTCTACTACCAGCCACTATTGAAACCAACATTTTACCACACACAGAGTCCAAGAATAAGCACTAGTAGCTGCTGCAAACTTGGAATCAGACAGAATCCCCTACAACATCTAGTTGACCCAAGCCTGCACCAGATCAAGCAAGTTCAACTTGCAGAGTAAAACGACATTTCATTCCGTTCTCCACACAACACCTCTTACTATGAACTCCCAAAACTCTCACACAAAACTCGCAGGACGTCCCTCCAACAAAGAAATCCAATGCGACTATACAAAACTAAAAACCCTGAGAAATCTAGCACAAAAACAAGGAGAATTGGGTCTCCCCTGACCCCAGGTATGTGACCTCACACCGGAAACACGACAATACACCAGCAATGGGGGGGGGGGGTGCTGGGGGTAAGCACCCTCGACCGCAACTCTCTCCTACTCTAAATAAAAGACCTCAAGAGTGACGATGCTGGGGACTTCCTGGGCACCGCAGCGTCGGCCAACTACCTACCTAACTCACCACGGGGATATTAAAGTGAATGTTCTCACAGTGAAGTGGAGCAGCTGCTGCTACTCCAGAGAAAGTGACCTTCACACACGCTGACTTAATGATGCTCAAGATCTCTCCAGCCAAGAAATTGGAGGTGTCTTCCAAATCCTTGAATCAAACCCATCGAGGCGTTGACTTAATCCAAGTTTAGCGCTTCCTCGTGGATATATTAATAATAATAATAATAATAATAATAATAATAATAATAATAATAATAATAATAATAATAATAATAATAATAATAACAATAACAATAATATTAGTAATATAAATAATAATAATAGGAATAATAATAATAATAATAATAATAATAATAATAATAATAATAATAATAATAATAATAATAATAATAATAATAACAATTATAATATTGCAGAGAGAGAGATGTCCGCGAATAAACTGCATTTCAACGGTGTAGACATCACAGGTCTCCTGGAGCCCAGCGCCCTCTATAATGAAACTAAGAGAGAAGACTCATAGATCAACCAGGGTTATGACAACCAAGAACTGCCATGTCAGGGTTATGACAACCAAGATCTGCCATGCCAAGGTTATGACAACCAATATCTGCCATGCCAGGGTTATGACAACCAAGATATGCCATGCCAGGGTTATGACAACCAATATCTGCCATGCCAGGGCTATGACAACAAAGATCTGCCATGCCAGGGTTATGACAACAAAGATCTGCCATGCCAGGGTTACGACAACCAAGATATGCCATACCAGGGTTATGACAACCAAGATCTGCCATGCCACATGATGCAACTTCCCAACAGTTCAAAGAACAACTGTCAAAAATCGACTCCTGTCTGGACAACTTTCCAGCCCCATCCCCAAACATCTTGCTGCTTGCTGACTTCAGTCTAAGACACACAAAATGGAAGAATATAGCAAATAATGTCGTAGCAGAAATAATCCCTGGAGGTAGCTCAGATGAAAGGTCACACACACACGAGCTGCTGAATTTCTGCAACAAACACACCCTAAGTCAGCAGATAGTGGAGCAACAAGACTGGAGAACACACTAGATCTTATTTTCACAAATAATGAGGAACTGGTAAGGAATATAACAATATCAAAAACAACAAATTCTGATCACAGTCTAATCAAAGTCCAGACTTGCATGCACAGGAGTCCTGATCGGCAAGATGCATACAGTTATGAGGGTATCTTTACCAAATTCAACTTCAACAACAAGAACATCATCTGGGATCAGGTAAACTATGTCCTAAATGAAACATGCTGGGAGGATATCTTAAATTACATGGGCCCTAACCAATTCCTCGAAAAGATTACCCTCCTGGTAGCTGAAGTATATTTCACGGTATATTCCTATAAGACAAAAGAAAACAAGAAGTAAACTGGAGAGAGAGAGAGAGACGCTCCCTCTACAGGAGAAGACGAAGAATCATTGAGCTCCTCAAGAATGCCAGATTATCTGATACACGGAAGGAAGTGCTAACCAGGGAAGTGGAAAATATTGAGCTAAAGTTAAAGGACTCATAAAGGATTCAGGAGAGACAAGAGGAGCTAAAAGCGATTAATGAAATTGAAAGAAATTCGAAATATTTCTTTTCATATGCCAAAAACAAGTCAAAAACCACTTCTAGTATAGGATCCCTGCTCAGACAAGACGGATCCTACACTGACGACAACAAAGAAATGAGCGAGATACTGAAATTGCAGTATGACTCAGTGTTCAGCGAGTCACTAACCGGTTTAAAGATAGATGATCCAAATTTTTTTTTCATGAATGAGCCTCAAAACCCTGCCAATGTAGGCCAGATTTGTGACATAATTTTAGCTCCACTAGACTTTGAGAAAGCCATCGACGACATGCCCATGCACTCAGCCCCAGGCCCAGACTCGTGGAACTCGGTGTTCATTAAAAACTGCAAGAACCCCCTCTCACGGGCTCTAAGTATGCTATGGAGAAGGAGCTTAGACACAGGCGAGATTCCACAGTCACTAAAAACAACAGATATAGCCCCACTCCGTAAAGGTGGCAGCAAAGTAGTATCTAAGAACTATAGACCAATTTAACGTCCCACATCATAAAAATCTTTGAAAGAGTTCTAGCAAGCAGGATAGCAAACCACCTGGACTCCCAAAAATTGCACAACCCAGGGCAACATGGTTTCAGAGCAGGTCGCTCCTGCATTTCGCAACTGCTTGATCACTATGATATGGTCCTAGATGCACTGGAAAACAAACAGAATGCAGATGTAGTATACACAGACTTTGCGAAAGCCTTTGACAAGTGCGACCATGGTGTAATAGCACACAAAATGCGTGCTAAAGGGATAACCGGCAAAGTAGGCAGATGGGTCTTCAACTTTCTAACCAATCGCACACAAAGAGTAATGGTAAACAGAGTTAAATCAGATGCTGCCATAGTGAAGAGCTCTGTCCCACAAGGCACAGTACTCGCACCTATCCTGTTCCTTATTCTCATATCAGACATAGACAGATGTGTAAACCATAGCACTGTATCATCTTTTGCAGACGATACTAAGATCTGCATGAGAGTGTCATCCATTGAGGACACGGCAAAGCTCCAAGAAGATATAAACAAAGTTTTCCAATGGGCAACAGAGAACAATTTGTAGATGAATGGTTCAGAGAACCGACATGTTGATAAATTAGACACATGTGCATCTCTTGGGTATCTTTATTGAGGAAACGTATAAAGATACCCAAGAGTTGCACATGTGTCTAATTTATCAACATGTCGGTTTTCTGAACCTTTCATCTACAAACCTGTCAGACACTGCAATTTCTTGGGATTTTAATACTTGGGAATTCTTCGCTTGCCTAATTCTTGGGCACGACCTACTTCCACACTGAACAAATGCGACACCACCTATGACTGCTGCACCTCTCCTGCAAACGGTTTATAAGCTCCTTCTTCACACATATGCCGTATTCTATTCAAGATTGATGGACTGACCACATCGACTCAAGGTAGAGGGACTGATTACCTCATTCTCCTCCTGTTCTTCAAGATTCTCCTTTGTATGGACTGATGAAGCCACTGTGTGGCGAAACGTTTCCTCAATAAAGATACCCAAGAGTTGCACATGTGTCTAATTTATCAGAGAACAATTTGATGTTCAATGAAGACAAATTCCAACTACTCCGTTATGGAAAATTGGAGGAAATAATAACTAGAACTGAGTATACTACAAACTCCAATCACACAATAGAGCGGAAAAGTAATGTGAAGGACCTGGGTGTGGTAATGTCCGAAGACCTCGCCTTCAAGGACCACAACAATGCCACTATCATATCTGCGAGGAAACTGATAGGATGGATAATGAGAACATTCAAGACAAGAGATGCTAAGCCAGTGATGATCCTTTTTAAATCACTTATTCTTTCTAGGCTGGAATACTGCTGTACATTAACATCCCCATTCAAGGCAGGTGAAATTGCAGAGCTAGAGAATGTACAGAGAACCTTTACTGCACGTATAAGTTCCATCAAACACCTTAACTACTGGGAGCGCCTGGAAGCACTTGACTTGTACTCACTAGAGCGCAGGAGAGAGAGAGATATATCACAATCTACACCTGGAAGATTCTGGAGGGACTGGTTCCTAATATGCACACAGCAATCACTCCATACGAAAGCAAAAGACTTGGCAGGCGATGCAACATACCCCCAGTGAAAAGTTGGGGCGTCACTGGCACACTAAGAGAAACCACAATAAGTGTCAGGGGCCCAAACCTGTTCAACAGCCTCCCACCAGCAATAAGGGGCATTACGGGAAGACCCCTGGTTGTCTTCAAGAGGGAACTGGACAGATACCTATAGATGGTGCCGGAACAGCAAGGCTGTGGTTCGTACGTTGGACAGCCTCGTTGATCAGGCCCTGATCCACCGGGAGGCCTGGTCGTGGACCGGGCCGCAGGGGCGTTAATCCCCGGAATGCCCTCCAGGTAGACTCCAGGTATGCCAGGGTTATGGCAACCAAGATATGCCATGCCAGGGTTATGACAACCAAGGTCTGCCATGCCAGGGTTATGACAACCAAGATCTACCATACCAGGGTTATGACAACCAAAAACTGCCATGCCAGGGTTATGACAACCAAGATCTGCCATGCCAGGGTTATGACAACCAAGATCTGCCATGCCAGGGTTATGACAGCAAAGATCTACCATGCCAGGGTTATGACAACCAAGATTTGCCATGCCAGGGTTATGACAACCAAGATCTGCCATGCAAGGATTATGACAACCAAGAACTGCCATGCCAGGGTTATGACAACAAAGATATGCCATGCCAGGGTTATGACAACCAAGACCTGCCATGCCAGGGTTATGACAACCAAGATCTGCCATGCCAGGGTTATGACAACCAAGACCTGCCATGCCAGGGTTATGACAACCAAGATCTGTCATGCCAGGATTATGACAACCAAGATCTGCCATGCCAGGGTTATGACAACCAAAATCTGCCATGCCAGGGTGATGACAACCAAGATCTGCCATGCCAGGGTAATGACAACCAAGACCTGCCATGCCAGGGTTATGACAAACAAGATCTGCCATGCCAGGGTTATGACAACCAAGACCTGCCATGCCAAGGCCATGACAACCAAGATCTGCCATGCCAGGGTTATGATAACCAAGACCTGCCATGCCAGGGCCATGACAACCAAGATCTGCCATGCCAGGGCCATGACAACCAAGATCTGCCATGCCAGGGTTATGACAACCAAGATCTGCCATGCCAGGGTTATGACAACCAAGATCTGCCATGCAAGGTCCATGACAACAAAGATCTGCCATGCCAGGGCCATGACAACCAAGATCTGCCATGCCAGGGTTATGACAACCAAGCTCTGCCATGCCAGAGTTATGATAGCAAAGATCTGCAATGCCAGGGCCATGACGCCTAGCATCTGCCATGCTAGGGCCATGACACCTAGCGTCGGCAATGCCTGGGCCATGACACATAGCATCTGCCATGCCAGGGCCATGACACCTAGCATCTGCCATGTTAGGGTCATGACACATAGCATCTGCCATGCCAGGACCATGACACCTAGCATCTGCCATGCTACGGCCATGACACCTAGCATCTGCCATGCCAGGGCCATGACACCTAGCATCTGCCTTGAAAGGGCCATGGCACCTAGCATCTGCCATGCTAGGGCCATTACACCTAGCACCTGCAATGCCAATGCCATGACACTTAGCATCTGTCATGCTAGGGCCATGACGCATAGCATCTGCCATGCCAGGGCCATGACACCTAGCATCTGCCATGCTAGGGCCATGACACCTAGCATCTGCCATGCTAGGGCAATGACATCTAACATCTGCCATGCTAGGACCATGCCACCTAGCATATGCCATGCCAGGGCCATGACACCTGGCATCTGACCTTGCTAGGGCCATGCAAGGGCCATGACACCTAGCATCGGCATTGCCTGGGCCATGACACCTAGCATCTGCCTTGAAAGGGCCATGACACCTAGCATCTGCCATGCTAGGGCCATGACACCTAGCATCTGCCATGCTAGGGCCATGACACCTAGCATCTGCCATGCAAGGGCCATGAAACCTAGTATCTGCCATGCTAGGGCCATGAAATCTAGCATCTGCTATGCCAAAGCCACGACACCTAGCATCTGCCATGCAGGGCCATGACACCTAGCATCTGCCATGAAAGGGCCATGACACCTAGCATCTGCCATGCCCGGGCCATGAAACTTAGTATCTGCCATGCTAGGGCCATGACACCTAGCATCTGCCATGCCAGGGCCATGACAACTAGCATCTGCCTTGATAGAGCCATGACTCCTAGCATCTGCGATGCTAGGGTTATGAAACATAGCTTCTGCCATGCTAGGCCCATGACACCTAGCATCTGCCATGCCAGGGCCATGACACCTGGCATCTGAGATGCCAGGGTCGTGACACCTAGCATCTGCCATACCATGGCCATGACACCTAGCATCTACCATGCGAGGACAATGACACCTTGCATCTGCCATGCTAGGAACGTGACACCTAGTATCTGCCATGCCAGGGCCATTACACCAAGCATCTGCCATGCCAGGGCCATGACACCTAGCATCTGCCATGATAGGGCCACGACACCTAGCATCTGACATGCCAAGGCCATGAAACCTAGTATCTGCAATGCTAGGGCAATGACACCTAGCATCTGCCATGCCAGGGCCATGACACCTAGCATCGGCATTGCCTGGGCCATGACACCTAGCATCTGCCATGCTAGAGCCATGACACCAAGCATCTGCTATGCAAGGGCCATGAAACCTAGTATCTGCCATGCTAGGGTCATGAAACCTAGCATCTGCCATGCCAGGGCCATGACAGCTAGCATCTGACTTGAAAGAGCCATGACACCTAGCATCTGCCATGTTAGGGCCATGACACCTAGCATCTGCCATGCCAGGGCAATGACACCTAGCATCTGCCATGCTAGGGCCATGACACCTAGCATTTGCCATGCCAGGGCCATGACAGCTAGCATCTGACTTGAAAGAGCCATGACTCCTAGCATCTGCGATGCTAGGGCCATGACACCTAGCTTTGCCATGCTAGGCCCATGACACCTAGCATCTGCCATGCCAGGGCCATGACACCTGGCATCTACCATGCTAGGACCATGACACCTTGCATCTGCCATGCTAGGAACGTGACACCTAGTATCTGCCATGCCAGGGCCATTACACGTAGCATCTGCCATGACAGGGCCATGACACCTAGCATCTGCCATGCTAGGGCCAAGACACCTAGCAACTGCCATGCTAGGGCCATGACACCTAGCATCTGGCATGCCAAGGCCATGAAACCTAGCATCTGCAATGCTAGGGCAATGACACCTAGCATCTGCCATGCCAGGGCCATGACACCTAGCATCTGCCATGCTAGAGCCATGACACAGCATCTGCCATGCCAGGGCCATGACGCCTAGCATCTGCCATGATAGCGCCATGGCATCTAACATCTGCCATGCTAGGGCCATGACACCTAGCATATGCCATGCCAGGGCCATGACACCTAGCATCTGACCTTCTTAAAGCCATGCAAGGGCCATGCCACTTAGCATCGGCATTGCATGCGCCATGACACCTAGCATCTGCAATGCCAGGGCCATGACACCTAGCATCTGCCATGCCAGGGCCATGACACCTAGCATCTGCCATGCCAGGGCCATGACATCTAGCATCTGCCATGTTAGGGCCATGACACCTAGCATCTGCCATGCAAGGGCCATGACACCTAGCATCTGCCTTGCTAGGGCCGTGACACCTGGCATCTGCCATGCCAGGGCCATGGCATCTATCATCTGCCATGCTAGGGCCATTACACCTAGCACCTGCAATGCCAATGCCATGACACTTAGCATCTGTCATGCTAGGCCCATGACGCATAGCATCTGCCATGCCAGGGCCATGACACCTAGCATCTGCCATGCTAGGTCCATGACACCTAGCATCTGCCATGCTAGGGCAATGACATCTAACATCTGCCATGCTTGGGCCATGCCACCTAGCATATGCCATGCCAGGGCCATGACACCTAGCATCTGACCTTGCTAGGGCCATGCAAGGGCCATGACACCTAGCATCGGCATTGCCTGGGCTATGACACCTAGCATCTGCCTTGAAAGGGCCATGACACCTAGCATCTGCCATGCTAGGGCCATGACACCTAGCATCTGCCATGCAAGGGCCATGAAACCTAGTATCTGCCATGCTTGGGCCATGAAACCTAGCATCTGCTATGCCAAAGCCACGACACCTAGCATCTGCCATGCAGGGCCATGACACCTAGCATCTGCCATGCCTGGGCCATGAAACTTAGTATCTGCCATGCTAGGGCCATGACACCTAGCATCTGCCATGCCAGGGCCATGACAACTAGCATCTGCCTTGATAGAGCCATGACTCCTAGCATCTGCGATGCTAGGGTTATGACATCTAGCTTCTGCCATGCTAGGCCCGTGACACCTAGCATCTGCCATGCCAGGGCCATGACACCTGGCATCTGAGATGCCAGGGTCGTGACACCTAGCATCTGCCATACCATGGCCATGACACATGGCATCTACCATGCCAGGACAATGACACCTTGCATTTGCCATGCTAGGAACGTGACACCTAGTATCTGCCATGCTAGGGCCAAGACACCTAGCAACTGCCATGATAGGGCCACGACACCTAGTATCTGACATGCCAAGGCCATGAAACCTAGTATCTGCAATGCTAGGGCAATGACACCTAGCATCTGCCATGCCAGGGCCATGACACCAAGCATCTGCTATGCAAGGGCCATGAAACCTAGTATCTGCCATGCTAGGGTCATGAAACCTAGCATCCGCCATGCCAAAGCCACGACACCTAGCATCTGCCATGCAGGGCCACGACACCTAGCATCTGCCATGTTAGGGCCATGACACCTAGCATCTGCCATGCCAGGGCAATGACACCTAGCATCTGCCATGCTAGGGCCATGACACCTAGCATCTGCCATGCAGGGCCATGACAGCTAGCATCTTCCTTGAAAGAGCCATGACTCCTAGCATCTGCGATGCTAGGGCCATGACACCTAGCTTTGCCATGCAAGGCCCATGACACCTAGTATCTGCCATGCCAGGGCCATGACACCTGGCATCTACCATGCTAGGACCATGACACCTTGCATCTGCCATGCTAGGAACGTGACACCTAGTATCTGCCATGCCAGGGCCATTACACGCAGCATCTGCCATGCCAGGGCCATAACATCTAGCATCTGCCATGCTAGGGCCAAGACACCTAGCAACTGCCATGCTAGGGCCATGACACCTAGCATCTGGCATGCCAAGGCCATGAAACCTAGCATCTGCAATGCTAGGGCAATGACACCTAGCATCTGCCATGCCAGGGCCATGACACCTAGCATCTGCCATGCTAGAGCCATGACACTTAGCATCTGCCATGCCAGGGCCATGACGCCTAGCATCTGCCATGATAGGGCCATGACATCTAACATCTGCCATGCTAGGGCCATGACACCTAGCATATGCCATGCCAGGGCCATGACACCTAGCATCAGACCTTCTTAGGGCCATGCAAGGGCCATGACACCTATCATCGGCATTGCATGCGCCATGACACCTAGCATCTGCAATGCCAGGGCCATGACACCTAGCATCTGCCATGCAAGGGCCATGACACCTAGCATCTGCCATGCCAGGGCCATGACACCTAGCATCTGCCATGTTAGGGCCATGACACCTAGCATCTGCCATGCAAGGGCCATGACACCTAGCATCTGCCTTGCTAGGGCCGTGACACCTAGCATCTGCCATGCCAGGGCCATGACACCTAGCATCTGCCATGCCAGGGCCATGACACCTAGCATCTGCCATGCCAGGGCCATGACACCTAGCATCTGCCATGCCAGGGCCATGACACCTAGCATCTGCCATGCCAGGGCCATGACACCTAGCATCTGCCATGTTAGGGCCGTGACACCTAGCATCTGCCATGCAAGGGCCATGACACCTAGCATCTGCCTTGCTGAGGCCGTGACACCTAGCACCTGCCATGCCAGGGCCAAGACACCTAGCATCTGCCTTGAAAGGGCCATGACACCTAGCATCTGCCATGCTAGGGCCGTGACACCTAGCATCTGCCATGCAAGGGCCATGACACCTAGCATCTGCCATTCCATGGCAATGACACCTAGTACCTGCCATGCTAGGGCAACGAAACCTAGCATCTGCCCTGCTAGGGCCATGACACCTAGCATCTGCCTTGAAAGGGCCATGACACCTAGCATCTGCCATGCTAGGGCCATGACACCTAGCATCTGCCATGCCATGGCCATGACACCTAGTACCTGCCATGCTAGGGCCACGAAACCTAGCATCTGCCATGCCAAGGCCATGACACCTAGCATCTACAATGCAGGGTCATGACACCTAGCATCTGCAATGTTAGGGCCATGACTCCTAGCATCCGCCATGCCAGGGCCATGATACCTAGCATCTGCCATGCTAGGGCCATGATATCTAGCATCTGCCATGCCAGGGCCATGACAGCTAGCATCTGCCTTGAAAGAGCCATGACTCCTGGCATCTGCGATGCTAGGGCCATGACACCTAGCTTTGCCATGCTAGGCCCATGACACCTAGCATCTGCCATGCCAGGGCCATGACACCTGGCATCTACCATGCTAGGACCATGACACCTTGCATCTGCCATGCTAGGAACGTGACACCTAGTATCTGTCATGCCAGGGCCATTACACGCAGGATCTGCCATGCCAGGGCCATGACACCTAGCATCTGCCATGCTAGGGCCAAGACACCTAGCAACTGCCATGCTAGGGCCATGACACCTAGCATCTGGCATGCCAAGGCCATGAAACTTAGCATCTGCAATGCTAGGGCAATGACACCTAGCATCTGCCATGCCAGGGCCATGACACCTAGTATCTGCCATGCTAGAGCCATGACACATAGCATCTGCCATGCCAGGGCCATGACGCCTAGCATCTGCCATGATAGGGCCATGGCATCTAACATCTGCCATGCTAGGGCCATGACACCTAGCGTATGTCATGCCAGGGCCATGACACCTAGCATCTGACCTTCTTAGGGCCATGCAAGGGCCATGACACTTAGCATCGGCATTGCATGCGCCATGACACCTAGCATCTGCAATGCCAGGACCATGACACCTAGCATCTGCCATGCCAGGGAAATGACACCCAGCATCTGCCATGCCAGGGCCATGACACCTAGCGTCTGCCATGTTAGGGCCACGACACCTAGCATCTGCCATGCAAGGGCAATGACACCTAGCATCTGCCTTGCTAGGGCCGTGACACCTAGCATTTGCCATGCCAGGGCCATGACACCTGGCATCTGCCATGCCAGGGCCATGACACCTAGCATCTGCCATGCCAGGGCCATGACACCTAGCATCTGCCATGCCAGGGCCATGACACCTAGCATCTGCCATGCCAGGGCCATGACACCTAGCATCTGCCATGTTAGGGCCGTGACACCTAGCATCTGCCATGCAAGGGCCATGACACCTAGCATCTGCCTTGCTGAGGCCGTGACACCTAGCACCTGCCATGCCAGGGCCAAGACACCTAGCATCTGCCTTGAAAGGGCCATGACACCTAGCATCTGCCATGCTAGGGCCGTGACACCTAGCATCTGCCATGCAAGGGCCATGACACCTAGCATCTGCCATGCCATGGCCATGACACCTAGTACCTGCCACGCTAGGGCAACAAAACCTAGCATCTGCCATGCTTGGGCCATGACACCTAGCATCTGCCATGCCATGGCCATGACACCTAGTACCTGCCATGCTAGGGCAACAAAACCTAGCATCTGCCATGCTTGGGCCATGACACCTAGCATCTGCCTTGAAAGGGCCATGACACCTAGCATCTGCCTTGCTGAGGCCGGGACACCTAGCATCTGCCATGCCAGGGCCAAGACACCTAGCATCTGCCTTGAAAGGGCCATGACACCTAGCATCTGCCATGTTAGGGCCGTGACACCTAGCATCTGCCATGCAAGGGCCATGACACCTTGCATCTGCCTTGCTGAGGCCGTGACACCTAGCACCTGCCATGCCAGGGCCAAGACGCCTAGCATCTGCCGTGCTAGGGCCATGACACCTAGCATCTGCCTTGAAAGGGCCATGACACCTAGCATCTGCCATGCTAGGGCCATGACACCTAGCATCTGCCATGCCATGGCCATGACACCTAGTACCTGCCATGCTAGGGCCACGAAACCTAGCATCTGCCATGCCAAGGCCATGACACCTAGCATCTACCATGCAGGGATATGACACCTAACATCTGCCATGTTAGGGCCATAACTCCTAGCATCTGCCATGCCAGGGCCATGATACCTAGCATCTGCCATGCTAGGGCCATGATATCTAGCATCTGCCATGCCAGGGCCATGACACCTAGCATCTGCCATGCTAGGGCCATGATACCTAGCATCTGTAATGCCAGAGCCACGACACCTAGCATCTGCCATGCTAGAGCCATGACACATAGCAACTGCCATGCTAGGGCCATGACACCTAGCATCTGCCGATCCAGTGCCATATCACCTAGCATCTGCCATGCCAGGGCCATGACACCTAGCATCTGCCATGTTAAGGCCATGACACCTAGCATCTGCCATGTTAAGGCCATGACACCTAGCATCTGCCATACCAGGGCCACGACACCTAGCATCTGCTATGCTAGGACCATGACACCTTGCATCTGCCATGCTAGGATCTTGACACCTAGTATCTGCCATGCCAGGGCCATTACACCTAGCATCTGCCATACCATGGCCATGACACCTAGCATCTGCCATGCTAGGGCCATGACACCTAGCAACTGCCATGCAAAGGCCATGACATCTAGCATCTACCATGCAGGGTCATGACACCTAGCATCTGCCATGTTAGGGCCATGACACCTAGCATCTGCCATGCCAGGGCCATGACACCTAGCATCTGCCATGCTAGGGCCATTACATCTAGCATCTGCCATGCCAGGGTTATGACACCTAGCATCTGCCATGCTAGGGCCATGATACCTAGCATCTGCCATGCCAGGGCCACGACACCTAGCATCTGCCATGCTAGAGCCATGACACCTAGCAACTGCCATGCCAGGGCCATGACACCTAGCATCTGCCATGCTAGGGCCTTGACACCTAGGAACTGCCATGCTAGGGCCATGACACGTAGCATCTTCCAATCCATGGCCATAACACCTAGCATCTGCCATGCCAGAGCCATGACACCTCGCATCTGAGATTCCAGGGTCGTGACACATAGCATCTGCCATACCAGGGCCATGACACCTAGCATCTGCCATGATAGGATCATGGCACCTTGCGTCTGCCATGCTATGAACGTGACACCTAGTATCTGCCATGCCATGGCCATTACACCTAGCATCTGCCATGCCAGGGCCATGACACCTAGCATCTGCCATGCTAGGGCCATGACACCTAGTAACTGCCATGCTAGGGCAATGACACCTAGCATCTACCATGCCAGGGCCATGACACCTAGCACCTGCCATGCCAGGGCCGTGACACGTAGCATCTGCCATTCAAGGGCCATGACACCTAGCATCTGCCATGCTAGGACCATGACACCTAGCATCTGCCATGCTAGGGCCATGACACCTAGCATCTGCCATGCCAGGGCCATGACATCTATCATCTGCCATGAAAGGGTCATGGCACCTAGGATCTGCCATGCTAGTGCCATGACACCTAGCATCAGCAATGCTAGGTGTCATGACACCAAGCATCTGACAAGCCAGGGCCATGACACATACCATCTGCCATTCTAGGAGCATGACGCCTGCCATCTGCCATGCTAGGGCCATGACACCTAGCATCTGCCATGCAAGGGCCATGACACGTAGCGTCTGCCATGCTAGGGCCATGACACCTGGCATCTGCCATGCCAGGGCCATGGCAACTAGCATCTGCCATGCTAGAACCATGACACCTAGCATCTGCAATGCTATGGCCATGACACCTATTATATGCCATGCTAGGGCCATGACATCTAGCATCTGCCATGCCAGGGTCATGACACCCAACATATTCAATGCTAGGGCCATGACACCTAGCATCTACCATGCCAGGGCCATGACACCTAGCATCTGCCATACTAGGGCCATGACACCTAGCATCTGCCATGCTAGGGCCAAGACACCCAAAATCTGCCATGCTAGGGACAAGAGACCTAGCATCTGCCATGCTAGGGCCATGACAACTAGCATCTACCATGCTATTGCCATGTCACCTAGCATTTGCCATGCCAGGTCAATGACACCTAGCATCTGCAATGCTAGGGCCATGATACCTAGCATCTGCCATGCCATTGCCATGACACCTAGCATCTGCCATGCTTTGGCCATGACACCTAGCTTCTGCCATGCTGGGCCATGACACCTAGCTTCTCTCATGCCAGGGCCGTGACACCTAGCATCTGCCATACAAGGGCCATGACACATAGCATCTGCCATGCTAGGACCATGACACCTAGCATCTGCCATGCTAGGAACATGAAACGTAGTATTTGCCATGTCAGGGCCATGGTACATAGCATCTGACATGCTAGAGCCATGACTCCTATCATCTGCCATGCCAGGGCGATGGCACCTGTCATCTGCAATGCTAGTGCAATGACACCTAGCATCTGCCATGCCAGGGCCATGGCGCCTTTCTTCTGACATGCTAGGGCCATGACAACTAGCATCTGCCATGCCAGGGCCATGACACCTAACATCTTACCTTGTTAGGGCCATGCAAGTGTCATGACACCTAGGATCAGCACTGCCAGGGCCATGACACCCATCATCTGCTATGCCAAGGCCATGACTCCTAGCATCTGCCATGCCAGGGCTATGACACCTAGCACCTGCCATGCCATGGTCATGACACCTAGCATCTACCATGCCAGGGCCATGACACCTAGCTTCTGCCATGCTAGGGCCGTTACTCCTAGCATATGCAATGCTAGGGCCTTGATACCTAGCATCTGCAATGCTAGGGCCATGACACTTAGTAACTGCCATGCCAGGGCCATGACACCTAGCATATTCCATGGCAGGGCCATGGTACCTAGCATCTGCCATGCTAGCGCCATGACGCCTAACATCTGTCATGCCAGGACTATAACACCTAACTTCAGCCATACTAGGCCCATGACACCTAGCATCTGCCATGCTGGGGCCATGACACCAGCACCTGCTATGCCAGGGGCATGACACCTAGCATCTGCCATGCCAGGGCCAAGGCACCTAGCATCTGCCATGCCAGGGCCATAACACCTAACATCTGCCATGCTAGGGCTATGACAATTAGCATCTGCCATTGCAGGGCCATGACACCAAGCATCTTCCATGCCAGGGTCGTGATACCTAGCATCTACTATGCAAGGGCCATGACGCCAGCATCTGCCATGTCAGGGGCATGACACCTAGCATCTGCCATGCCAGGGCCATGACACCTTACATCTGCCATGCTATAGCCATTACACCTTGCATCTGCCGTGCCAGGACCATGACACTTAGTATCTGCCATGGTATTACCATAACACCTAGCATCTGCCATGCTAGTGCCATGACACCTTGCATCTGCCTTGCTAAGGCCATGACACCTAGCATCTACCATGCTAAGGCCATGACAACTAGTATCTGCTATGTGAAGGAAATGACTCCTAGCATCTACCATGCTAGGGTCATGACACCTATCATCTGCCATGCCAAGGCCATGACTCCTAGCATCTGCCATGCCAGGGATATGACACCTAGCATCTGGCATGCCATGGCCGTGACACCTAGCATCTACCATGCAACGGCCATGACACCTAGCATCTGCCATGCAAGGCCGTGACACCTAGCATCTGCAATGCTAGTGCCTTTTTACATCTGCAATGCTAGGGCCATGACACATAGTAATTGCCATGCCAGGGCCATGACACGTACCATCTGCCATGCTAGGGACATGACACCTAGCATCTGCCATGCCAGGGCCATGGCACCTAGCATTTTCCATGGCAGGGCCATGACACCTACCATCTGCCATGCTAGCGACATGACGCATAACATCTGCCATGCCAGCACTATAACACCTAGCTTCAGCCATACTAGGCCCATGACACCTAGCATCTGCCATGGCAGGGCCATGACACCTAGCATCTTCCATGCCAGGGCCATGATACCTAGCATCTGGCATGCTAGGGCCATGACTCCAGCATCTGCTATGCCAGTGGCATGAAACCTAGCATCTGCCATGCCAGGGCCATGACACCTTGCATCTGCCATGCTAGAGCCATGACAACTAGCATCTGCCATGCCAGTGCCATGACACTTAGTATCTGCCATGCTGTTGCCATAACACTTAGCATCTGCCATGCTAGGGCCATGACACCTTGCATCTGCCATGCTAAGGCCATGACACCTAGCATCTACCATGCTAAGGCCATGACACCTAGTATCTGCTATGCCAAGGCCATGACTCCTAGCAACTACCACGCTAGGGCCATGACACCCATCATCTGCTATGCCAAGGCCATGACTCCTAGCATCTGCCATGCCAGGGCCATGACACCTAGCACCTGCCATGCCATGGCCATGACACCTAGCATCTACCATGCCAGGGCCATGACACCTAGCATCTGCCATGCTAGGGCCGTGACACCTAGCATCTGCAATGCTAGGGCCTTGATACCTAGCATCTGCAATGCTATGGCCATGACACTTAGTAACTGCCATGTCAGGGCCATGACACCTAGCATCTTCCATGGCAGGGCCATGATACCTAGCATCTGCCATGCTAGCGCCATGACGCCTAACATCTGCCATGCCAAGACTATAACACCTAACTTCAGCCATACTAGGCCCATGACACCTAACATCTGCTATGCTGGGGGCATGACACCAGCACCTGCCATGCCAGGGGCATGACACCTAGCATCTGCCATGCTAGGGCCATGACACCTTGCATGTGCCATTCTAAGGCCATGACACCTAGCATCTACCATGCTAAGGCCATGACACCTAGTATCTGCTATGCCAAGGCCGTGACTCTTAGCATCTACCACGCAAGTGTCATGACACCTATCATCTGCCATGCCAAGGCCATGACTCCTAGCATCTGCCAGGCCAGGGCCATGACACCTAGCATCTGCCATGCCATGGCCGTGACACCTAGCATCTACCAAGCCAGGGCCTTGACGCCTAGCATCTGCCATTCTAGGGCCGTGACACCTAGCATCTGCAATGCTAGGGCCCTGATACCTAGCATCTGCCATGCCATGACCATGACACCTAGCATCTGCCGTGCTATGGCCATGACACCTGGCATCTGCCATGCCAGGGCCATTACACCTAGCATCTGTCATGGCAGGGCCATGACACCTAGCATCTGCCATGCTAGCGCCATGACGGCTAACATCTGCCATGCCAGGACTATAACACCTAGCTTCAGCCATTCTAGGCCCATGACACCTAGCATCTGCCATGCTAGCGCCATGACACCTAGCATCTGGCATACCAGGGCCATGACAACTATCGTCTGCCATGCCACACATATAAGCACAAATTTACCAGTGTACGGTCTCAAAAGTTTTTACATTGTCTCACCCCGGTACTTGACCAGGGTTCCTAGTTGCTTGTCTTTTCAACCAGGCTGTTGCTGTTAGCCGCTCTCTGGCCCACGTTGCCATCACATGACGGAGAGTGAATTACTAATAATAAGACGAAGTAGGGTTATCACATGACCAAGACCCGCGTTAAGAAATACTTGTCCTGTTTTTCTGAGGAATGTTACCTTACCTAACGTAGCCTAACATGACAGACATAGTGACCAAGTCTTCTCTTGATGACTTTTACATATGTTCCGTCTATACGTATTGCTTAGGCTTAAAGATGGAGATATCTTCGCAAATATTTCACTTACCTTGTGCGTTTGATAGTCTAACCTGAGAGATGACTGTTCCCTTAGTGATAGTAACTCCAGCTCTGCTGCAGCGAAACCTTTGAAGCTGCTGTTACTGACGAACTCTTAATGAAATACTTGACGATATCCTTGTTGCTGTACCGGAGACTCCCAGATCAGGCTAATTAATGGATTTCAGCACCTTGTATGAGCCTCATCCTGTATGATAAAATGTGAGAGGGAAACATAGCTGTTGTTCCCACTGTAAGACAATCTTGTATAATACAGTAGAAGAACACTACTGATGTATTCAACTTTGTTAGATAAAATAAAAAATCTGATGTCTGCTGGCAGCAGGTTGAAGAACCATAGGCCAAGTATGATGACATACCCACAACACACTCAAGTATGATGACATACCCACAACACACTCAAGTATGATGACATACCCACAACACACTCAAGTATGATGACATACCCACAACACGCTCAAGTATGATGACATACCCACAACACACTCAAGTATGATGACATACCCACAACACGCTCAAGTATGATGACATACCCACAACACGCTCAAGCATGATGACATACCCACAACACACTCAAGTATGATGACATACCCACAACATACTCAAGTATGATGACATACCCACAACACACTCAAGTATCATGACATACCCACAACACACTCAAGTATGATGACATACCCACAACACACTCAAGTATGATGACATACCCACAACACACTCAAGTATGATGACATACCCACAACACACTCAAGTATGATGACATACCCACAACACGCTCAAGTATGATGACATACCCACAACACGCTCAAGTATGATGACATACCCACAACACACTCAAGTATGATGACATACCCACAACATACTCAAGTATAATGACATACCCACAACACACACAAGTATCATGACATACCCACAACACACTCAAGTATGATGACATACCCACAACACACTCAAGTATCATGACATACCCACAACACACTCAAGTATCATGACATACCCACAACACACTCAAGTATCATGACATACCCACAACATACTCAAGTATGATGACATACCCACAACACACTCAAGTATGATGACATACCCACAACACACTAAAGTATCATGACATACCCACAACACACTCAAGTATAATGACATAAACACAACACACTCAAGTATGATGACATACCAACAACACACTCAAGTATCATGACATACCCACAACACACTCAAGTATGATGACATACCACAACACACTCAAGTATGATGACATACCAACAACACACTCAAGTATCATGACATACCCACAACACACTCAAGTATGATGACATACCCACAACAGACTCAAGTATGATGACATACCCACAACACACTCAAGTATCATGACATACCAACAACACACTCAAGTATCATGACATACCCACAACACACTCAAGTATGATGACATACCCACAACAGACACAAGTATGATGACATACCCACAACACACTCAAGTATCATGACATACCCACAACACACTCAAGTATCATGACATACCCACAACAGACTCAAGTATGATGACATACCCACAACACACTCAAGTATCATAACATACCCACAACAGACTCAAGTATGATGACATACCCACAACACACTCTAGTATGATGACATACCGAAAACACACTCAAGTATGATGACATACCCACAGAACACTCAAGTATGATGACATACCCACAACACACTCAAGTATGATGACATACCCACAACACACTCAAGTATCATGGCATACCCACAACAGACTCAGGTATGAAGACATACCCACAACACACTCAAGTATGATAACATACCCGCAACACACTCAAGTATCATGGCATACCCACAACAGACTCAAGTATGATGACATACCCACAACACACTCAAGTATGACGACATACCCACAACACACTCAAGTATGATGACATACCCACAACACACTCAAGTATGATGACATACCCACAACACACTCAAGTATGATGACATACCCACAACACACTCAAGTATGAGACTCAAGTATGATGACATACCCACAACACACTCAAGTATGACGACATACCCACAACACACTCAAGTATGATGACATACCCACAACACACTCAAGTATGATGACATACCCACAACACACTCAAGTATGATGACATACCCACAACACACTCAAGTATGACGACATACCCACAACACACTCAAGTATGATGACATACCCACAACACACTCAAGTATGATGACATACCCACAACACACTCAAGTATGATGACATACCCACAACACACTCAAGTATGATGACATACCCACAACACACTCAAGTATGATGACATACCCGCAACACACTCAAGTATGATTACATACCCGCAACACACTCAAGTATGATGACATACCCACAACACACTCAAGTATGATGACATACCCACAACACACTCAAGTATGATGACATACCCACAACACACTCAAGTATGATGACATACCCACAACACACTCAAGTATGATGACATACCCACAACACACTCAAGTATGATGACATACCCACAACACACTCAACTCATACATATTATGAAGGGAGATTCCACTTTTTTCAGGACCCACTTAGAGGGAGGTCAACACTTATTATTATTATTATTATTATTATTATTATTATTATTATTATTATTATTATTATTATTATTATTATTATTATTATTATTATTATTAGGATGAACAAAAATCATTTGAGTCATACGATGCTTCATCCTTGTAGAGGCCAGGGACTGTGCTGGTGCGTCTGAGGCCAGGGACTGTGCTGGTGCGTCTGAGGCCAGGGACTGTGCTGGTGCGTCCGTGGCCAGGGACTGTGCTGGTGCGTCTGAGGCCAGGGACTGTGCTGGTGCGTCTGAGGCCAGGGACTGTGCTGGTGCGTCTGAGGCCAGGGACTGTGCTGGTGCGTCTGAGGCCAGGGACTGTGCTGGTGCGTCCGAGGCCAGGAACTGTGCTGGTGCGTCTGAGGCCAGGGACTGTGCTGGTGCGTCTGAGGCCAGGGACTGTGCTGGTGCGTCCGAGGCCAGGGACTGTGCTGGTGCGTCCGAGGCCAGGGACTGTGCTGGTGCGTCCGAGGCCAGGGACTGTGCTGGTGCGTCTGAGGCCAGGGACTGTGCTGGTGCGTCCGAGGCCAGGGACTGTGCTGGTGCGTCTGAGGCCAGGGACTGTGCTGGTGCGTCTGAGGCCAGGGACTGTGCTGGTGCGTCTGAGGCCAGGGACTGTGCTGGTGCGTCCGAGGCCAGGGACTGTGCTGGTGCGTCTGAGGCCAGGGACTGTGCTGGTGCGTCCGAGGCCAGGGACTGTGCTGGTGCGTCCGAGGCCAGGGACTGTGCTGGTGCGTCTGAGGCCAGGGACTGTGCTGGTGCGTCCGAGGCCAGGGACTGTGCTGGTGCGTCGTAGGCCAGGGACTGTGCTGGTGCGTCCGAGGCCAGGGACTGTGCTGGTGCGTCCGAGGCCAGGGACTGTGCTGGTGCGTCCGAGGCCAGGGACTGTGCTGGTGCGTCTGAGGCCAGGGACTGTGCTGGTGCGTCCGAGGCCAGGGACTGTGCTGGTGCGTCCGAGGCCAGGGACTGTGCTGGTGCGTCCGAGGCCAGGGACTGTGCTGGTGCGTCCGAGGCCAGGGACTGTGCTGGTGCGTCCGAGGCCAGGGACTGTGCTGGTGCGTCCGAGGCCAGGGACTGTGCTGGTGCGTCCGAGGCCAGGGACTGTGCTGGTGCGTCCGAGGCCAGGGACTGTGCTGGTGCGTCCGAGGCCAGGGACTGTGCTGGTGCGTCCGAGGCCAGGGACTGTGCTGGTGCGTCCGAGGCCAGGGACTGTGCTGGTGCGTCCGAGGCCAGGGACTGTGCTGGTGCGTCCGAGGCCAGGGACTGTGCTGGTGCGTCCGAGGCCAGGGACTGTGCTGGTGCGTCCGAGGCCAGGGACTGTGCTGGTGCGTCCGAGGCCAGGGACTGTGCTGGTGCGTCCGAGGCCAGGGACTGTGCTGGTGCGTCCGAGGCCAGGGACTGTGCTGGTGCGTCCGAGGCCAGGGACTGTGCTGGTGCGTCCGAGGCCAGGGACTGTGCTGGTGCGTCCGAGGCCAGGGACTGTGCTGGTGCGTCCGAGGCCAGGGACTGTGCTGGTGCGTCCGAGGCCAGGGACTGTGCTGGTGCGTCCGAGGCCAGGGACTGTGCTGGTGCGTCCGAGGCCAGGGACTGTGCTGGTGCGTCCGAGGCCAGGGACTGTGCTGGTGCGTCCGAGGCCAGGGACTGTGCTGGTGCGTCCGAGGCCAGGGACTGTGCTGGTGCGTCCGAGGCCAGGGACTGTGCTGGTGCGTCCGAGGCCAGGGACTGTGCTGGTGCGTCCGAGGCCAGGGACTGTGCTGGTGCGTCCGAGGCCAGGGACTGTGCTGGTGCGTCCGAGGCCAGGGACTGTGCTGGTGCGTCCGAGGCCAGGGACTGTGCTGGTGCGTCCGAGGCCAGGGACTGTGCTGGTGAGTCCGAGGCCAGGGACTATGCTGGTGCGTCCGAGGATAGGGACTGTGCTGGTGCGTCCGAGGCCAGGGACTGTGCTGGTGCGTCCGAGGCCAGGGACTGTGCTGGTGCGTCCGAGGCCAGGGACTGTGCTGGTGCGTCCGAGGCCAGGGACTGTGCTGGTGCGTCCGAGGCCAGGGACTGTGCTGGTGCGTCCGAGGCCAGGGACTGTGCTGGTGCGTCCGAGGCCAGGGACTGTGCTGGTGCGTCCGAGGCCAGGGACTGTGCTGGTGCGTCCGAGGCCAGTGGACTGTGCTGGTGCGTCCGAGGCCAGGGACTGTGATGGTGCGTCCGAGGCCAGGGACTGTGCTGGTGCGTCCGAGGCCAGGGACTGTGCTGGTGCGTCCGAGGAGGGACTGTGCTGGTGCGTGGTGCGTGCGTGCGTCCGAGGCCAGGGACTGTGCTGGTGCGTCCGAGGCCAGGGACTGTGCTGGTGCGTCCGAGGCCAGGGACTGTGCTGGTGCGTCCGAGGCCAGGGACTGTGCTGGTGCGTCCGAGGCCAGGGACTGTGCTGGTGCGTCCGAGGCCAGGGACTGTGCTGGTGCGTCCGAGGCCAGGGACTGTGCTGGTGCGTCCGAGGCCAGGGACTGTGCTGGTGCGTCCGAGGCCAGGGACTGTGCTGGTGCGTCCGAGGCCAGGGACTGTGCTGGTGCGTCCGAGGCCAGGGACTGTGCTGGTGCGTCCGAGGCCAGGGACTGTGCTGGTGCGTCCGAGGCCAGGGACTGTGCTGGTGCGTCCGAGGCCAGGGACTGTGCTGGTGCGTCCGAGGCCAGGGACTGTGCTGGTGCGTCCGAGGCCAGGGACTGTGCTGGTGCGTCCGAGGCCAGGGACTGTGCTGGTGCGTCCGAGGCCAGGGACTGTGCTGGTGCGTCCGAGGCCAGGGACTGTGCTGGTGCGTCCGAGGCCAGGGACTGTGCTGGTGCGTCCGAGGCCAGGGACTGTGCTGGTGCGTCCGAGGCCAGGGACTGTGCTGGTGCGTCCGAGGCCAGGGACTGTGCTGGTGCGTCCGAGGCCAGGGACTGTGCTGGTGCGTCCGAGGCCAGGTACACTGTGCTGGTGCGTCCGAGGCCAGGGACTGTGCTGGTGCGTCCGAGGCCAGGGACTGTGCTGGTGCGTCCGAGGCCAGGGACTGTGCTGGTGCGTCCGAGGCCAGGGACTGTGCTGGTGCGTCCGAGGCCAGGGACTGTGCTGGTGCGTCCGAGGCCAGGGACTGTGCTGGTGCGTCCGAGGCCAGGGACTGTGCTGGTGCGTCCGAGGCCAGGGACTGTGCTGGTGCGTCCGAGGCCAGGGACTGTGCTGGTGCGTCCGAGGCCAGGGACTGTGCTGGTGCGTCCGAGGCCGGGGACTGTGCGGGTGCGTCCAGGGAGGCCAGGGGACTGTGCTGGTGCGTCCGAGGCCAGGGACTGTGCTGGTGCGTCCGAGGCCAGGGACTGTGCTGGTGCGTCCGAGGCCAGGGACTGTGCTGGTGCGTCCGAGGCCAGGGACTGTGCTGGTGCGTCCGAGGCCAGGGACTGTGCTGGTGCGTCCGAGGCCAGGGACTGTGCTGGTGCGTCCGAGGCCAGGGACTGTGCTGGTGCGTCCGAGGCCAGGGACTGTGCTGGTGCGTCCGAGGCCAGGGACTGTGCTGGTGCGTCCGAGGCCAGGGACTGTGCTGGTGCGTCCGAGGCCAGGGACTGTGCTGGTGCGTCCGAGGCCAGGGACTGTGCTGGTGCGTCCGAGGCCAGGGACTGTGCTGGTGCGTCCGAGGCCAGGGACTGTGCTGGTGCGTCCGAGGCCAGGGACTGTGCTGGTGCGTCCGAGGCCAGGGACTGTGCTGGTGCGTCCGAGGCCAGGGACTGTGCTGGTGCGTCCGAGGCCAGGGACTGTGCTGGTGCGTCCGTGGCCAGGGACTGTGCTGGGGCGTCCGAGGCCTGGGACTGTGCTGGTGAGTCCGAGGCCAGGGTGCGGGTGCGTCCGAGGCCAGGGACTGTGCTGGTGCGTCCGAGGCCAGGGACTGTGCTGGTGCGTCCGAGGCCAGGGACTGTGCTGGTGCGTCCGAGGCCAGGGACTGTGCTGGTGCGTCCGAGGCCAGGGACTGTGCTGGTGACTGTGCTGCGTCCGAGGCCAGGGACTGTGCTGGTGCGTCCGAGGCCAGGGACCGTGCTGGTGCGTCCGAGGCCAGGGACTGTGCTGGTGCGTCCGAGGCCAGGGACTGTGCTGGTGCGTCCGAGGCCAGGGACTGTGCTGGTGCGTCCGAGGCCAGGGACCGTGCTGGTGCGTCCGAGGGGACTGTGCTGGTGCGTCCGAGGCCAGGGACTGTGCTGGTGCGTCCGAGGCCAGGGACTGTGCTGGTGCGTCCGAGGCCAGGGACTGTGCTGGTGCGTCCGAGGCCAGGGACTGTGCTGGTGCGTCCGAGGCCAGGGACTGTGCTGGTGCGTCCGAGGCCAGGGACTGTGCTGGTGCGTCCGAGGCCAGGGACTGTGCTGGTGCGTCCGAGGCCAGGGACTGTGCTGGTGCGTCCGAGGCCAGGGACTGTGCTGGTGCGTCCGAGGCCAGGGACTGTGCTGGTGCGTCCGAGGCCAGGGACTGTGCTGGTGCGTCCGAGGCCAGGGACTGTGCTGGTGCGTCCGAGGCCAGGGACTGTGCTGGTGCGTCCGAGGCCAGGGACTGTGCTGGTGCGTCCGAGGCCAGGGACTGTGCTGGTGCGTCCGAGGCCAGGGACTGTGCTGGTGCGTCCGAGGCCAGGGACTGTGCTGGTGCGTCCGAGGCCAGGGACTGTGCTGGTGCGTCCGAGGCCAGGGACTGTGCTGGTGCGTCCGAGGTGCGTCCGAGGCCAGGGACTGTGCTGGTGCGTCCGAGGCCAGGGACTGTGCTGGTGCGTCCGAGGCCAGGGACTGTGCTGGTGCGTCCGAGGCCAGGGACTGTGCTGGTGCGTCCGAGGCCAGGGACTGTGCTGGTGCGTCCGAGGCCAGGGACTGTGCTGGTGCGTCCGAGGCCAGGGACTGTGCTGGTGCGTCCGAGGCCAGGGACTGTGCTGGTGCGTCCGAGGCCAGGGACTGTGCTGGTGCGTCCGAGGCCAGGGACTGTGCTGGTGCGTCCGAGGCCAGGGACTGTGCTGGTGCGTCCGAGGCCAGGGACTGTGCTGGTGCGTCCGAGGCCAGGGACTGTGCTGGTGCGTCCGAGGCCAGGGACTGTGCTGGTGCGTCCGAGGCCAGGGACTGTGCTGGTGCGTCCGAGGCCAGGGACTGTGCTGGTGCGTCCGAGGCCAGGGACTGTGCTGGTGCGTCCGAGGCCAAGGACTGTGCTGGTGCGTCCGAGGCCAGGACTGTGCTGGTGCGTCCGAGGGACTATGCTGGTGCGTCCGAGGCCAGGGACTGTGCTGGTGCGTCCGAGGCCAGGGACTGTGCTGGTGCGTCCGAGGCCAGGGACTGTGCTGGTGCGTCCGAGGCCAGGGACTGTGCTGGTGCGTCCGAGGCCAGGGACTGTGCTGGTGCGTCCGAGGCCAGGGACTGTGCTGGTGCGTCCGAGGCCAGGGACTGTGCTGGTGCGTCCGAGGCCAGGGACTGTGCTGGTGCGTCCGAGGCCAGGGACTGTGCTGGTGCGTCCGAGGCCAGGGACTGTGCTGGTGCGTCCGAGGCCAGGGACTGTGCTGGTGCGTCCGAGGCCAGGGACTGTGCTGTGCTGGTGCTGGTGCGTCCGAGGCCAGGGACCGTGCTGGGGCGTCCGAGGCCTGGGACTGTGCTGGTGAGTCCGAGGCCAGGGTGCTGGTGCGTCCGAGGCCAGGACTGTGCTGGTGCCTCCGAGGCCAGGGACTGTGCTGGTGCGTCCGAGGCCAGGGACTGTGCTGGTGCGTCCGAGGCCAGGGAGGTCCCAGGGACTGTGCTGGTGGGTCCGAGGCCAGGGACTATGCTGGTGCGTCCGAGGCCAGGGACTGTGCTGGTGCGTCCGAGGCCAGGGACTGTGCTGGTGCGTCCGAGGCCAGGGACTGTGCTGGTGCGTCCGAGGCCAGGGACTGTGCTGGTGCGTCCGAGGCCAGGGACTGTGCTGGTGCGTCCGAGGCCAGGGACTGTGCTGGTGCGTCCGAGGCCAGGGACTGTGCTGGTGCGTCCGAGGCCAGGGACTGTGCTGGTGCGTCCGAGGCCAGGGACTGTGCTGGTGCGTCCGAGGCCAGGGACTGTGCTGGTGCGTCCGAGGCCAGGGACTGTGCTGGTGCGTCCGAGGCCAGGGACTGTGCTGGTGCGTCCGAGGCCAGGGACTGTGCTGGTGCGTCCGAGGCCAGGGACTGTGCTGGTGCGTCCGAGGCCAGGGACTGTGCTGGTGCGTCCGAGGCCAGGGACTGTGCTGGTGCGTCCGAGGCCAGGGACTGTGCTGGTGCGTCCGAGGCCAGGGACTGTGCTGGTGCGTCCGAGGCCAGGGACTGTGCTGGTGCGTCCGAGGCCAGGGACTGTGCTGGTGCGTCCGAGGCCAGGGACTGTGCTGGTGCGTCCGAGGCCAGGGACTGTGCTGGTGCGTCCGAGGCCAGGGACTGTGCTGGTGCGTCCGAGGCCAGGGACTGTGCTGGTGCGTCCGAGGCCAGGGACTGTGCTGGTGCGTCCGAGGCCAGGGACTGTGCTGGTGCGTCCGAGGCCAGGGACTGTGCTGGTGCGTCCGAGGCCAGGGACTGTGCTGGTGCGTCCGAGGCCAGGGACTGTGCTGGTGCGTCCGAGGCCAGGGACTGTGCTGGTGCGTCCGAGGCCAGGAACTGTGCTGGTGCGTCCGAGGCCAGGGACTGTGCTGGTGCGTCCGAGGCCAGGGACCGTGCTGGTGCGTCCGTGGCCAGGGACTGTGCTGGGGCGTCCGAGGCCTGGGACTGTGCTGGTGCGTCCGAGGCCAGGGACTGTGCTGGTGCGTCCGAGGCCAGGGACTGTGCTGGTGCGTCCGAGGCCAGGGACTGTGCTGGTGCGTCCGAGGCCAGGGACTGTGCTGGTGCGTCCGAGGCCAGGGACTGTGCTGGTGCGTCCGAGGCCAGGGACTGTGCTGGTGCGTCCGAGGCCAGGGACTGTGCTGGTGCGTCCGAGGCCAGGGACTGTGCTGGTGCGTCCGAGGCCAGGGACTGTGCTGGTGCGTCCGAGGCCAGGGACTGTGCTGGTGCGTCCGAGGCCAGGGACTGTGCTGGTGCGTCCGAGGCCAGGGACTGTGCTGGTGCGTCCGAGGCCAGGGACTGTGCTGGTGCGTCCGAGGCCAGGGACTGTGCTGGTGCGTCCGAGGCCAGGGACTGTGCTGGTGCGTCCGAGGCCAGGGACTGTGCTGGTGCGTCCGAGGCCAGGGACTGTGCTGGTGCGTCCGAGGCCAGGGACTGTGCTGGTGCGTCCGAGGCCAGGGACTGTGCTGGTGCGTCCGAGGCCAGGGACTGTGCTGGTGCGTCCGAGGCCAGGGACTGTGCTGGTGCGTCCGAGGCCAGGGACTGTGCTGGTGCGTCCGAGGCCAGGGACTGTGCTGGTGCGTCCGAGGCCAGGGACTGTGCTGGTGCGTCCGAGGCCAGGGACTGTGCTGGTGCGTCCGAGGCCAGGGACTGTGCTGGAGCGTCCGAGGCCAGGGAGGGTGCTGGTGCGTCCGAGGCCAGGGACTGTGCTGGTGCGTCCGAGGCCAGGGACTGTGCTGGTGCGTCCGAGGCCAGGGACTGTGCTGGTGCGTCCGAGGCCAGGGACTGTGCTGGTGCGTCCGAGGCCAGGGACTGTGCTGGTGCGTCCGAGGCCAGGGACTGTGCTGGTGCGTCCGAGGCCAGGGACTGTGCTGGTGCGTCCGAGGCCAGGGACTGTGCTGGTGCGTCCGAGGCCAGGAACTGTGCTGGTGCGTCCGAGGCCAGGGACTGTGCTGGTGCGTCCGAGGCCAGGGACTGTGCTGGTGCGTCCGAGGCCAGGGACTGTGCTGGTGCGTCCGAGGCCAGGGACTGTGCTGGTGCGTCCGAGGCCAGGGTGCTGGTGCGTCCGAGGCCAGGGACTGTGCTGGTGCGTCCGAGGCCAGGGACTGTGCTGGTGCGTCCGAGGCCAGGGACTGTGCTGGTGCGTCCGAGGCCAGGGACTGTGCTGGTGCGTCCGAGGCCAGGGACTGTGCTGGTGCGTCCTAGGCCAGGGAATGTGCTGGTGCGTCCGAGGCCAGGGACCGTGCTGGTCCGAGGCCAGGGACTGTGCTGGTGCGTCCGAGGCCAGGGACTGTGCTGGTGCGTCCGAGGCCAGGGACTGTGCTGGTGCGTCCGAGGCCAGGGACTGTGCTGGTGCGTCCGAGGCCAGGGACTGTGCTGGTGCGTCCGAGGCCAGGGACTGTGCTGGTGCGTCCGAGGCCAGGGACTGTGCTGGTGCGTCCGAGGCCAGGGACTGTGCTGGTGCGTCCGTGGCCAGGGACTGTGCTGGTGCGTCCGAGGCCAGGGACTGTGCTGGTGAGTCCGAGGCCAGGGACTATGCTGGTGCGTCCGAGGCCAGGGACTGTGCTGGTGCGTCCGAGGCCAGGGACTGTGCTGGTGCGTCCGAGGCCAGGGACTGTGCTGGTGCGTCCGAGGCCAGGGACTGTGCTGGTGCGTCCGAGGCCAGGGACTGTGCTGGTGCGTCCGAGGCCAGGGACTGTGCTGGTGCGTCCGAGGCCAGGGACTGTGCTGGTGCGTCCGAGGCCAGGGACTGTGCTGGTGCGTCCGAGGCCAGGGACTGTGCTGGTGCGTCCGAGGCCAGGAACTGTGCTGGTGCGTCCGAGGCCAGGAACTGTGCTGGTGCGTCCTAGGGGACTGTGCTGGTGCGTCCGAGGCCAGGGACTGTGCTGGTGCGTCCGAGGCCAGGGACTGTGCTGGTGCGTCCGAGGCCAGGGACTGTGCTGGTGCGTCCGAGGCCAGGGACTGTGCTGGTGCGTCCGAGGCCAGGGACTGTGCTGGTGCGTCCGAGGCCAGGGACTGTGCTGGTGCGTCCGAGGCCAGGGACTGTGCTGGTGCGTCCGAGGCCAGGGACTGTGCTGGTGCGTCCGAGGCCAGGGACTGTGCTGGTGCGTCCGAGGCCAGGGACTGTGCTGGTGCGTCCGAGGCCAGGGACTGTGCTGGTGCGTCCGAGGCCAGGGACTGTGCTGGTGCGTCCGAGGCCAGGGACTGTGGGGGTGCGTCCGAGGGAACTGTGCTGGTGCGTCCGAGGCCAGGGACTGTGCTGGTGCGTCCGAGGCCAGGGACTGTGCTGGTGCGTCCGAGGCCAGGGACTGTGCTGGTGCGTCCGAGGCCAGGGACTGTGCTGGTGCGTCCGAGGCCAGGGACTGTGCTGGTGCGTCCGAGGCCAGGGACTGTGCTGGTGCGTCCGAGGCCAGGGACTGTGCTGGTGCGTCCGAGGCCAGGGTCTGTGCTGGTGCGTCCGAGGCCAGGGACTGTGCTGGTGCGTCCGAGGCCAGGGACTGTGCTGGTGCGTCCGAGGCCAGGGACTGTGCTGGTGCGTCCGAGGCCAGGGACTGTGCTGGTGCGTCCGAGGCCAGGGACTGTGCTGGTGCGTCCGAGGCCAGGGACTGTGCTGGTGCGTCCGAGGCCAGGGACTGTGCTGGTGCGTCCGAGGCCAGGGACTGTGCTGGTGCGTCCGAGGCCAGGGACTGTGCTGGTGCGTCCGAGGCCAGGGACTGTGCTGGTGCGTCCGAGGCCAGGGACTGTGCTGGTGCGTCCGAGGCCAGGGACTGTGCTGGTGCGTCCGAGGCCAGGGACTGTGCTGGTGCGTCCGAGGCCAGGAACTGTGCTGGTGCGTCCGAGGCCAGGGACTGTGCTGGTGCGTCCGAGGCCAGGGACTGTGCTGGTGCGTCCGAGGCCAGGGACTGTGCTGGTGCGTCCGAGGCCAGGGACTGTGCTGGTTCGGCCGAGGCCAGGAACTGTGCTGGTGCGTCTGAGGCCAGGGACTGTGCTGGTGCGTCCGAGGCCAGGAACTGTGCTGGTGCGTCCGAGGCCAGGAACTGTGCTGGTGTGTCCGAGGCCAGGAACTGTGCTGGTGCGTCCGAGGCCAGGAACTGTGCTGGTGCGTCCGAGGCCAGGAACTGTGCTGGTGTGTCCGAGGCCAGGGACTGTGCTGGTGCGTCCGAGGCCAGGAACTGTGCTGGTGCGTCCGAGGCCAGGGACTGTGCTGGTGCGTCCGAGGCCAGGAACTGTGCTGGTGCGTCTGAGGCCAGGGGTGCTGGTCCGAGGCCATGGACTTTACTGGTGCGTCCGAGGCCAGGAACTGTGCTGGTGCGTCCGAGGCCAGGGACTGTGCTGGTGCGTCCGAGGCCAGGAACTGTGCTGGTGCGTCCGAGGCCAGGGACTGTGCTGGTGCGTCCGAGGCCAGGAACTGTGCTGGTGCGTCCGAGGCCAGGGACTGTGCTGGTGCGTCCGAGGCCAGGAACTGTGCTGGTGCGTCCGAGGCCAGGGACTGTGCTGGTGCGTCCGAGGCCAGGAACTGTGCTGGTGCGTCCGAGGCCAGGGACTGTGATGTTGCGTCTGAGGCCAGGGACTTTTCTGGTGCGTCTGAGGCCAGGGACTGTGATGGTGCGTCTGAGGCCAGGGACTGTGATGGTGCGTCTGAGGCCAGGGACTGTGCTGGTGCGTCTGAGGCCAGGGACTGTGCTGGTGCGTCTGAGGCCAGGGACTGTGCTGGTGCGTCTGAGGCCAGGGACTGTGCTGGTGCGTCTGAGGCCAGGGACTGTGCTGGTGCGTCTGAGGCCAGGGACTGTTCTGGTGCGTCTGAGGCCAGGGACTGTGCTGGTGCGTCTGAGGCCAGGGACTGTGCTGGTGCGTCCGAGGCCAGGGACTGTGCTGGTGCGTCTGAGGCCAGGGACTGTGCTGGTGCGTCGGAGGCCGGGGAGTGTGCTGGTGCGTCCGAGGCCAGGGACTGTGCTGGTGCGTCCGAGGCCAGGGACTGTGCTGGTGCGTCCGAGGCCAGGGACTGTTCTGGTGCGTCTGAGGCCAGGGACTGTGCTGGTGCGTCTGAGGCCAGGGACTGTGCTGGTGCGTCTGAGGCCAGGGACTGTGCTGGTGCGTCTGAGGCCAGGGACTGTGCTGGTGCGTCTGAGGCCAGGGACTGTGCTGGTGCGTCTGAGGCCAGGGACTGTGCTGGTGCGTCTGAGGCCAGGGACTGTGCTGGTGCGTCTGAGGCCAGGGACTGTGCTGGTGCGTCTGAGGCCAGGGACTGTGCTGGTGCGTCTGAGGCCAGGGACTGTGCTGGTGCGTCTGAGGCCAGGGACTGTGCTGGTGCGTCTGAGGCCAGGGACTGTGCTGGTGCGTCTGAGGCCAGGGACTGTGATGGTGCGTCTGAGGCCAGGGACTGTGCTGGTGGCCAGGCCAGGGACTGTGCTGGTGCGTCTGAGGCCAGGGACTGTGATGGTGCGTCTGAGGCCAGGGACTGTGCTGGTGCGTCTGAGGCCAGGGACTGTGATGGTGCGTCCGTGGCCAGGGACTGTGCTGGTGCGTCTGAGGCCAGGGACTGTGATGGTGCGTCTGAGGCCAGGGACTGTGCTGGTGCGTCTGAGGCCAGGGACTGTGATGGTGCGTCTGAGGCCAGGGACTGTGCTGGTGCGTCTGAGGCCAGGGACTGTGATGGTGCGTCTGAGGCCAGGGACTGTGCTGGTGCGTCTGAGGCCAGGGACTGTGATGGTGCGTCTGAGGCCAGGGACTGTGCTGGTGCGTCTGAGGCCAGGGACTGTGCTGGTGCGTCTGAGGCCAGGGACTGTGATGGTGCGTCCGTGGCCAGGGACTGTGCTGGTGCGTCTGAGGCCAGGGACTGTGCTGGTGCGTCTGAGGCCAGGGACTGTGCTGGTGCGTCTGAGGCCAGGGACTGTGCTGGTGCGTCTCTGTGATGGTGCGTCCGTGGCCAGGGACTGTGCTGGTGCGTCTGAGGCCAGGGACTGTGCTGGTGCGTCTGAGGCCAGGGACTGTGCTGGTGCGTCTGAGGCCAGGGACTGTGCTGGTGCGTCTGAGGCCAGGGACTGTGCTGGTGCGTCTGAGGCCAGGGACTGTGATGGTGCGTCTGAGGCCAGGGACTGTGCTGGTGCGTCTGAGGCCAGGGACTGTGATGGTGCGTCCGTGGCCAGGGACTGTGCTGGTGTGTCTGAGGCCAGGGACTGTGCTGGTGCGTCTGAGGCCAGGGACTGTGCTGGTGCGTCTGAGGCCAGGGACTGTGATGGTGCGTCTGAGGCCAGGGACTGTGCTGGTGCGTCTGAGGCCAGGGACTGTGATGGTGCGTCTGAGGCCAGGGACTGTGCTGGTGCGTCTGAGGCCAGGGACTGTGCTGGTGCGTCTGAGGCCAGGGACTGTGCTGGTGCGTCTGAGGCCAGGGACTGTGCTGGTGCGTCTGAGGGTTGGTGAAGGCAGCTTACAATGGATCTTTGACTAAGTCATCCTAGTTAAATTCAGGATGAATCTTGGGTCGTGACCTAAGTAGTGGAGTTTCTTCTGTATGGTCGGTCTCCCTATGGTCGGTCTCCCTATGGTCGGTCTCCCTATGGTCGGTCTCCCTATGGTCGGTCTCCCTATGGTCGGTCTCCCTATGGTCGGTCTCCCTATGGTCGGTCTCCCTATGGTCGGTCTCCCTATGGTCGGTCTCCCTATGGTCGGTCTCCCTATGGTCGGTCTCCCTATGGTCGGTCTCTCTATGGTCAGGGTTAGGCTTTACCTCTGGGTCCCAAAAAGGGTACATTCCGCTAAAGTCGGTTCCATATCCTCGGATCAGATATTTTTTCCCTCGTCTTACATTAGGTAGAACGAAATATTGGTTGTGTTGCCCGTAGAGTTTATACTCCTGTGGTGCATCCAAATTTTTATATATAAACTGACACAAATACATGCATATTTTATACAACAATCAGGAACAAGCTATACAAGATGCAAAACAACCACGGGAGGAGTTGAATGATAGTTTCGTGACGCAATCAGCACATCATCAGAGGCTTGCAATGTTGCAGAAAAAAGCAAGAGATCCAAGCAAATACGATGACAGGGATCTCTACTCCAGCAATGGCGATTCATGTGATCATGTTTGTTTGCACTTCCCACTCTTTTCTGCAATATTGCAAGCTCCTGATGATGTGCTGATTGCAACACGAAAGGTCTAGGGCTATCATTCAACTCCTTCCGTGGTTGTTTTGCAACATACGCACCACAGGATGATAAACTCTAGGGAAAACGCTACCCAGATTTCATTCTGTGAAATACTTAAAATATGTGGAAATAAAAGTCTATATCTTGATCCAAGGAAACGATGTTTAAATTGAATATAAATTTCATTCTATATAATATAAGAAGTGGAAAAATATTTGGTTCGAGGATATGGAGCTGACGTACCCTTTGTTGGGACTCAGAGCTAGAACCTAACCCCGACCATTGCAGTACCGACCATAGATAAGAAAAGTCCACTACTGACCTTAAGTAATGTGTTAGGGGATAAATGGCGAGGATAGTTACTATGAACGAGCGATTTCATTTAGTGTCTGGAAGTGTCACTCTTGTTCATGACGGTAACTTTTACATCAGTCGACCTGCCAGGGTGTTAGTCTACCTGCCAGAGTGTTGTCTAAATAGCAGGGTGTTAGACTACCTGTCATGGTGTTATTCTAAATGACAGGGTGTTAGTCTACCTGTCAGGATGTTAGTTTACCTGCCTGGGTGTTAATCTACCTGCAAGGGTGTTAGCCTACCTGCCTGGGTGTTAGTCTACCTGCCAGGGTGTTAGACTACCTGTCATGGTGTTAGTTTACCTGTCAGAGTGTAAGTCTACCTGGAAAGGTGTTAGTCTACCGGCCAGGGTGTTAGTCTGCCTGACATGGTATTAGTCTACCTGTCAGGATGTTAGTCTACCTGCCTGGGGTGTTAGCCTACCTGCCTTGGTGTTAATCTACTTGCAAGGGTGTTAGCCTACCTGACTGGATGTTAGTCTACCTCCCTGGGTGTTAGTCTAGCTGCCACAGTGGTAATCTACCTGCCTGGGTGTTAGTCTACCTGCTAGGGCATTAGGCTATCTGAAAGAGTGTTAGTCTAGCTACAAGGGTGTTAGTCTACCTGCCAAGGTGTTTGTCTACCTGCCTGGGTGTTAGTCTGCCTGTCTGTGTGTTAGTCTAGCTACCAGGGTGTTAGTCTACCTGCCAGGGTGTTAGCCTACCGGAATGAGTGTTAGTCTAGCTACAAAGGTGTTAGTCTACCTGCCAGGGTGTTAGTCTACCTGCCTGAATGTTAGTCTAGCTACTAGGGTGTTAATCTACCTGCCAGGATCTTAGTCTACCTGTTTGGGCGTTAGTCTAGCTACCAGGGTGTTAGTCTACCTGCCTTGGTGTTAGTCTAGCTACCAGAGTGTTAGTCTACCTGCCAGGGTGTTTGTCTACTTGCCAGGGTGTTTTTCTAGTTACCAGGGTGTTAGTCTACCTGCCTTGGTGTTAGTCTAGCTACCAGGGGGTTAGTTTACCTGCCTGGGTGTTCGTCTAGCTACTCGAGTGTTAGTCTACCTGCCAGGGTGTTAGTCTACCTGCCAGGGTGTTAGTCTACTTGCCTGGGTGTTAGTCTGACTGCCTGGGTGTTATTCTAGCTACCACGGTGTTAGTCTGTCTGCCAGGATGTTAGTCTACCTGCCTGTGTGTTAGTCTACCCGCCAGGGTGTTAGTCTACCTACCTGGGTGTTAGTCTAGCTACCATGGTGATAGTCTACCTGCCTAGGTGTTAGTCTACCTGCCAGGGTGGTAATCTACCTGCCTGGGTGTTAGTCTACTTGCCTGTATGTTAGCCTAGCTACCAGGGTGTTAGTCTACCTGCCAAGGTGTTAGTCTACCTGCCTGAGTGTTAGTCTAGCTACCAGGGTGTAAGTGTAGCAGCCAGGGTGTTAGTCTACATTCATGGGTGTTAGTCTAGCTACCAGAGTGTTAGTCTTTCTGCCTGGGTGTTAGTCTAACTGCTAGGGTGTTAGTCTACCTGCCTGGGTGTTAATCTAGCAACCAGGGTGCTAATCTAGCTGCCAAGGTGTTAGTTTACCTGCCTGGATGTTAGTCTATCTGCCTGTGCGTTAGTGTAGGTACCAGGGTGTTAGCCTACCTGCCTGGGGGTTTGTCTAGCTACCAGGGTGTTAGTCTACCTGCCAGTGTGTTATTCTACCTTCCTGGGTGTTTATTTACCTGTCTGGGAGTTTGCCTACCGGTCTTGGTGTTAGTCTAGCTATCAGGGTGTTAATCTACCTGCTAGGGTGTTAGTGTACCTGCCAGGGTGTTAGTCTACCTGCGTGGGTGTTAGTCTACCTGCGTGAGTGTTAGTCTACCTGCCTGTGTATTAGCCCAGCTACTAGGGTGTTAATCTACCTGCCAGGATGTTAGTCTATCTGTCTGTGTGTTAGTCTACCTGCCAGAGTGTTAGTCTACCTGCTTGGGTGTTAGTCTAGCTACCATTGTGTTAGTCTACCTGCCAGGGTTTTAATTTACCTGCCTGGGTGTTAGTCAACTTGCCTGTGTGTTACTCTAGCTACCAGGGTGTTAATCTACCTGCCTGTGTGTTAGTCTAACTACCAGGGTGTTAATCTACCTGCCAGGATGTTAGTCTAGTTACCAGGGTGTTAGTCTACCTGCCTGGGTGTTAGACTACCTTCTTGTGTGTTAGTCTAGCTGCCAGGATGTTAGTCTACCTGCCTGAGTGTTACTCTAGCTACCAGAGTGTTAGTCTACCTGCTAAGGTGTTAGTCTACTTGCCTCTGTGTTAGTTTAGCTACCAGGGTGTTAATCTATCTGCCAGGGTGTTGGTTTAGTACCAAGGTGTTAGTCTACCTGCCAGAGCGTTAGTCTACTTGCGTGGGTGTTAGTCTAGCTACCAAGGTGTTAGTCTAGCTACCATAGTGTTAGTGTACCTGCCTGGGTGTTAGTCTACTTTCCTGGGTGTTAGTCTACCTGCCATGGTGATAGTCTTTCTGCCTGGGTGCTAGTCTACTTGCCTGAGTGTTAGTCTTCTGTTACACTTAGTTCCAGGTTACCTTGATTAATGGCAACCTCTTATTTAAATAAGACTGATTTAAGGTAACTTTTTACTAACAACAAATTATTAACTCACTTTTTTCGTGAGAGAATAAAGACACGATAAATTAAATACTACAATCCTTAATTTCTATTCTTTTGAAAATATAACAATAATCAAGTCCTTTATAAATATAAATTTATATAGTCCTTAAAAGGACAGTTCACTCCTTTAATATAAATATCCCAGAAGTAAAACCAGAACCAGAATTATATATAGTTTAAATGTAAACACTTGTAATAATTCAGAGAGACTCCCACGAGACTTTCTAGACTCGTCATCTGCTATGGGAGACTCTGTATGGTGCCGTGTAACACGCCACAAAATATTCTAGAGAGCCAGGAATAATTGTGTTGACTGGTGAGGTGGTGAAGCTGCTGAGTGACAGTGACCGTGTGTGCCCCTGCATGGGGCTGGTCAGGTGTGTGCCCCTGCATGAGGCTGGTCAGGTGTGTGACCCTGCATGAGGCTGGTCAGGTGTGTGCCCCTGCATGGGGCTGGTCAGGTGTGTGCCCCTGCATGAGGCTGGTCAGGTGTGTGCCCCTGCATGAGGCTGGTCAGGTGTGTGCCCCTGCATGAGGCTGGTCAGGTGTGTGCCCCTGCATGAGGCTGGTCAGGTGTGTGCCCCTGCATGAGGCTGGTCAGGTGTGTGCCCCTGCATGAGGCTGGTCAGGTGTGTGCCCCTGCATGAGGCTGGTCAGGTGTGTGCCCCTGCATGAGGCTGGTCAGGTGTGTGCCCCTGCATGAGGCTGGTCAGGTGTGTGCCCCTGCATGAGGCTGGTCAGGGGTGTGCCCCTGCATGAGGCTGGTCAGGTGTGTACCCCTGCATGAGGCTGGTCAGGTGTGTGCACCTGCATGAGGCTGGTCAGGTGTGTACCCCTGCATGAGGCTGGTCAGGTGTGTGCCCCTGCATGAGGCTGGTCAGGTGTGTACCCCTGCATGAGGCTGGTCAGGTGTGTGCCCCTGCATGAGGCTGGTCAGGTGTGTGCCCCTGCATGAGGCTGGTCAGGTGTGTGCCCCTGCATGAGGCTGGTCAGGTGTGTACCCCTGCATGAGGCTGGTCAGGTGTGTGCCCCTGCATGAGGCTGGTCAGGTGTGTGCCCCTGCATGAGGCTGGTCAGGTGTGTGCCCCTGCATGAGGCTGGTCAGGTGTGTGCCCCTGCATGAGGCTGGTCAGGTGTGTGCCCCTGCATGAGGCTGGTCAGCCCCTGCATGCTGGTGCCCCTGCATGAGGCTGGTCAGGTGTGTGCCCCTGCATGAGGCTGGTCAGGTGTGTGCCCCTGCATGAGGCTGGTCAGGTGTGTGCACCTGCATGGTCAGGTGTGTGCCCCTGCATGAGGCTGGTCAGGTGTGTGCCCCTGCATGAGGCTGGTCAGGTGTGTACCCCTGCATGAGGCTGGTCAGGTGTGTACCCCTGCATGAGGCTGGTCAGGTGTGTACCCCTGCATAGGCTGGTCCCCTGCATGAGGCTGGTCAGGTGTGTACCCCTGCATGAGGCTGGTCAGGTGTGTACCCCTGCATGAGGCTGGTCAGGTGTGTACCCCTGCATGACCCCTGCATGAGGCTGGTCAGGTGTGTACCCCTGCATGAGGCTGGTCAGTGTACCCCTGCATGAGGCTGGTCAGGTGTGTGCCCCTGCATGAGGTCTGGTCAGGTGTGTGCCCCTGCATGAGGCTGGTCACGTGTGTGCCCCTGCATGAGGCTGGTCAGGTGTGTTACCCTGCATGAGTGCCCCTGCTGGTACCCCTGCATGAGGCTGGTCAGGTGTGTGCCCCTGCATGAGGCTGGTCAGGTGTGTACCCCTGCATGAGGCTGGGTGTGTCCCTGCATGAGGCTGGTCAGGTGTGTGCCCCTGCATGAGGCTGGTCAGGTGTGTGTCCCTGCATGAGGCTGGTCAGGTGTGTGCCCCTGCATGAGGCTGGTCAGGTGTGTACCCCTGCATGAGGCTGGTCAGGTGTGTGCCCCTGCATGAGGCTGGTCAGGTGTGTGTCCCTGCATGAGGCTGGTCAGGTGTGTGCCCCTGCATGAGGCTGGTCAGGTGTGTGTCCCTGCATGAGGCTGGTCAGGTGTGTGCCCCTGCATGAGGCTGGTCAG
>NC_091303.1:30863413-30865913 GCF_038502225.1 Cherax quadricarinatus | reverse complement strand
GATATCGAAGACATCACATATGAAAGACCCCTTGGGGCCAGTGACCATGTGGTTGTAAGCTTCGAATACACAGTAGAGCTACAAGTGGAGGGAGAAGCAGGAAGGCCAGGACGAATGAAGCCAAACTACAAGAAAGGGGACTACACAGGAATGAGGAACTACCTGAACGGGGTTCAGTGGGACAGAGAACTGGCAGGGAAACCAGTTAATGAGATGATGGAATATGTAGCAATAAAATGCAAGGAGGCTGAGGAGAGGTTTGTACCCAAGGGTAACAGGAGTAATGAAAAAGCCAGGATGAGCCCATGGTTTACCCAAAGGTGCAGGGAGGCAAAAACCAAGTGTGCTAGGGAATGGAAGAAATATAGAAGGCAAAGGACCCAGGAGAATAAGGAGAACAGTCGTAGAGCCAGAAATGAATATGCACAGATAAGAAGGGAGGCCCAAAGACAATATGAAAATGACATAGCAGCGAAAGCCAAATCTGACCCGAAACTGTTGTACAGCCACATCAGGAGGAAAACAACAGTCAAGGACCAGGTAATCAGGCTAAGGAAGGAAGGAGGAGAGACAACAGGAAATGACCGGGAAGTATGTGAAGAACTCAACAAGAGATTCAAAGAAGTGTTCACAGAGGAGACAGAAGGGACTCCAGAAAGACGGAGAGGTGGGGCACACCACCAAGTGCTGGACACAGTGCACACAACCGAGGAAGAAGTGAAGAGGCTTCTGAGTGAGCTAGATACCTCAAAGGCAATGGGGCCAGATAACATCTCCCCATGGGTATTGAGAGAGGGAGCAGAGGCGCTATGTGTACCCCTAACAACAATATTCAATACATCTATCGAAACAGGGAGATTGCCTGAGGCATGGAAGACAGCAAATGTAGTCCCAATCTTTAAAAAAGGAGACAGACATGAAGCATTAAACTACAGACCAGTGTCACTGACATGTATAGTATGCAAAATCATGGAGAAGATTATCAGGAGAAGAGTGGTGGAACACCTAGAAAGGAATGATCTAATCAACAGCAGCCAGCATGGTTTCAGGGACGGGAAATCCTGTGTCACAAACCTACTGGAGTTCTATGACATGGTGACAGCAGTAAGACAAGAGAGAGAGGGGTGGGTGGATTGCATTTTCTTGGACTGCAAGAAGGCGTTTGACACAGTTCCACACAAGAGATTGGTGCAAAAACTGGAGGACCAAGCAGGGATAACAGGGAAGGCACTACAATGGATCAGGGAATACTTGTCAGGAAGACAGCAGCGAGTCATGGTACGTGGCGAGGTGTCAGAGTGGGCACCTGTGACCAGCGGGGTCCCGCAGGGGTCAGTCCTAGGACCAGTGCTGTTTCTGGTATTTGTGAACGACATGACGGAAGGAATAGACTCTGAGGTGTCCCTGTTTGCAGATGACGTGAAGTTGATGAGAAGAATACACTCGATCGAAGACCAGGCAGAACTACAAAGGGATCTGGACAGGCTGCAGAACTGGTCCAGCAATTGGCTCCTGGAGTTCAATCCCACCAAGTGCAAAGTCATGAAGATTGGGGAAGGGCAAAGAAGGCCGCAGACGGAGTACAGTCTAGGGGGTCAGAGACTACAAACCTCACTCAAGGAAAAAGATCTTGGGGTGAGTATAACACCAGGCACATCTCCTGAAGCGCACATCAACCAAATAACTGCTGCAGCATATGGGCGCCTAGCAAACCTCAGAACAGCATTCCGACATCTTAATAAGGAATCGTTCAGGACCCTGTACACCGTATACGTTAGGCCCATATTGGAGTATGCGGCACCAGTTTGGAACCCACACCTAGCCAAGCACGTAAAGAAACTAGAGAAAGTGCAAAGGTTTGCAACAAGACTAGTCCCAGAGCTAAGAGGTATGTCCTACGAGGAGAGGTTAAGGGAAATCAACCTGACGACACTGGAGGACAGGAGAGATAGGGGGGACATGATAACGACATACAAAATACTGAGAGGAATTGACAAGGTGGACAAAAACAGGATGTTCCAGAGATTGGACACAGTAACAAGGGGACACAGTTGGAAGCTAAAGACACAGATGAATCACAGGGATGTTAGGAAGTATTTCTTCAGCCACAGAGTAGTCAGTAAGTGGAATAGTTTGGGAAGCGATGTAGTGGAGGCAGGATCCATACATAGCTTTAAGCAGAGGTACGATAAAGCTCACGGCTCAGGGAGAGTGACCTAGTAGCGATCAGTGAAGAGGCGGGGCCAGGAGCTCGGACTCGACCCCCGCAACCTCAACTAGGTGAGTACAACTAGGTGAGTACACACACACACACACACACACACAAACACACAAACACACACACACACACACACACACACACAAACACACAAACACACACACACACACACACACACAAACACACAAACACACACACACACAAACACACAAACACACACACACACACACACACACACACACACACACACACACACACACACAAACACACACACACACACAC
>NC_091303.1:30828413-30858413 GCF_038502225.1 Cherax quadricarinatus | reverse complement strand
TTTATTTTCATGTGTAGATGATGTGAACAGTTCGGTTCTCTAACGTTATTTTAGCACAGATTTTGTAACTGCTGCAGTTGTGTCGTACACCTTGTGCACCGTTTTCTCCATCCTGTGCGACCTCTCCCCATCCTGTACACTCTCACTCTATTCTGTGCACCCTATCTTTATTCTGTGCACCCTCTCTCTATCCTGTGCACCCTCTCTATCTTGTGCACCCTATCCCTGTATCTATATCCTGTGCTGTGTACCCTATCTTCATCTCCTACCCTGTGTACCCTACTTTATCCTCAATCTTTATCTGTGCACCCTGTGCACTCTCTCTCCACCCTGTGCACTCTCTCTCCACCCTGTGCACTCTCTCTCCATCCTGTGCACTCTCTCTCCACCCTGTGCACTCTCTCTCCATCCTGTGCACCCTCTTCATCCTTTACACCTTGTGGATATTAAAATGGTATAAAATACCGACAGGTTGTTAGGTAAGACACATATGCAACAGTTAGGCATCTTTATTTCGAAACGTTTCGCCTACACAGTAGGCTTCTTCAGTCGAGTACAGAAAAGTTGATAGAAGAGACGTGAAGACGAAGTATTCAGTCCATCACCCTTGAAGTTTTGAGGTGGTCAGTCCCTCAGTCTGTCCCTTCATCCTGTGCACCCTCTTCATCCTGTGCACCCTCTCTCCATCCTGTGTACCCTCTCTCCACCCTGTGCACTCTCTCTTCATCCTGTGCGCCCTCTCTCCATCCAGTGCACCCTCTTCATCCTGTGCACCCTCTCTCCATCCTGTGCACCCTTTCTCCACCCTGTGCACCCTCTCTCCATCCTGTGCACCCTCTTCACCCGGTGCACCCTCTCTCCACCCTGTGCACTCTCTCTTCATCCTGTGCACACACTCTTCATCCTGTGCACCCTCCCTTCATCTTGTGCACCCTCTTCATCCTGTGCACCCTCCCTTCATCCTGTGCACCCTCTCTCCACCCTGTGCACTCTCTCTTCATCCTGTGCACACACTCTTCATCCTGTACACCCTCCCTTCATCCTGTACACCCTCCCTTCATCCTGTGCACCCTCCCTTCATCCTGTACACCCTCCCTTCATCCTGTGCACCCTCTCTCCACCCTGTGCACTCTCTCTTCATCCTGTGCACACACTCTTCATCCTGTACACCCTCCCTTCATCCTGTACACCCTCCCTTCATCCTGTGCACCCTCCCTTCATGCTGTACACCCTCCCTTCATCCTGTGCACCCTCCCTTCATCCTGTACACCCTCCCTTCATCCTGTGCACCCTCCCTTCATCCTGTGCACCCTCCCTTCATCCTGTGCACCCTCCCTTCATCTTGTGCACCCGCTTCATCCTGTGCACCTTCTTCATCCTGTGTATCCTCTCTTCACCCTGTGCACCCTCTCTCCATCCTGTGCACCTTCTTCACTCTGTGTACCCTTTCTCCGTCCTGTGCACCCTCTCTCTATCCTGTGCAATCTCTTCATCCTGTGCACCCCCTCTCCACCCTGTGTACCCTCTTCATCCCATGCACCCTCTCTCGACCCTGTGCACTCGCTCTCGATCCTGTGCACTCTCTTCATCCTGTGCACCCTCTTCATCTTGTGCAACGTCTCTTCATCCTGTGCACCGTCTCTTCATCCTGTGTACTCTCTTCATCCTGTGCACCCTCTTCATCCTGTGCATCCTCTTCATCCTGTGCACCTTCTTCATCCTATGCACCCTCTTCATCCTGTGCACCCTCTTCATCTTGTGCACCGTCTTTTCATCCTGTGCACCCTCTTCATTCTGTGCACCCTCTTTATCTTGTGCACCGTCTTTTCATTCTGTGCACCCTCTTCTTTCTATGCACCCTCTTCATTTTGTGCACCCTCTTCATCTTGTGCACCGTCTCTTCTGTCAGTATAGTTGCTGATCCCCTATATATGTTGTGTAACATATCTGAGTATTATAGTTATTACCATCCATATGTATTATATAGACGACCCCTTGCTGCACTTAGCGGCTGACATGTGATGTCACAGTGCTGCTTGAGTCACCCTGTCCCTCTCTCAGTTCATGGATAGACCTACAGGCTACAACAGACTAGGCTGGACTCCCCTTACAACTCTGCTAATTTAAATGAATACAACCCAACAGGTATGTTTATCTCCAACCATCATATCTCCACGGAACCCTCCCAACAAATGAGATCAAGTTGAATGAAGTTGTCAACTGTGTGTTTTGTTACTAGCTGACAGTTTTCAAAAAAAAAAAAAAAATGTGTGTGTTCACGTTCCCTCCGAATTCTGAGGTTTAGCAGTAATAACCTGTGTGAGCCAGGTCTGCCTTTGCTGTTAATTACTTTCACCTTTGTAAATATATATTCTTCCTCAGAATCCGTAGAATGTATGAATACATATCGATCGATCAATTCTATCTTTTATTAGACTATGATTTGTTCCTTTAATTCGTAATGCATTACGTAAATCACCATCCGTTAATATAACATCTATTCCAATGTTATCCATTCAACTGAGTATATCCCATAACCATTTCTGTGATTAGTTTTAAGTTACATGTGTCTTTGTTGTTGTATAGAACCAGCCCAGAGTCACCTGCCTGTCAGCCTGTAGAGTATGGAATGTCGAGACGACATACTTAACATGACCGAGATTCATCCTGTGCACCGTCTCTTCATTCTGTGCACCCTCTTCATCCTGTGCACCATCTCTTCATCCTGTGCACCTTCTTCATCCTGTGCACCCTCTTCATCCTGTGCACCCTCTTCATCCTGTGCACCTTCTTCATCTTGTGCACTGTCTCTTCATCCTGTGCAACGTCTCTTCATCCTGTGCACCCTCTTCATCCTGTGCACCCTCTTCATCCTGTGCACCCACTCTTCATCCTGTGCACCCTCTTCATCCTGTGCACCCTCTTCATCCTGTGCACCCTCTTCATCCTGTGCACCTTCTTCATCTTGTGCACTGTCTCTTCATCCTGTGCAACGTCTCTTCATCCTGTGCACCCTCTTCATCCTGTGCACCATCTCTTGATCCTGTGCACCCTCTTCATCCTGTGAAACCTCTTCATCTTGTGCACCGTCTCTTCATCCTGTGCACCGTCTCTTCATCTTGTGCACCCTCTTCATCCTGTGCACCCTCTTCATCTTGTGCACCATCTCTTCATCCTGTGCACACTCTTCATCCTGTGCACCCTCTTCATCTTGTGCACCGTCTCTTCATCCTGTGCACCGTCTCTTCATCCTATGCACCCTCTTCATCCTGTGCACCCTCTCCATCTTGTGCACCGTCTCTTCATCCTGTGCACCGTCTCTTCATCATGTGTACCGTCTTCATCCT
This sequence comes from Cherax quadricarinatus, assembly GCF_038502225.1. Classification (NCBI taxonomy): domain Eukaryota; kingdom Metazoa; phylum Arthropoda; class Malacostraca; order Decapoda; family Parastacidae; genus Cherax; species Cherax quadricarinatus. Next base: position 30,855,066 of record NC_091303.1, on the reverse strand, counting down.
GTGCACTCTTTTCATCCTGTGCACCCTCTTCATCTTGTGCACCGTCTCTTCATCCTGTGCACCGTCTCTTCTTCCTGTGCACCCTCTTCATCCTGTGCACCCTCTTCATCTTGTGCACCGTCTCTTCATCCTGTGCACCGTCTCTTCATCCTGTGCACCATCTTCACCCTGTGCACCCTCGTCATCTTGTGCACCGTCTCTTCATCCTGTACACCGTCTCATAATCTTGTGCACCCTCTTCATCCTGTGCACCCTCTTCATCCTGTACACCCTCTTCATCTTGTGCACCGTCTCTTCATCCTGTGCACTCTCTTCATTCTGTGCACCCTCTTCATCCTGTGCACCGTCTCTTCATCTTGTGCACCCTCTTCATCCGGTGCACACTCTTCATCTTGTGCACCTTCTCTTCATCCTGTGCACCCACTTCATCCTGTGCACCCTCTTCATCTTGTGCACCGTCTCTTCATCTTGTGCACCCTCTTCATCTTGTGCACCGTCTCCTGTACACGCTCTTCATCCTGTACACTCTCTTCGTCGTGTGCACTCTCTTCATCGTGTGCACTCTCTTCATCGTGTACACCCTCTTCATCGTGTGCACCCTCTTCATCGTGTGCACCCTCTTCATCGTGTGCACCCTTTTCATCGTGTGCACTCTCTTCATCGTGTGCACCCTCTTCATCGTTTGCACTCTCTTCATCGTGTGCACCCTCTTCATCGTGTTCACTCTCTTCATCGTGTGCACCCTCTTCATCATGTGCACTCTCTTCATCGTGTGCACCCTCTTCATCGTGTGCACCCTCTTCATCGTGTGCACTATCTTCATCGTGTGCACTCTCTTCATTGTGTGCACCGTCTCTTCATCCTATGCACCCTCTTCATCGTGTGCACTCTCTTCATCGTGTGCACCCTCTTCATCATGTGCACTCTCTTCATCGTGTGCACTCTCTTCATCGTGTGCACCCTCTTCATCATATGCACCCTCTTCATCGTGTGCGCCCTCTTCATCGTGTGTACCCTCTTCATCGTGTGCACCCTCTTCATCGTGTGCACCCTCTTCATCATGTGCACCCTCTTCATCGTGTGCACTCTCTTCATCGTGTGCACCGTCTTCATTGTGTGCACCGTCTCTTTATCCTGTGCAACCTCTTCATCGTGTGCAGTCTCTTCATGGTGTGCACTCTCTTCATTGTGTGCACCCTCTTCATTGTGTGCACCCTCTTCATCGTGTGCACCCTCTTCATCGTGTGCACTCTCTTCATCGTGTGCACATTCTTCATCATGTGCACTCTCTTCATCGTGTGCACCGTTTTCATTGTTTGCACCGTCTTTTCATCCTGTGCACCCTCTTCATCGTGTGCACTCTCTTCATAGTATGCACTCTCTTCATCGTGTGCACTCTCTTCATCGTGTGCGCTCTCTTCATCGTGTGCACTCTCTTCATCGTGTGCACTCTCTTCATCGTGTGTACTCTCTTCATCGCGTGCACTCTCTTCATAGTATGCACTCTCTTCATAGTATGCACTCTCTTCATCGTGTGCACTCTCTTCATCGTGTGCACTCTCTTCATCGTGTGCACTCTCTTCATCGTGTGCACTCTCTTCATCGTGTGCACTCTCTTCATCGCGTGCACTCTCTTCATCGCGTGCACTCTCTTCATCGTGTGCACTCTCTTCATCGTGTGCACCCTCTTCATCGTGTGCACTCTCTTCATCGTGTGCACTCTCTTCATCGTGTGCACTCTCTTCATCGTGTGCACTCTCTTCATCGAATGAACTCTCTTCGTCGTGTGCACCCTCTTCATCGTGTGTACTCTCTTCATCGTGTGCACTCACTTCATCGTGTGCACTCTCTTCATCGTGTGCACTCTCTTCATCGTGTGCACTCTCTTCGTCGTGTGCACTCTCTTAATCGTATGCACTCTCTTCATCGTGTGCACTCTCTTCATCGTGTGCACTCTCTTCATCGTGTGCACTCTCTTCACCGTGTGCACTCTCTTCGTCGTGTGCACTCTCTTAATCGTATGCACTCTCTTCATCGTGTGCACTCTCTTCATTGTGTGCACCCTCTTCATCGTGTGCACCTTCTTCATCGTGTGCACTCTCTTCATCGTGTGCACCTTCTTCATCGTGTGCACTCTCTTCATCGTGTGCACTCTCTTCGTCGTGTGCACCCTCTTCATCATGTGCACAATCTTCATCGTGTGCACCCTCTTCATCGTGTGCACTCTCTTCATCGTGTGCACTCTCTTCATCGTGTGCACCCTCTTCATCGTGTGCACCCTCTTCATGGTGTGCACTCTCTTCATCGTGTGCACCCTCTTCATCGTGTGCACCCTCTTCATGGTGTGCACTCTCTTCATCGTGTGCACCCTCTTCATCTTGTGCACCCTCTTCATGGTGTGCACTCTCTTCATCGTGTGCACCCTCTTCATCGTGTGCACCCTCTTCATTGTGTGCACTCTCTTCATGTTGTGCACTCTCTTCATGGTGTGCACTCTCTTCATCGTGTGCACTCTCTTCATGGTGTGCACTCTCTTCATCGTGTGGCACCCTCTTCATCGTGTGCACTCTCTTCATGGTGTGCACTCTCTTCATGGTGTGCACTCTCTTCATCGTGTGCACTCTCTTCATGGTGTGCACTCTCTTCATCGTGTGGCACCCTCTTCATCGTGTGCACTCTCTTCATGGTGTGCACTCTCTTCATCGTGTGCACTCTCTTCATGGTGTGCACTCTCTTCATCGTGTGCACCCTCTTCATCGTGTGCACTCTCTTCATGGTGTGCACTCTCTTCATCGTGTGCACTCTCCTCATGGTGTGCACGGTAACACACGAAGCTTCAAGCACACAAATAATTAGAAACTCTGCCATAAATACCCTGCAATACGTTAAGGTTTGTATTGTTTCTCAAGTGTTGCTATTTTTCTCTTTGCAACAAACTGAGAATATTTGCTCAGTATTTCTGGAACGTTTCCTCCGCTAAAACACCTTGAGGTGCCTTGTAAGTAAGTAGGTAAGTAAGTAATTAGGTAGGTAGGTAAGGGAGTAAGTGAAAATTAGACACGTGTGCAACATCTGGGTAACTTTAATGTAGACGTTTCGCCATCCAGTTGCTTTGTCAAGACAAATTCTATGGTACAATTTGAAGACAGTAGAACAATATACATAAAATGAGGTAATTAGTCCCTCAGCCTAAGACTGAAGGACTGATTACCACTTCTACTGTCTTCATATTTTGTCCTACAATATGTCTTGATGAAGCCAGTGACTGACGAAATGTTTACATTAAAGTTACCCAGATGTTGCATGTGTCTAGTGTTCATTTCGTCGGTATTATGTACCACTCATGAACAAGTGAGTAAGTAGGTAAGCAAGTAGTTAGGAAAGTAAGTTCACTTAAGTACAGGTACACGTAAGTACAGATTTCATACATAGTGCATATTACCCAGGATGATCCACCAAAGTCAAAGTGACACATTTCCATTTGGGTTTTAGAGTGTCCTGAGGTTGAAGCTGGAGTTGCCTCAGTATACTGAGGTTGAAGCTGGTGTTGCCTCAGTATACTGAGGTTGAAGCTGGTGTTGCCTCAGTATACTGAGGTTGAAGCTGGTGTTGCCTCAGTATACTGAGGTTGAAGCTGGTGTTGCCTCAGTATACTGAGGTTGAAGCTGGTGTTGCCTCAGTATACTGAGGTTGAAGCTGGTGTTGCCTCAGTATACTGAGGTTGAAGCTGGTGTTGCCTCAGTATACTGAGGTTGAAGCTGGTGTTGCCTCAGTATACTGAGGTTGAAGCTGGTGTTGCCTCAGTATACTGAGGTTGAAGCTGGTGTTGCCTCAGTATACTGAGGTTGAAGCTGGTGTTGCCTCAGTATACTGAGGTTGAAGCTGGTGTTGCCTCAGTATACTGAGGTTGAAGCTGGTGTTGCCTCAGTATACTGAGGTTGAAGCTGGTGTTGCCTCAGCATACTGAGGTTGAAGCTGGTGTTGCCTCAGTATACTGAGGTTGAAGCTGGTGTTGCCTCAGTATACTGAGGTTGAAGCTGGTGTTGCCTCAGCATACTGAGGTTGAAGCTGGTGTTGCCTCAGTATACTGAGGTTGAAGCTGGTGTTGCCTCAGTACACTGAGGTTGAAGCTGGTGTTGCCTCAGTATACTGAGGTTGAAGCTGGTGTTGCCTCAGTATACTGAGGTTGAAGCTGGTGTTGCCTCAGCATACTGAGGTTGAAGCTGGTGTTGCCTCAGTATACTGAGGTTGAAGCTGGTGTTGCCTCAGTACACTGAGGTTGAAGCTGGTGTTGCCTCAGTATACTGAGGTTGAAGCTGGTGTTGCCTCAGTATACTGAGGTTGAAGCTGGTGTTGCCTCAGCATACTGAGGTTGAAGCTGGTGTTGCCTCAGTATACTGAGGTTGAAGCTGGTGTTGCCTCAGTATACTGAGGTTGAAGCTGATGTTGCCTCAGTATACTGAGGTTGAAGCTGGTGTTGCCTCAGTATACTGAGGTTGAAGCTGGTGTTGCCTCAGTATACTGAGGTTGAAGCTGGTGTTGCCTCAGTATACTGAGGTTGAAGCTGGAGTTGCCTCAGTATACTGAGGTTGAAGCTGGTGTTGCCTCAGTATACTGAGGTTGAAGCTGGTGTTGCCTCAGTATACTGAGGTTGAAGCTGGTGTTGCCTCAGTATACTGAGGTTGAAGCTGGTGTTGCCTCAGTATACTGATACTGAGGTTGAAGCTGGTGTTGCCTCAGTATACTGAGGTTGAAGCTGGAGTTGCCTCAGTATACTGATACTGAGGTTGAAGCTGATGTTGCCTCAGTATACTGAGGTTGAAGCTGGAGTTGCCTCAGTATACTGAGGTTGAAGCTGGTGTTGCCTCAGTATACTGAGGTTGAAGCTGTTGTTGCCTCAGTATACTGAGGTTGAAGCTGTTGTTGCCTCAGTATACTGAGGTTGAAGCTGGTGTTGCCTCAGTATACTGAGATTGAAGCTGGAGTTGCCTCAGTATACTGAGGCTGAAGCTGGTGTTGCCTCAGTATACTGAGGTTGAAGCTGGTGTTGCCTCAGTATACTGAGGTTGAAGCTGTTGTTGCCTCAGTATACTGAGGTTGAAGCTGGTGTTGCCTCAGTATACTGAGGTTGAAGCTGTTGTTGCCTCAGTATACTGAGGTTGAAGCTGGTGTTGCCTCAGTATCCTGAGGTTGAAGCTGGTGTTGCCTCAGTATACTGAGGTTGAAGCAGGTGTTGCCTCAGTATACTGAGGTTGAAGCTGGTGTTGCCTCAGTATACTGAGGTTGAAGCTGGGGTTGCCTCAGTATATTGAGGATGAAGCCTTTGCTGCTTCAGTATACTGAAGTTGAAGCTGGGGTTGCCTCACTATACTGGGGTTGAAACTAGGGTTGCCTCAGTATACTGAGGTTGAAGTTGGGGTTGCCTCAGTACACTGAGGTTTAAGCTGGGGTTGCCACAGTACACCGAGGTTGAAGCTGGGGTGGTCTGAGTATAGTGATGTCGAAGCAGAGGTTGATTCAGTATACTGAGGTTGAAGCTGGGGTTTTCTCAGTATACTGACGTTGAAGCTAGGGTTGCCTCAGTATACTGAAGTTAAAGCTGGAGTTCCCTCGGTGCACTGAAGTTGAAGCTGGGTTTGCCTCAGTATACTGAGGTTGAAGCTGATTTTGCCTCAGTATAGTGAGGTTGAAGCTGGGGTTGCCTCAGTATACTGACGTTGAATCTGCGGTTGCATAAGTATACTGACGTTGAAGCTGGGATTGCCTCAGTATTCTGAGGTTGAAGCTGATGTTGCCTCATTATAGTGAGGTTGAAGCTGGGGATGCCTCCATATACCGAGGTTGAAGCTGGGGTTGCCTCAGAATACTGACGTTGAAGCTGGGGTTCCCTCGGTGTACTGAGGTTGAAGCTGGGGTTGCCTCAGAATTCTGAGGTGGAAGCTGGGATTGCCTCAGTATACTGAGGCTGAAGCTGGGGTTGTCTCTGTATTCTGAGGTGGAAGCTGGGGTTGCCTCAGTATAATGAGTCAGAAGCAGGGGGTTGCCTCAGTATACTGAGGTTGAAGCTGGGGTTGCTCCGGTGTACTGAGGTTGAAGCTGGTGCTGCTTCAGTATACTGAGGTTGAAACTGGGGTTGCCTCAGTATACCGAGGTTGAAGCTGGTGTTGCCTCAGTATTCTGAGGTTGAAGCTGTGGTTGCCTCAGTATACTGAGATTGAAGCTGAGGTTGCTCCGGTGTACTGAGGTTGAAGCTGGTGTTGCCTCAGTATACTGAGGTTGAAGTTGGGTTTGCCTAATTATACTGAGGTTGAAGCTGATGTTGCCTCAGTATACTAAGGTTGAAGGTAGGGTTGCCTCAGTATACTGAGGTTGAAGCTGGGGTTGCCTCAGTAATCTGAGGTTGAAGCTGGGGTTGCCTTAGTATAATGAGGTTGAAGCTGTGATTGCCTCAATATACTGAGGGTGAAGCTGGGGTCGTCTAAGTATACTGACGTCGAAATGAGGTTGCCTCGGTATACTGACGTTGAAGGTTGGGTTGCCTCAGTATACTGAGGTTGAAGCTGTGGTTGCCTCAATATACTGAGGGTGAAGCTGGGGTCGTCTAAGTATACTGACGTCGAAATGAGGTTGCCTCGGTATACTGACGTTGAAGATTGGGTTGCCTCAGTATACTGAGGTTGAAGCTGGGGTTGCGTCAGAATACGGTGGTTGAAGCTGGGGTTGCCTCAGAATACGGATGTTGAAGCCGGTGTTGCCTCGGTATACTGAGATTGACATTGGGGTTGGCTCAGTATACTGAGGTTGTAGGTGGGGTTGCCTCAGTATGCTGAGGTTGAAGCTGGGGTTGCCACAGTATACTGAGGTTGAAGCTGGGGTCGTCTAAGTATACTGACGTCGAAATGAGGTTGCCTCGGTATACTGACGTTGAAGATTGGGTTGCCTCAGTATACTGAGGTTGAAGCTGTGGTTGCCTCAATATACTGAGGGTGAAGCTGGGGTCGTCTAAGTATACTGACGTCGAAATGAGGTTGCCTCGGTATACTGACGTTGAAGATTGGGTTGCCTCAGTATACTGAGGTTGAAGCTGGGGTTGCGTCAGAATACGGTGGTTGAAGCTGGGGTTGCCTCAGAATACGGATGTTGAAGCCGGTGTTGCCTCGGTATACTGAGATTGACATTGGGGTTGGCTCAGTATACTGAGGTTGTAGGTGGGGTTGCCTCAGTATGATGAGGTTGAAGCTGGGGTTGCCACAGTATACTGAGGTTGAAGCTGGGGTCGTCTAAGTATACTGACGTCGAAATGAGGTTGCCTCGGTATACTGACGTTGAAGATTGGGTTGCCTCAGTATACTGAGGTTGAAACTGGGGTTGCCTCAGTATATTGACGTTGATGCTGGGGTTGCCTCAGTATACTGGGGATGAAGCCGGGGTTGCCTCTGTATATTGAGGTTGAAGCTGGTGCTGCTTCAGTATATTGAGGTTGAAACTGAGGTTGCCTCAGTATGCCGAGGTTGAAGCTGGTGTTGCCTCAGTATACTGAGATTGAAACTGGGATTGCCTCAGTATACTGAGGCTGAAGTTGGAGTTGCCTCAGTATACTGAGGTTGAATCTGGTGCTGCCTCAGTATACTGAGGCTGAAGGTGAGGTTGCCTCAGTATACTGAGGTTGAAGCTGTGGTTTCATCAGTATACTGAGGGTGAAGCTGAGGTTTCCTTAGTATACTGAGGTTGAAACTGTGGTTACCTCAGAATACGGAGGTTGAAGCTGGTGTTGTCTCAGTACACTGAGGTTGAAACTGGGGTTGCCTCAGTGGTGGTGTGTGACGCCGGGAGGGGGAAGCTGGGGTGGTGTGTGACTGGGGAGGGGAGAGCAGGGGCTGTGCGTGACTGGGGAAAGGAGAGCAGGGGTGGTGTGTTACTGGGGAGGGGAGAGCAGGGGCTGTGTGTGACTGGGGAGGGGAGAGCAGGGGCGGTGAGTGACTGGGGAGGGGAGAGCAGGGGTGGTGTGTGACTGGGGAGGGGAGAGCAGGGACGGTGTGTGGCTGAGGAGGGGAGAGCAGGGGCGGTGTGTGACTGAGGGGGGAGAGTAGGGGTGGTGTGTGACTCATTGCTAAGACATATCACTGTTTTCCAACCGTGATATGTCTTAGCAATGAGTTTCCGAAAATTCCTGGTATTTTCTAGGGAGGCGAATGTTGGTCTAGAGGTGGACACTTCCCTAGACCCTTCCTGGTCCAGATGAAGGTATGAACTGAACTCAGTGAGGCTTTACCAGCCAACTTTGACTCGGTCGGAGCAGGGGTTGAGCAGCTCAAATCACCTACTGGTGCTTGGCCAGGTCGCACCAGCAGTTGACACTAATTAAATGACCTACCTATGTACAAAGCTAAGTAATACGACCAGATAATATTATAAAGTCGAGTAAATCCATTTTAGCTACTAATGGAATTACTCCTGAATATAATATTAAGTGAAATGGCAAAAATAACATGTAAAAGTATACCACTGTGATAATAGCAAGTAGAAACAGTCTACTTAAAATGAACAAAAGGGTGTAACATCCCCTCCACACGACCAAATGTCGCACTGACAATAGGACAAAAATAACCCTGAATCTTTTAGATAGTAGAAGAACTGAAATACCAAAATAGCAAAACTGGTATACATTTCACCGCCAATTCGTCCCAGACAATCTTCTTCATATGTTCTGAGGGTATTCAAGGAGGATATTGTTTAGACGACAGACATCCGCCTCAACAGAATTGGGTTTTCTCTCTTGGCCTTGGGTGACACGAATGCTTACTCTCAGGCAAGATGTAAGGACACAGCAACTGGTCTCCAAGCTTCATCCTCCATAACTAAACTGTAAACAGTACCACTCATTCACATAACTGTAGGCAAAAAAGGAAACATTAGGCATAAGTTAGAACAAGGGCATTCTGGTGCAACTGGTCTTAAGGGCGGGACAAAGCATCCGCAATTACATTATGTTTGCCCTTTATATGTAGGATTTTAATAGAAAAAGGTTGTATTCTAAGGGCCCACCTCTGTATTCTGGCATTCTTAGCCTTCATGGTATTAATGAATGTCAAAGGGTTGTGATCTGAGTATACTGTAATCTGATGAGGTGATGTTCCCAAGTAAACTTCAAAATGCTCGAGAGAGATAACCAGGGCTGGAGCTTCTTTTTCTACGGTTGCATAATTCTTTTGGAGTGACTTTAAGGTGGAGGAATAATAACATATCTGATGTAGAATATCAGAGGAATGGGAGGACTGCAGTAGTACTGACCCAACAGCATAACTGCTGGCATCTATATGTAACAGGAAGGGAAAGTTAAAATCAGGGCTTTTCAATACTGGAGAGCAGTTCAATAATCGCTTTAACCTATTGAAAGCCATATTACATTCCTCAGACCAAGCGAATTTGATTTTAGAACTAGTTAGCGCAAAAAGGGGGGCGGCAACGTGTGAAAAGTTAGGGCAGAATCGTCTATAATACCCAGCCATTCCCAAAAATCTCTGCACCCCTTTTCTGTCTCTTGGTATAGGAAAGTCTGCAATGGCTCTCACTTTTGCATTAATGGGTGCCACTGTCCCCTGACCAAATTTGCATTTGGCTAAATTGATGGTAAAATTATAAGCATCTAATTTCTTAAAAAGAGCCTCCAGACGGACTAAATGCGAACTCCACTTGTCACTAAAGACTACTAGATCGTCGAGGTAGGCTTCAACCCCCTCAAGGTTATAAGTAAGGTCATTCATGAGCCGCTGGAACGTGGACGCTGCGTTGCACAACCCGAATGGGATAACCAAGTAGTTGAACAAGCCCCCATGCACTGTAAATGCTGATATGCCCTGAGCGTGGTCCGTCAGGGGCACTTGATAGTAGGTTCAATTCCTGCTCCGCTCAAACTGTAAATAAACCAGAGGGCTCGATCCCTGCTTCAATTAAACAATATGTATTAATTAAAACGAAGGGTTCTATGCCGGCTCCAAGCAAACAGTAAGTAGAATGGGGTCACTTGACCATCCAATCTTCTCACCAACAAATCAAGAGTGTCCAACGAGAGTTCCCTTGATAAAATAAAGAGCTCAATGAAACAAATTGTCACTGGAAAATCTCGGGTCCCTAGAGTCTAATCCTCCAAAGTGTTTCAAGCTCACACAAAAAGGTGGCAGAATTAAATATTATATCCTGCCTGACTTGACTTACAATAAATTGAGACCATAACAATCACCAAATCTTTTAAATACCTGTACTGTAATCCTACCATAGAGAATGATTACTCATGGCTGGTGGTAACCGTCTGTGGTATGCGGAGTTGAAGTTCCAATGGTAGATTCGAGACGGAGTTGAATCTTGATTCAGTAGAGTTGATCCTGGCAAGGTCGCCACTTGTGAAGGCTTACTCAGCCCTGTAATAACTTCAGACAGTATTACCAAGGCTGGCTCCTCCTCAGGAAAATTAATGAATAGAAAAAGAAATAATAACAGACAAACATAAACACTTTATTATATAGAAAATATAAAATATAAAACACTTAAATATGAAATATTAATCCTACATTAAAGAAATGAAAAATATAAATGATAACTGAATTCAACGCTAATATAAAACTTGGGTGTCTGGTGTTGGTGACACTGCTTGTTGAAATCGTAGCTGTTGCCGATGATAGGGAAGGGGGTCGCAGGTGTTGGTTACAACCCACTGGCTAGTTCTTCACAGTATAGCCTTGAGTATTCTATCCCGATGACAGGAAAGCAGGTTGTTTACCGCTGTAATGATGAGGGGTTACGTCCTGCAATTTCATACAGGTGCACAGGTAATTAAATCCAAAAAGGGGAAGTCTCAGGACGATAGTCCATCTCCATCAGTTCTACTCGTTGATTGGCAGGTGACCCTCTCTGTCATCCAAGCTGGAAAGATAGTCAGGTTACCCACTGCTTAAGAAATCACTCTCCATGATAAGTACAATACCTAAAAGATGTGGTGATTATTACAACAGTCAACTTAGAGCAAGACTGAAAGGACTAAGTTTATTATTGGTCAAAAGTGAAGCTTTCAACCAATAAATCCACTAGAATACAAGGCAGGCATGTACTTACAGTAGTGCTGGGAGCTGTGAGTCTAGTGATTACTGTTTGGACCGGAGCCCCACACGTCACCTTTCGGGGGAATGGGGGAAGAAGGAGGGGAAGGGATAGCGGGAGCTAGACTGACCCTACCTTAACAAGCAGCCGGCAGTCAAACTATCACTTTCGGGGAGGGGGAAAAAAGGCAGGGAATAGCGGGAGCTTGACTTACCCTACCTTAACAAGTAGCCGGCAATGAAACTATTGTTACTATATACTCCCTCGCTACTCCTATCTATTGAACTTTTCCCTCACATCCTCTCCCGAGGTATTTTCTATCACCAGATGTTCTTTCTTGATTCCTTCACAGCTTAGGTCATTTCCTATAAGTAGGTCAGCAGACTTAATAGGAAATCCTTCATCTGATATACCGACAGTCGCATATCCTTTATAGCAACCCAGGTCTAGGTATATCCTATGGAGGGGATTAGATCTTCAGGTCTAAACTTTTTAGCACCTAAAGAATCTGAAGTTGAGTCTAGCCCTGCAGACACATACGTCGCATCCTTGGGCCAGTGAGTTGCACTAAACAATAGGTTCAAACCCAAGTCAGCTTTGTCCTCTTCTTCCTCTGTTGATTCAGGAGGTAACCTGGTCGTTGCCATGGACCTAGTGACAATTCCCAGCAGAAATAATGATAGGTCCTTCCTATGAGCCCCAACCATGCAATCCTCTCCCGAGGTATTTTCTATCACCAGAGGTTCTTTCTTGATTCCTTTGCAGCTTAGGTCATTTCCTATCAGTAGGTAAGCAGACTTAATAGGAAATCATTCATCTGATATACCGACAGTCGCATATCCTTTATAGCAACCCAGGTCTAGGTATATCCTATGGAGGGGAACTCTAGAGACGGCTCCTCCATAAGCCTCCAGATGTGCATCTATCTTCGAGGAAGTGCGGTCAGATAAAGAGAGGATTCCCTTTTTTTAACAATGTCAAGTAACTCCCCGTATCCCTATAGGTTTTAACAGGTACCACTTGACACTCGTCAATACTAGCTTTTCCTTCTGAAAAATATGAGCTCATTGCCTTTTCAATTTCTTGCCCTGAGATGGCCCTCGTCTCTGGTCATCTCGGTGAGGCAGTCTTCGGTTCTGCCGGCCCTAGATCCGTCTGTAGACACCCCTGCGTGTGGGCTACTGAAGACACCATCTGCATAGGAGCACCTTCTCGATACTTATTTTTCCTATCCCTTTCTAGCTGATAACATTGGTTTCTCACATGACCTCCCTTTTGGCAACATGAACAGGACAAGTTCTTCCTGGCTTTATACACCTCCCGGTTCTGTCGTGGTTGAAACTGGTCACCATTGCATGGCTTATCCAGGGTTCGAGAGGTCACTGCTTCTAAAGGAAACTTTTGGAGAGGTTCTGTTCTTAACTTAACTGGTCGAACCTTCTGGCCCAATTTTACTGCTTCCTCTCTGGATGTTCTATCACGGAGCAGCTGGCTGGAGGTCTCGTAGCAATCGGCCAGTGCAGCGGTCTCCATCACATCAGGTGTTGGACGGTCGATCAGAAACCTCTGTAAATCCCCAGATATAGAATTATAGAAGTCCTCTTGTAGTATTAATTGGGTTAGGCTGCTTACGGTGTTGCTTTGTGAGGCTCTTTGCCACCTCTCGAAAGCTACCTTCTTCTGCCTGGTGAAGTCCACTCAAGTTTGCCCTGGTAACCTTTGCAGAGTACGAAAGGCTTGCTGGTAGCTCAAAGGGAGTAGATCATAGGTCTCCAGTATGACCTTTTTGACGTAATCATATTGTATGTACTTTTCGTAAGGCAAAGCCGTGGTACATTCTCAAGCTTTACCAGTCAGCGTCGTATGCAACAAGACAGCCCAGAATTTTCGGGGCCACTGCATAGCTCGAGCCTGATTTTCGAACGTATCGAAGTACGTGTCCAGATCAGACTCGCAAAACTTGGGCACCAGAGATGCTGCTTTATGGATGTCGAAAGGATTTCTGGGGGCCTCGGGCCTCACAACTCCTTCCCTTTGTTGCTGACGTTCGTAGAGTATGGTGTCTCTCTCGAACTCTTCCGCATTCAGCTTCCTTTGGGCTTCTATTTGGGCCGTCTGTAAAATAATAAGGCACTCCAGTCTTTCGAACTGGCTTTGTGATATGGGCCAAGGAGTTGGAGGATACAAGCTTTCCCATCTTTCCTTGGGTCGAGCACCTGCGCCGGATGTTTCTAGTGGACCAGGGTCGGAAACTGGGTGATTAGACACCAAAATTTCAGGCACCTCTCCCAGAGATGTCAGCTCACCAGCAGCTCTCTTTGATTCTGGCTCAGCCACATCACCAGAGGGTAGGGAAGTTGGAAGGTCACCAAGAATAAGTCCTTCTGCTGCAAGCTGTCAGTTCAAGTTTTCAAACTGAGATATTAGACTTGCCTCATCAGTATCGTCAATGTCATCCACCTCTCCTTGTTCCGAAAACAGCATGTTTCTCAAAATAGATCGAGTGGTCTCGGCGGTGTAATATTTGTTATACTTCACTCCTAGGCATATAGCAATTTGCCAGCACTTCTGATGTTTTAAAGATTTCAAATCCTCCAAGGTTAACTCACATATTAACTGCCGTATTTGAGCCTCCATAGTGAACTTTATGGGTACCTGAACAGCAGCTCCAGTACCTTGGATCAGAGAGAAAAATCCCAGACAGACCCCCACTTTGTTACGAACATAGTCAGTTGGTCCCTGGGTTATAGTGCTTTGCGTAACAAACTAACAAACTTAACACGTCTAGGAGTCTTCAATAGTGGAGGAAAAGGAATTTCCTTGGTTTCTATTTAATTTATTAATAACCATAACCACTTAAATCCACTTTCTCATATATTGTACTATGAGTAGAACACTTAACTCATCACAGTACTAGGATATGTATTTACAAATGGCTTTGAGCGAGTCAGGAAATATCAATACATGTACATGCCCAGGCGTTGCTTTAAAAACTTGAACACCACATTGCTAGAGCTCTTACATAGGGTTCACTCTGCACTAAGCCCTCTACACCACAGAGGCTTCATCACTTGGTTTCACTTTCTCTAAGAGCTTCTCAACCGTCTTCTCCAACCGTGATATGTCTTAGCAATGAGTTTCCGAAAATTCCTGGTATTTCCTAGGGAGGCGAATGTTGGTTTAGAGGTGGACACTTCCCTAGACCCTTCCTGGTCCAGATGAAGGTATGAACTGAACTCAGTGAGGCTTTACCAGCCCACTTTGACTCGGTCGGAGCAGGGGTTGAGCAGCTTAAATCATCTACTGGTGCTTGGCCAGGTCGCACCAGCAGTTGACACTAATTAAACAACCTACCTATGTACAAAGCTAAGTAATACGACCAGATAGCATTATAAAGTCGAGTAAATCCATTTTAGCTACTAATGGAATTACTCCTGAATATAATATTAAGTGAAATGACAAAAATAACATGTAAAAGTATACCACTGTGATAACAGCAAGTAGAAAGAGTCTACTTAAAATGAACAAAAGGGTGTAACAATGTGCGACTGGGGAGGAGAGAGAAGGGGTGGTGTGTGACTGGGGAGAGGAGAGCAGGGGCGGTGTGTGACTAGGGAGGGGAGAGCAGGGGTGGTGTGTGACTGAGGAGGGGAGAGCAGGGGTGGTGTGTGACTGGGGAGGGGAGAGCAGGGGTGGTGTGTGACTGGGGAGGGGAGAGCAGGGGAGGTGTGTGACTTGGGAGGGGCGAGCAGGGGTGGTGTGTGCCTGGGGAGGGGAGAGCAGGGGTGGTGTGTGACTGGGGAGGGGAGAGCAGGGGTGGTGTGTGACTGGGGAGGAGAGAGAAGGGGTGGTGTGTGACTGGGGAGAGGAGAGCGGGGGCGGGGTGTGACTCGGGAGGGGAGAGCAGGGGTGGTGTGTGACTGGGGAGAGGAGAGCAGGGGCGGTGTGTGACTAGGGAGGGGAGAGCAGGGGTGGTGTGTGACTGGGGAGGGGAGAGCAGGGGTGGTGTGTGACTGAGGAGGGGAGAGCAGGGGCGGTGTGTGACTGGGGAGGGGAGAGCAGGGGTGGTGTGTGACTGGGGAGGGGAGAGCAGGGGTGGTGTGTGACTAGGGAGGGGAGAGCTGGGGTGGTGTGTGACTGGGGAGGTGACAGCAGGGGTGGTGTGTGACTGGGGAGGAGAGAGCAGGGGTGGTGTGTGACTGGGGTGGGGAGAGCAGGGGCGGTGTGTGACTGGGGAGGGTAGAGCAGGGGTGGTGTGTGACTGGGGAGGGGAGAGCAGTGGTGGTGTGTGCCTCGGGAGGGGAGCGCAGGGGTGGTGTGTGACTGGGGAGGGGAGAGCAGGGGTGGTGTGTAACTTGGGAGGGTAGAGCAGGGGTGGTGTGTGACTGGGGAGGGGAGAGCAGTGGTGGTGTGTGACTGGGGAGGGGAGAGCAGGGGTGTTGTGTGACTGGGGAGGAGAGAGCAGGGGTGGTGTGTGACTGGGGAGGAGAAAGCAGGGGTGGTGTGTGACTGGGGAGGGGAGAGCATGGGCGGTGTGTGACTGGGGAGTGGAGAGCAGGGGTGGTGTGTGACTGGGGAGGGGAGAGCAGGGGTGGTGTATGACTGGGGAGGGGAGAGCAGGGGTGGCGTGTGACTGGGGAGGAGAGAGCAGGGGTGGTGTGCAACTGGGGAGGAGAGAGCAGGGGTGGTGTGTGACTGGGGAGGGGAGAGCAGGGGTGGTGTGTGACTGGGGAGGGGAGAGCAGGGGTGGTGTGTGACTGGGGAGGGGAGAGCAGGGGTGGTGTGTGACTTGGGAGGGGAAAGCAGGGGTGGTGTGTGACTGGGGTGGCGCGAGCAGGGGTGGTGGGTGCCTGGGGAGGGGAGAGCAGGGGTGGTGTGTGACTGGGGAGGGGAGACCAGGGGTGGTGTGTGACTGGGGAGGGTAGAGCAGGGGTGGTGTGTGACTGGGGAGGGGAGAGCAGTGGTTGTGTGTGACTGGGGAGGGGAGAGCAGGGGTGGTGTGTGACTGGGGAGGAGAGAGCAGGGTTGGTGTGTGACTGGGGAGGGTAGAGCAGGGGTGGTGTGTGACTGGGGAGGGAAGAGCAAGGGAGGTGTGTGACTGGGGAATGGAGAGCAGGGGTGGTGTGTGACTGGGGAGGGGAGAGCAGGGGTGGTGTATGACTGGGGAGGGGAGAGCAGGGGTGGTGTGTGACTGGGGAGGGGAGAGCAGGGGTGGTGTGTGACTGGGGAGGGGAGAGCAGGGGTGGTGTATGACTGGGGAGGGGAGAGCAGGGGTGGCGTGTGACAGGGGAGGAGAGAGCAGGGGTGGTGTGCAACTGGGGAGGAGAGAGCAGGGGTGGTGTGTGACTGGGGAGGAGAGAGCAGGGGTGGTGTGTGACCGGGGAGGGGAGAGCAGGGGTGGTGTGTGACTGGGGAGGGGAGAGCAGGGGTGGTGTGTGACTAGGGAGGGGAAAGCAGGGGTGGTGTGTGACTGGGGAGGGGAGAGCAGGGGTGGTGTGTGACTGGGGAGGGGAGAGCAGGGGTGGTGTGTGACTGGGGAGGAGAGAGCAGGGGTGGTGTGTGACTGAGGAGGGGAGAGCAGGGGCGGTGTGTGACTGGGGAGGGGAGAGCAGGGGTGGTGTGTGACTGGGGAGGGGAGAGCAGGGGCGGTGTGTGACTGGGGAGGGGAGAGCAGGGGTGGTGTGTGACTGGGGAGGGGAGAGCAGGGGTGGTGTGTGACTGGGGAGGGGAGAGCAGGGGTGGTGTGTGACTGGGGAGGGGAGAGCAGGGGTGGTGTGTGACTGGGGAGGAGAGAGAAGGGGTGGTGTGTGACTGGGGAGAGGAGAGCGGGGGCGGTGTGTGACTAGGGAGGGGAGAGCAGGGGTGGTGTGTGACTGGGGAGAGGAGAGCAGGGGCGGTGTGTGACTAGGGAGGGGAGAGCAGGGGTGGTGTGTGACTGGGGAGGGGAGAGCAGGGGTGGTGTGTGACTGTGGAGGGGAGAGCAGGGGCGGTGTGTGACTGGGGAGGGGAGAGCAGGGGTGGTGTGTGACTGGGGAGGGGAGAGCAGGGGTGGTGTGTGACTAGGGAGGGGAGAGCAGGGGTGGTGTGTGACTGGGGAGGGGAGAGCAGGGGTGGTGTGTGACTGGGGAGGGGAGAGCAGGGGTGGTGTGTGACTGGGGAGGGGAGAGCAAGGGCGGTGTGTGACTGGGGAGTGGAGAGCAGGGGTGGTGTGTGACTGGGGAGGGGAGAGCAGGGGTGGTGTGTGACTCGGGAGGGGAGAGCTGGGGTGGTGTGTGACTGGGGAGGGGAGAGCAGGGGTGGTGTGTAACTTGGGAGGGTAGAGCAGGGGTGGTGTGTGACTGGGGAGGGGAGAGCAGTGGTGGTGTGTGACTGGGGAGGGGAGAGCAGGGGTGTTGTGTGACTGGGGAGGAGAGAGCAGGGGTGGTGTGTGACTGGGGAGGAGAAAGCAGGGGTGGTGTGTGACTGGGGAGGGGAGAGCAAGGGCGGTGTGTGACTGGGGAGTGGAGAGCAGGGGTGGTGTGTGACTGGGGAGGGGAGAGCAGGGGTGGTGTATGACTGGGGAGGGGAGAGCAGGGGTGGCGTGTGACTGGGGAGGAGAGAGCAGGGGTGGTGTGCAACTGGGGAGGAGAGAGCAGGGGTGGTGTGGGACTGGGGAGGAGAGAGCAGGGGTGGTGTGTGACTGGGGAGGGGAGAGCAGGGGTGGTGTGTGACTGGGGAGGGGAGAGCAGGGGTGGTGTGTGACTAGGGAGGGGAAAGCAGGGGTGGTGTGTGACTGGGGAGGGGAGAGCAGGGGTGGTGTGTGACTGGGGAGGGGAGAGCAGGGGTGGTGTGTGACTGGGGAGGGGAGAGCAGGGGTGGTGTGTGACTGGGGAGGGTAGAGCAGGGGTGGTGTGTGACTGGGGAGGGGAGAGCAGTGGTTGTGTGTGACTGGGGAGGGGAGAGCAGGGGTGTTGTGTGACTGGGGAGGAGAGAGCAGGGTTGGTGTGTGACTGGGGAGGTGAGAGCAGGGGTGGTGTGTGACTGGGGAGGGAAGAGCAAGGGAGGTGTGTGACTGGGGAATGGAGAGCAGGGGTGGTGTGTGACTGGGGAGGGGAGAGCAGGGTTGGTGTGTGACTGGGGAGGGGAGAGCAGGGGTGGTGTGTGACTGGGGAGGGGAGAGCAGGGGTGGTGTGTGACTGGGGAGGGGAGAGCAGGGGTGGTGTATGACTGGGGAGGGGAGAGCAGGGGTGGCGTGTGACTGGGGAGGAGAGAGCAGGGGTGGTGTGCAACTGGGGAGGAGAGAGCAGGGGTGGTGTGTGACTGGGGAGGAGAGAGCAGGGGTGGTGTGTGACCGGGGAGGGGAGAGCAGGGGTGGTGTGTGACTGGGGAGGGGAGAGCAGGGGTGGTGTGTGACTAGGGAGGGGAAAGCAGGGGTGGTGTGTGACTGGGGAGGGGAGAGCAGGGGTGGTGTGTGACTGGGGAGGGGAGAGCAGGGGTGGTGTGTGACTGGGGAGGGGAGAGCAGGGGTGGTGTGTGACTGGGGAGGGTAGAGCAGGGGTGGTGTGTGACTGGGGAGGGGAGAGCAGTGGTTGTGTGTGACTGGGGAGGGGAGAGCAGGGGTGTTGTGTGACTGGGGAGGAGAGAGCAGGGTTGGTGTGTGACTGGGGAGGTGAGAGCAGGGGTGGTGTGTGACTGGGGAGGGAAGAGCAAGGGAGGTGTGTGACTGGGGAATGGAGAGCAGGGGTGGTGTGTGACTGGGGAGGGGAGAGCAGGGGTGGTGTATGACTGGGGAGGGGAGAGCAGGGGTGGTGTGTGACTGGGGAGGGGAGAGCAGGGGTGGTGTGTGACTGGGGAGGGGAGAGCAGGGGTGGTGTATGACTGGGGAGGGGAGAGCAGGGGTGGTGTGTGACTGGGGAGGAGAGAGCAGGGATGGTGTGCGACTGGGGCGGAGAGAGCAGGGGTGGTGTGTGACTGGGGAGGGAGAGCAGGGGTGGTGTGTGACTGGGGAGGGGAGAGCAGGGGTGGTGTGTGACTGGGGAGGGGAGCAGGGGTGGTGTGTGACTGGGGAGGGTAGAGTAGGAGTGGTGTGTGACTGGGGAGGGGAGAGTAGGAGTGGTGTGTGACTGGGGAGGGGAGAGCAGGGGCGGTGTGTGACTGGGGAGGGGAGAGCAGGGGTGGTGTGTGACTGGGGAGGGGAGACCAGGGTTGGAGTGTGACTGGGGAGGGGGACCAGGGGCGGAGTGTGACGGGGGTGGGGAGAGCAGGGGTGGTGTGTGACTGGGGAGGGGAGAGCAGGGGTGGTGTGTGTCTGGGGAGGTGAGAGCAGGGGTGGTGTGTGTCTGGGGAGGGGAGAGCAGGGGAGGTGCGTTACTTAGGAGGGAGATCAGGGGTGGTGTGTGACTGGGGAGGGGGAGCAGGGGCGGAGTGTGACTGGGGAGGGGGTGCATGGGTGGTGTTTCACTGGAGATGAGTTAGCAGGGGTGGAGCGAGACCCCGGGAAGGGGGCAGGGGAAGTGCGTGACGCCCAAAGGGGGGAGCAAGGGTGGAGCGTGACGCAGGGAGGGGGATCATGGTTATGTAGGGGTTTGGGTTTCGGAGGGGGATGGTTTAGTTGTGGGTGTATGGGCCTGGTTGGAGGGGAATCATGGGATGGGGTGGGGGTGTAGTGGGGGTGAGCCAGTGTTAAGGAGGATGGTACATTTTGAGCCTAGCTCGCACCACCACTACCACCACCACTACCACCACCACAACCACCACCACTGCCACCACCACCACTACCACCACCACTACCACCACCACTACCACCATCACTACCACCACCACTACCACTACCACCACCACTACCACTACCACCACCACTACCACCATCACTACCACTACCACCACCACTACCACCATCACTACCACTACCACCACCACTACCACCACCACCACTACCACCACCCCTACCAATGCTACCACCACCACTACCACTACCACTGCTACCACCACCACTACTACTACCACCACTACTACTATTATTACCACCACCACCACTACCACTACTACCACCACCACTACCACCACCACTACCACCACCATCACTTCACTACCACTACCACTACCACTACTACTACCACCACCACCACTACCACCACCACTACCACCAACACCACTACCACCACCACTACCACTTCCACCACCACTACCACCACCACCGCTACCACCACCCCTACCACTGCTACCACCATCACTACCACTACCACCACTACTGCTACCATTACCACCACCACTACCACTACTACAACCACCACTACCACCACCACCACCACTACCACTACAAATACCACCACCACCACGTGATTCTAAAAGCTTAGAGATCTCCAGTGAATACTAGAAAGGACTGCACTTCTAGCATCCAGCCTGTTACTGGGTTTTCGTAACAAGTAGTCAGTATCCTTGTCCAATTATCCATTAGAATTCAGAATGATTCAATAGTGCTTCAGGATTACAACTGGTAGGCTACTAACTAGAGAAATTAAAATTTAATAAATTTATTAAGTCTAGAGGTATATTATCAAATTAAATTAAATTAAATTAATCACAGTAATTAAAATAATATCACTTCTCTCGAGTACAATATTATTGTGCTGAAAGCACATATCACTTTTATAATTCTTAAGTACCGTCTGGTACATTAACATTTAATAAGATATTACAAATATGTACAAGTAATTTTGTGTGTATGTGTGTAAGTGCTCTAAGTAGTTCACTATGTCTCACGACTCGACTAGACTTAAACAAGTGACTGACAAAGTCCTCAAATAAACTAACTTCTTAACCAACTGGCAATCAGAACAGTTTGCTTGAACAATAAAATGACTGATAAGCCGAACAACAATATAACAAGCATCTGCGACACAATCAGGAACATGGAGATAATATAACGACACTAAGTAGGGACCATCAGCAGATCCTCCACAAAAGTCACAAAACATAAGAAAATCTCCGACTGTGATAATACACAGATACCAGTACAAGTTAGGTCAGAAGCTACAGCTCAGGACCTGAGTTGTTTAGAGTGTCTATGTGACACACAACCTCAGTACAACGTCGAAAATCACTAAGTCTATACAATGTTCTGTGAACAGAGTCTCCAGAACTAACAAGAATAATGAGACAGACGATCTGTCCAACCACCAAGAGAGTCTAGATCAGACTGAATACTTCAGGCGAGGTGAGGACACCCCCCTCGATCACATGATAGCTCCGTGTGCAGCTGCAGCTCAGAAACAGAAGCCGGCAGTCTAACGAGCAAAGAGCGATAATTACAGTAGTTAGACAATCAAGACTTGAAGTGAGCACATAATGTTACATCCTACCAAATCAAAGGAAGCTAAGTCAAATAACAATATAAAGCAATACATTTACGATTTAGCTATTATCGCAAATATAAGCAATATAAAATTATATGAAAAGGTAATAATTATATATATACATAATAATCATTGCAGCCCATTCAGGGGTTGCAACACCCCGCCAACACGACAAACGGTCGCACTTGGAGTTGCATTAATGTCTTTCACATTATTACTGATTACTCATATCAATACAAATTAACATAAACATTAATCAGAGTCACTCTTGTGCCAAGCACTTCTATAATTTATCAATGTCTGTTTCACTATAAGTTATGCCCCTAGTACTAGGGCAGTACACAGTATCGTATCTCTGCATACTCGTGGTTATGTACATCAGTGTAGAGACAGGATAGCGTAGACGAGCCTGACATGATGAGGCTCAATCATAATAGAGGAGAATGCATTCCACTCGTAAGTAGTGGTTGTGGAATGCTATGCAGTATGGACATCTGAGTATGAAACCGCTTAAGGTGTGTAGTGAAGGGGGGAGGGGTCTGCGGCAGGACAGTGTTCAGTCACGCAGTACATCGCCCACACCACACTACGCACTCAACACTCAGTTTGTCTCC
Source organism: Cherax quadricarinatus (assembly GCF_038502225.1). Taxonomy (NCBI): domain Eukaryota; kingdom Metazoa; phylum Arthropoda; class Malacostraca; order Decapoda; family Parastacidae; genus Cherax; species Cherax quadricarinatus. The sequence goes on along the minus strand of NC_091303.1, from coordinate 30,833,024 downwards.
TTACACACATCATTACTGTGAATATATAAATATAATAATTAGACATGAGTATACATAGTTAATATGGGCTGGAGGGATTAAGGTACTCTACTGAATTTGACATAGCAAGTAACAAAAGGTATTTGGGCATAAAATTACATTAATTTAATGTAACTGATAATTATTAAGGACGTGACAGAGCATCAGCAATTACTTTACAATGACCACTTATGTGTTTTATACTAATAGAATAAGGTTGGATTCTGAGGGCCCACCTCATGATCCTAGCATTCTTACTCTTCATAGTGTTAATATAAGTGAGTGGATTGTGGTCTGAAAAAACGTTAATTTTAAATGGGGAAGTGCCCAAATACACGTCAAAATGTTCCAAGGACACCACAAGAGCTAGAGCCTCTTTCTCAATAGTGGCATAATTTTTCTGGTGTCGTTTAAGTTTAGATGAATAGTAACATATAGGATGGAGAATGTCAGTGGATGTTGACTGTTGGAGCAACACAGCACCCACTGCATAGCCACTCGCATCTGTATGTAAAAAGAAGGGAAGATTGAAATTAGGACTTTTCAACACAGGAGCAGAGGATAGCAATCGCTTCAACCTTTCAAACGAGTCTGAACAATCTCTAGTCCAGGTGAACTGAACTTTGCTACTAGTAAGCTCAGTGAGAGGAGCTGCAATCTGAGAAAAGTTTGGACAGAACCTGCGATAATATCCTGCCATACCCAGAAATCTCTGTACTCCCTTCCTATCCTGTGGCACTGGAAATTCAGAAATTGCATGAACCTTAGCCTCAATAGGAGCAACCTCACCTTGGCCGATACAAAAGCCTAGATAGATAATCTTGGCTTGACCAAAACTACATTTAGCTAAGTTAACAGTGAAGTTGTAGTGCGCCAGTCTCTCAAACAATGCTCTGAGACGCGTCAAGTGCTGTTCCCACTCGTCACTGTACACCACTAAGTCGTCAAGGTAGGCTTCTACTCCTTCTAAGTTGTGGGTCAACTCGTTCATTATACATTGGAATGAAGAAGTCGCGTTACATAGGCCGAAGAGGGTGACGAGGTAGTTAAACAATCCATCTTGAACAGTAAAAGCAGATATTTCTTGAGCACGTTCAGTAAGCGGGACTTGATAATAGCCTCGTAAGAGATCTAAACTGCTGACAAACTGGGCTCCTGACACACGGTCAATAAGGTCGTCAATGTGAGGTAGAGGATAACCATCAGGCAAGGTGACAGAGTTCACTTTCCTGTAATCAGTGCACATCCTGAAACTACCGTCAGGTTTAGGCACTAAAATACAGGGAGATGCCCATGGACTTTTACTGCGCTCAATAAGTCCATGAGATAACAGAAAATCAACCTCTTCTCTCAATGCTTTATGCTTTGTTGGACTCATCCTATATGGTGATTGCTTAATGGGTGGTGCTCCCTGTACATCAACGTCATGTACACCTAGAGTACAACGTTTAGGAACATCACTGAACAATTCAGGGAAATGCAAAATCATGTTTTTAATATCACCAGCTTTATCAATCCCAAGGTTACTAAGAAAATCGTCTAGTGACTGTAGAGTCACTGAATTTTCTAAACGCACCTCTATACCTCTAGAGATGTCAGGTAGACTGACGTTTTCTTTCTCTGTCCTAGGAAGAATAATTGTAGTAGGTAGAGGACTAGCGTAGTATGTCTTAAGCTGGTTAACATGGTACACATGATTAGATTTCTTTTTCCCAGGCATACGTACCAAATAATTTACTTCGCTAAGCTTTTTCGCTACTTCCAGGGGACCATCATACCTGGCTTGTAGAGCATGACCTGGTACTAATTTCCGAGCCATCACCTTATCTCCTGCTTTAAAAGAGCAAGAGACAGCACGCCTGTCATAATGTTGCTTAATCCTAACTTGGGCTGAAACTAGGTTTTTCGAAGCTAGCTCTCTAGCGGCTGTCAAATGTTGCTGCATTAATGAAGGTGAAGTACTCAATGATGGATTTGATTTTCCTGTCCACACGTCTTTTAACACTGCGAGAGGACCACGCACTTGGTGTCCGAATATTAATTCAAAAGGACTAAACTCGAGACTTTCTTGCTCACTTTCTCTCATAGCGAACAGAAGAAAAGGTATACCCTCATCCCAGTCTCTAGAAAAATGCCCACAATAACCTCTCATCATGGACTTCAGTGTCTGATGAAATCTCTCTGGAGCACCTTGTGACTGTGGATGATAACTGGTTGAAAGTACAGACTTTATTCCTAGGTGGGATAATGCTTCTCGAAAGATCTTAGAAGTGAAGTTAGATCCCTGATCTGATTGTATCTCTTGTGGCAATCCAACCTGGGAGAAAAATTTCATCAACGTTCTCACAATAGCACGAGCATTAATTTTTCTCATAGGAATAGCTTCGGGATAGTGTGTTGCAGCGTCCATAATAGTAAATAAGTATTGGTTTCCTAGTTTGGTTTTAGGCAAAGGACCAACACAATCAATAATAAGACGTGAGAATGGTTCACCATCCACGGTGATAGGAATGAGAGGTGTAGGTGGAGGCGTGTGTGCTGGCTTGCCTGTCACTTGACACATGTGGCAACGTCGCACATGATCAGCTACTGTTTCCTTCATCTTTGGCCAAGTAAAATGTTTTGCCAGTTTACCGAGTGTCTTCTTGACACCCAAATGTCCTCCAATGGGACTATTGTGAGCAAAATCAACGGCTTGTTCACGAAATGTAACTGGTAACACTACGAGATGCTTGACTGTGGTGGAAACACTATCAGCTGACAACTTACATGTATTTTTCTCCATCAGTACACCGTTACTGTAATAGTAACAATTATTGAGATCCTTTGCTTCACTCTCAGTAACTGCTATATCTCTCAGTCTTTCCATTGACTGATCAACATACTGATCCTTGATTAAATCATCATGAGTTAGAAATTTAACGTCAGTTGTGTCCTGACTAGGTTGATGACCGGGGGAAGTTGGTGTTAATGACCCTGGGCGCAGAGTGTCTCTAAACAACATATTCAAGCCCAAATCATTGTCATCCACTAACTCAACAGAAGACAAGCATGGTTGTTGAATCTTTGACATAGCTCTAGTAATTGCACTGAGAGGAAATAAAATAGGCTTCTCTCTACAAGCTTCAATGGCATAATTATCATCAGTGCTATTATCAATCACAAGTGATTCTTTACATATACCAGCATGAAGGATATCGTTCCCTATCAACAAGTCCACTGACCTGATGGGAAATACACCACTGGATATACCCACTGAAATATAACCAGTATAATAGCTTGTTTCAATGTATACCTTGTGAAGAGGTACTTTTATAACAGCCCCTCCATAGGCTTCTAACAATACATCTATCTTGCAATAGGTATCATCAGTTATAGGCAGTACATCTTCTCTTAATAAAGTGAGATAACTGCCAGTGTCTCTGAAAGTAATTATCTCAGTTAGATGTGATTCGCCAAATCCTACTTTACCTCTCGAAAAGTAAGGACTCATCGCTGAACGAATCTTTTCGTCAGATACACTTTCTTACGCTAGTCATCTGTTCTGAGTAATATTATCTAAAACAGTAGGATCAGAGGTATTACTAGGATTTTGTTGCCTTTGTTGCTCGGAAGAGGATGCGAATTGAGTGGGGGCGCCAGCCACATGACTGCTTCTCGTATCTCTTTCTAACTTATAGCAATATTCTCTAGCATGTCCTTTTCTGTTACAATAGGTACATTTAACTTTCTTCTTCTCGATATCAGATTTCTGTCTAGCCACAGAGACAGATTCAGGATTGTGAGTTTTCCTGGTAAAGGTACAAGAAGTTACAGTAGCAGGTACATCAGGCCGGCAATGAGCAGCTGTTTTAGGTTGCCAACTTCTAGGACAACTTTTAGTTACCTTGTTTCTGTGTGTTTTAGTACGTACAAGTTTTTGAGAAATCTCGTAATTGTCTGCTAATGCTGCAGTTTCCAGAATATCCGAGGTAGAATGATCGATCAGATATTCTTGTATGTCAGCAGACATACAGTTGTTAAACTCTTCGTGTAGTAACAACTGAACAAGGCTGTCGTAGTTGTTACATTTGGCAGACCTACACCACCTCTTAAATAAAACTTTTTTCTCATGAGCAAACTCTACACAAGTTTGTTCTTGTCGTCATTGTAACGTACGAAATGCACGTTGATAACTTACAGGCAACAAGTTATATGTCTCTAGAATAGTTTGTTTGACAGCGTCATAACTAATGTACTTGGCAAATGGTAAAGCAGCAGTACAAGTTTGAGCTCTTCCTGTCAAAGCTGTGTGCAACAAGGTAGCCCAGTGCTTACGTGGCCAGTTCATAGCACGTGCCTGGTTCTCAAACACATCAAAATAGGTGTCTAAGTCACTTTCAAAAAACTTAGGAACCATGGATGCAGCTTTCTGCACATTAAATGTGTCCTGTGATCTATCAGTCTGTTGTCTTCCAAGACGAACATTTTCTCTCTGGAAATCTTCGTTCAATTTCCTCTGTGCCTCTATTTGTGCAGTCTGCAACATAATGAGGCGTTCAAACCTCTCAAACTGTTCCTGAGAGATAGGACCAGTGGGTAATGGAGGAATAA